>NC_052550.1:9492120-9810620 GCF_016699485.2 Gallus gallus
AATATATTATCAGCAATTTAATGTATTTGTTAGCATAATAAAAAAACATACTTGGATCAAATTGTTTCTTTAATTCAATTCAGCACCGCTAAACACTTAATTTTCTCAGCAGTTCTCCTGTCAGAGTGAGCAGATGATGGGCCTGCATCTCATGCCAACCTCACAGCCACGGTGCTGCCTTCAGCAACCCAGTGGCCCACGTTTGCTTCATATTCTGCAGTTCTTTTCCCAATGGTTTTTATCCTGGCAGACATGTTCCATCTCTTGTTGCTTGTTCCCTCACCACAATGCCTCAAGGCACAGTGAAGGAGAATGCAAAACTCTTCTATGTGGCCATGGAGCTGTATAAAGTGCCAGAACAAGGTTTTTGAAACAATTAAGCAGCCTAAAAAGCAAAGCATGTTTTATGCAAAGTTGCACTGGTTAACATAACAGTTTAAACAAGAGAAACTGCAAGTTGACTTAGGTGGAGCAACGTAGCAGATGTGGGATAGAGAAACAAAATGAAACGCTGGAAATCCACTTTTTAAGTTTCTGAAGGCACTCACTCAAGCCTATTCAGATAAGCAGTCCTCATGGCTGAATTTTATTACTGTCCTTTGCATTCCTTTCAGCTTTTGATAAAAGGAAACAAAAAAAACCAACAAACCAAATCTAAAAAAAAGCTGATAAAACTGAAAAATATACCTTCTTGATAACCACCAACAGCTAACATGCCCCAGCCTTCCATAGGAAAGGCCTGTGCTAATAACATTTATCCCTCTGTGATCTCCTTTGCTTCAGAGAGGCTTGCTAACATTTCACCTCCAAGCAAACCATGCATTCAGTGTCAAAAATCATTATTACAGACCTGCATCATTTAACAAGTTTGCAAGTTCCTGCCTAATGCTGCTGGTGGAGAAGGGCTCTTAACCAGCATTCATCAAAACCCATCTGTTTGTGCAACACTTGGAAAAAAAAAAAATGAAGAGCTGCCTCAATTCCTTCTATGTCAGAACATAAAGTGAGGGGTAAAAGAAGGACACAGCCACTAATTTCAAGTCAGTGTTCTTTCCTTACTTGTCCCAGACTGGAATGCAAAACAAGGAACCAATACCAACACCGTAAAGACAACCAAGATTTCCTCTAGGCTAAAAACTTATATTAATAAAGTAGCAGAAAAAGAGGTATCAACTGTGCAAAATACCTTTCATATTTCCTACCCTCACTTCATACAACATTATTTAATGTAACACATCTTGTACTTGTGGGACTGAAAATCAAATCCTGTTTTTGACAGGAACCTTACAGTACATTTCTAGAACTCAGCATCAATATATCAAGAAGGGATCACTCCAGACCTAAATAACAAACTGAATTCTCAGACTGGGGAAGGGTTGTAGTCACTTCTCACTGCATGAAAAAAAGGAAATTGCTATTCCCACACTACTGGAGCACCACAGAACACTCTCAACTCTGCACACCTTACCTCTGCAAACTTGTAATAGTAAACAGTTGAGCTATGCACAACTAAGTAGGACTTATGTCAGAGCTACCAGAAACCAATTAATAAAGAGTCAAAAACCCCAACATGTTTCTGTGAGTATCACACCCAATCTAAGTGGTCTTGAGCCTTTCATTAGGTTAGAAGTAAAGCTGAAATAAGAGGCTGATTGACTTCAGCATTCAGAATTGCAACAGTTAAATCACTATTTAAGAAACATCAGACTGTGTAACTGCTATGTCAAAGAAGAGCAAAGCATTTCCTCAGTGTTTGAGCCAATAATCAGAATCACTTCAGGCAGAATCTTCAAGTAGATATCTTTGACGTACGTTCAATTTTCTTCCTATATTCAGTCTTCTCTAGCTTCTGTCCCATATGCTATGCCAAATACTTTTTAGTCTTATTTTTTCATTTTTCACCCCAAAAACCTATGCTGCTATATTTAACCTCTGCATCCTCCCTTAATTCCCTTCTCTCCAAGCCAGACAGAATTTAGCATTTCTGCGTGCAGCCTATGATGGCTGTACTCCTGAACACTGCCATAGTTTTTCTTTTCCTTCTCCAAGGAGAGTCTGAGCCCCATTTGGTGCTGCCTGTAGGAGTCTCAGCTTTATACCACACAGCCAACTGAAACAGTCAGTCCAGGCGCTCTCAATCACAGCACAGCTCTGGATTATTTTATCCAGCATGCGCTAGTTTGCAGTGCCTAAGTGGCTATTATTTTCCTTGCAAAACTTCATGATTATGTATTTGTCTTTATCAACTTTCTAGGATTCACTGTTGCATATGTTCCATATTAAGATGCAGCTGCTATTCATTCTGATGTACTTCACGTTATTTCCTTCATGCATAATGACTTGGAAGACAGCTTTTGTGATGGACAAAATCCAGCATCTGAAACACCAGTGTAACAGCTTAGTCAACAATTAAATATTCATTTGACTCAAGAATGCAATCATGTTTGATGCGTAAATGCATTAAAAACGTAATGAGATGGAGTACTTGGCTGTATAAATTCAGTACATTTCCTTACCTATGTAGTACTGCAACTGCTACTGACCTGGGGAGTGCTGGGAAGTTGCGAGCGAGGTCATGGAATTGGAAAGGTTAAGGTTAGCTGTAATGCTAAGCTGGCTCTGCACTGCGGGAGGATATGGAGACGTGGGTGTCAGGAGAGATTCTTCACTGGTTTCCTCATCAAATCCAGGCAAATACGTGTCAATCAAGGCATCAAGAAACTTCACTATGAGCTCAGCATAGTCTGGGATTTGTGTTTGCTGTGAGTGATGGGGGGAAAAAAAGAAGGTCGGTTCACTTCGTCCTATTTTTCTGTCGATGAGTTTCACCCCTAACTCACTGTAAGTTTACAATGGTTTTGCCTGAAATTTATAAAAAGCATTTGGATGCAACCATGTGTGAAAAACCATTTGTGGTCCTTCCCAGATTAATCTAAATGCAATACTAAAGATCGCTTGCAGATGTAATTTCAGTACATCTAAAAACTGCAAAGCCAGAGGAGGGGGCTGTTCCATTCATAAAGTTCCACAGCACCCAAACTTGAAATGTCATTAGGAGTATTACTTGCACCCCACAAAGCCTGCTGCCAGAACACTGCCTACTCTGCTCATGTAGTTCTTATAGCAATGGGACAACAAATGGGAGCACAGATGGTCGCTGCTTTTATTTCTTCTATTGTAACATAGAATTTGTCCTTATGGAATTATCACTCTTACCAATTTAAACCCTTAAACAGTAAGATACAGACAACAAACCAGAATTTATGACTAACATTCCACATCTTCAGACTCTTTGCAAACTTTGGGGTGTTGAAAAGCTGTATTTACCACCTGACTGCTTTTACCCAGCTTCAATAAGTTTACCTTATTGAGTTCATCAAAACAGCTGCTGCAGGCTGAAAAACTTCTAGCCATAAAAGCGACCCTTACACTACTAACTTGCTCATACCAATTTTATCACTTATCTGCATCGTTCCTGAATTTCTCTCTTACCTTGGAAAATGGGCCAGCAAACCTCCACAACCCATTAAATCCAAAACCTACAACAACAAACTGAATGTTATGAAGAATTTATCACAAGTCAGAGAAAATCCACACAACAAAACTCATCAGCTCTTTTGCTAAGGCATTTTCACTAGGATATCTAACATTGAATTCAGCAATTAAAAGAAATTACTTTGTAGATAAGAAGTTTGGTATTGGGGTGGAGACTCCTCATGGTAGACAACACTCTGAACAATCCCATGAATTGGATTCAACAAATTTGGATCTTGACACAGCGACAAGAGGGTATTGATCTTGGAATCCAATAAATTATGCCTAAAGAAAAGAACAGTGGATTATTTTTTTCCGCAAAATAAATATGCAGTCAACAACCTTACAGCAAACTACTTCTAACCCATATCTAGAAGTACACTTTATGTCAGTTTTTATATGCACTTGAGTTACTGATTAAAAATTTGAGTCTAACAAAAATATCTAAAATTTTATATGTTGACTTATACAGAAAACTATACGACCACATTAAAAAGTAATTTGATTTTTCACAGTACCAGATAAGTGCCAAAGCCGCACTAAGTCACCAGACTACTGTAATGGCAGCAGTGACGCTGAAAGCTTTCAGGAGGAATGGATGGCTGCACAGACAGGCTACCCGGCTGCTCTGCCAACCTGCCCAGAGACCAGATGTGTGCTGGAGGGCCATCGGTAGCAGTGCTATGTGAGGATGCCCGTTCCCGTAATTTATGTGAATGCAATGTTCTCAAATTGTGATGGACATTTGTCTCAAGCAAAGGACAGGCTGCAGCTCATAACGTAGAAACGAGTAAGGCACCCACCTCACACATGTCTGCCCTGGACCAGAGACAGTTTAAAAGGAAGGCCAAGTAAAGAGTCATCACAAACAGCTTTAGATACTTACACAACAGGAAAGACCTTTGGGAAGACAACACTGGCTTCTGCTAAATACTCATACAGAATCCGCTGGTCAAATTCATCAGTAGTGTACTTCACTAACGTGGCCTGTGATAATGCAAAGGACTAAATCAGCATGCTTCTAAGGGAGGCTGAGTAGTTACAGGCTTTTTTGCTTGTAATTGTAGTTTAAGGTCTTTAAGATTTCAGGATTCCAGAAGAAGCAGCATTACAGAAAATTAATTCGGAGACATGGAATTAAGTTGCTTTATGTCATGGGAAACAATAAGAACAGTTGATAATAGCATCTATTTTGGCCCAAAATTAGCTTATCAGTTTTTGACAAAACTGTGCAACTGAGTCTTTCTGCATTATAATAGGAATGCAAAGCGTACTGGTGTACCTGGTGAAAGCACTAACATGCTGGTTGCTATATTACTATTTAGTCAAGGTTTAAACTGAATTGTGCTGGTATTCTAACAATTTTCTCTTCTTAACTTTTATAATACATAATACATAAAACAGGTTCTTGTTATATAAAATCAGTTTGTAGTAAAATTCTGTTGGGAAAAGGAATCAGTTGTTAGACATGTCTCGCACTACAATTCAGAATCGTGGAAATTCCAAATTTCCCCTCACGTTGGTTTTTTTAAAGGGTTTATAAAAGTGATTCTTAGGAAGTCTGAAGAAAAGCAGCAAAAGAATAGAGTGGCACAATGCATTCTAATTTTGATCCACGTGAATTCATAAAGCACCACAAGGAACATTTCTTTGGACGATGAAAGAACATCAGAAAGTGACACACAAAAATACACAGAAAGAAGGCTTACAAGAACTGTAAGCAGCAGTGCTTGAATTTTTGGATCAGTCAGAACTTCTTCATCCAGGAGGACATTTGACTCAGAAACAGAAACTTTCCGGAGATGGGGGTGCTGCTGCGGTGATATTCTCTGGGTTTCTGCCAAACAAAAAAGACCAACTAATCAAAAGGAAAATAAACCTAAACCAAAACGGAATTAGATCTTGCATAACAAATTCAATTATGTGCAAACTTCAGAGTTCACCAGACTTCTCATAAGCTATAAAAGCAACAATTATGCTGTAATACTAGCAATGCTAGACTGTCACATGGGATGTATTATCAAATGGCAAACAATAACCCCAATTTCCTAGTCAGTGAAATACAGGCCCAGGGGTGGTAAGTAATGTTTTCAGGGTCAGGCAGCAGACTGACATCAGATACAACAGAAGAACCCTGGTCTTGCATTGCAATTGGGGATGGGGTCACAGGAAGCAGATGTGGGAGAAGATGAAGAGAGGCATTCTAGGCATCATGTCAGATTCCACTTGCAAGATCTGCAGCTAGGGCTCAGTAAGCCATAAAAAGCCAAATTTTACTTATTTCACTCTTGTATATGGTACTTTATAGCTGCCCCTTATCCTGCATCTGCAAACGCAGCAACTCTAATTCAAACCTCAATTGCCAGTGATATGGAAGACTACACTCTCCAAAAGCCATTATTAAGATATTTCTCCCTTACCTTGTAGTAACCTAAGCAGATAAACATTGAATTTGGAGATAATCCTTTGTATATAAATACAAAGCATTTATAATTAGTGTTATTCTGAAAATGTTAGTCCTGTTTCTCACCCATTTCATAATCATTTTCGGCTACTCTCCTCATTTTGGGAGGCGTTGTGATTCCAGATTCCATGTCTTGCCTTTTAGGAGCCTTTGTGTCCGATATCAAATGGTCAAAACTTTTCCTTGTACCTAAAAACAATTTATCAGGAAATTAAAAACATTAAACCTAAATCCAACTTTAAGTATTTCTGATTGCCTGGCCAAGCTACTATCCTATCTGAAACATATCAGTAGGAATCTGGGGACGTTTTCACTGTTTTCAGAGATGGTAGAGAAATTATGGTTACACCATGCCGCTCTCCATCACAGTTTCCAAAATGCTTCACAATGCATATGAGAGTAGCATGCAATTTATTCAAGTATGTAAGCTGTGGGCATGCTATGGTTTCCTGGTCAACACGTCACATTGAATAAACATGCCAAAATGTGATTACTGAAAAGGAAGCAGTAACAGGATTGTAATGAAAGAAATGCCTCTCTTCTTCCATGTACACTACACTGCAGAACAGTAACCATAAGTTATGTGGAGAACTCATCTTGTTTCATAGAATCATAGTATCTTTTGAGTTGGAAGGGACCTTTACAGGTCATCTTGTCCCATCCCTTTGCAATGAACAGGAACATCCACAGCTCCACTAGGTGCTTGGAGCCTGGTCCAGCCTAACCTTGATTGTCTCCAAGGATGGGCACCACCACTTATCAGGGCAGCCTGTTCCAGCACCTCACCATCCTTACTGTAAAGAACTTCCTCCTTCTATTCAATCTACATCTCCCCTCTTGTAGTTTGAAACCATCCATTGCGCATCCATTTCCCCTTAGTCTGACACAACCGAGCCTGCCAAAGAGTCTGTTCTCCAGAAAACTGGCACTATGAACCTTCAGTACCTGACTTTTTCTTTTTTAATCACTTCAGCATGCACATTCCAAGTAACATTTTTCATCTTCCTGATCAAAGCAAACCAAATTATTCCTCTTCAATTGTAATGATCTCTATCTGCATTCTGTAGAAATCACGTGCATTTCTCTGAATCACAAGTACTTAAAAGTCAGAACAAATACAAGTATAATTTTTCTCCAGTAACATTTCATGGAGAATCCTGTAGACAAATTAGTAAATTAGGTATCTTAATAACCTAGAAGCTTTTTAGTGTTCGCTTGTGAAGGCTGCCCCATATCCAAACTCATGGACTTTCGTGTTCGAGGGCTTATCTGTCCCACTGTCGGGTAACTGGCAGCCAGGTGTCTGTCTGATCCCTTTGGTGATGACCATGGTTGATTTTCCTTTAGTGTCCTGAAAGCGCAGAGAAATTAAGAAAATCTTTAAAACTTTTGCATATTTAGACATTAATTTTTCAGCCAGCCAAAGTATCCTTTATTAAAACCATATTTTCTAGCAGGTTAATCTCCCAGAAATACATATTAATAAAAAGCAATTATTTTGCTAGAAAAATGTCTGGGCTAGTCAAAGCTAACAATCTGGTGTGAACCTAATGCTGATGAGCTGAAAATAAAGCAGTAAGAACACAAGCAAACCTGCCTATAAGGCAAAACGTAAGACATTTAACATCTGCTGCTCCGTACTGGATACGAAAAGGAGAGGTACTGAGTAAAGTGCTCTGTACTGAGAAAAACTGACTCTGCGTGGCACTTCTGGGTTGACTTTCTAGCTTACTTCTGTGGCTGCATATGGATGGTCAATAAGATGTCAAAGTTTTCCAATGACAGGAATCAAGCAATTATTTAGCATGTCCTCACTTCTTAAAAAGACAAACAATTTTACTCTAAAATGCAAACAAAGAATGAGGTGAGATTAGGTCTCATAGAAAAGGGTTATCAAAAAAGATTAAGAATCACCAAAGCAGTTAACTAAAGTCTTAAATTGCTTCAGAGATCTCAAAATCATATCTCCAGGAATTCAATAAACAAATTTTCCTATGATTGTTGATCACAGTAGCATATTGGTCAGTAACCACTAGTGTGCAGTTCAGTATTATCTTAGCTTTAACGAACATGGGGTTTAGTTTTCTATATATCACAGCTTACCTTTAGATAACTTAGTAAAGAAAACAGACATTAATATTTGGGTAACTTTTATTATTGAAAAGATAGACAACCAACCTATAGGTAGTGTCACTGTGATGTATGGGATATGTATCCATAGGAACATTTTCCATTGCAACATCTGTCAGCAAGAGAGACTTCCTATGTTTTAGGCTGCAGCGACTTCGAACTTCCTCAGACACTGTCAGCAAAGCTAAAAAAAACAAAAAGAAAGTTGGTGCAATACACTGAAGAATGTAAGCATCTATTTAAATTTTTTTACTTAGAACAAAAAAAAGACAGAGATGTAATTATACCTTACTGAAATGTACAGATTAAAAGTAGGTCATTAAAATAATAATTGTATTCTCCAACCAGATAGAATTCCATGATCTAAGCACTTGCCCTCATACAGCCACGATTTCTGTTTCTAGACCACTAGGAATGTAAATTCTGTAAGGAACAACACACTTTAGAATTTAAACCAAAACACCTTCATCCTCCCTGAAGCATTCTGGAAGTTGCACAGTAGGTCCTGCACTGACAAGCCTTCAGACCACACTGCGTCAGTGACGCACAGCAGCCTAACCCAGACTCTCGTCCACCTCCAGTTACAAGTTTCCTTTATACTGATAACAGAGTAATTAGCCTAACACCAGAAGATATTCCCACAATATCCCATTCCTTTTCAGTTAACACAAGATCAAAAGAATGTTTAATTTCACCTGCTAGGTAAGCCACGCTCTGGGTGTTCACCTCAAACTTGTCACAGTTCCTGTGTTTGTTAACCAGAGCTAGTAGTGTATGTAGAATCCTTACTGTTCTTGCTACAGTGGTAGGTGAAGGATGCCTGTACCCTGCAAAATGAGGTTTAAATACCAAATTCTGTATTTAATTTTTGAATACATGTTTATGAAGCATAAATATTTTTTAAAAGCATTTACAAATATTTTCCAGCATATTCTCAGGACGCTTCATATGTAGGGTAAGGAAGTACAACACTAACAGAAACTGCACATCCAGGACTATTAATTCAGTCCCTCTATCCAAAATCACATAGTTACAGATGTTTGTGCATATGTTGCATCTATTATCTCACAAATCAATCTTCAGTGAGTAGATACAGGCAAGCACAGAGAAAGAAAGTATTCTTGGAGAAAGAAGTAATGTACTGTAGCAAATGAAACCACACATTCATTTTCACACGAGCAGCAACATGCACTCTTACCTTTCAGGAGGTGCCCCACTAGTGCAAAGTTGAAGTTGGAGTTGAAATTTAGCCCAACAAAATGATCCATCTGTTTGCAGTGCCATTCAAGTGGTCTCCTGATCTCCATGAACACCTCTTCTGGGCTCTGACTCACAGAAAGTAAGACATAAGAATATTTCATACAATCAAAGAGCGGCTTTGGATAGGACCTCAGCGCACATCTCCTGCCATGGGCAGGGACACCTCCCACCAGCTCAGGCTGCCCAGGGCTCAGCCAGGCCTTCGGCATCTCCATGGGTATGGGGCACCCACAGCTGCTCTGGGCAGCCTGTGCCAGGGTCTCATTGCCCTGGAAATTCAATTACCATGAATTTCTTCAGAACAACCTATTTGAAGGTTACTCATCATAGACAATTAAAACAGCAACAAAACATAGCAATTTAAGAATGTGCAGGAACCTATTGACTGCACTTCTGACTTGAATACATCTATGTATTTCTCTGTTGCAGTTTGCGACAGAATAGTTAGGCTGTCATCTCTACATCACAGTGTACTGCTGATACTACATGAGTAAACAGCTTGCAATGCAAATTTCAGTTTTAATTGCTTAATTATTGTTCACTAGGACAAGGAACATACATATTTTTTCTTTTGAATAGAACTAGCTGCTTACATGAACTAAGGGTTAATCACAGCTGACTACTAGCAGAGGGCTTGCTTACCTTATCATTGAACACTCGAAGGCTATCCAAGGTATGCAGATTCTGTTCAAGCAGTGCTGTACCTGCTGAGTATAGGTTGACTTCATCCAACTGCAGTACTGCCATGGCTACCCAGAAGAGGGCCTTGTGCATGGGGGAGTCCTAGAAGAAGAGAAATGAAAAAGCCACGATTCTACTTTCACATAAGACAGTGCAAAGCTACCAAGTAAAGAGTGAAACAAACTGAAGGAAATGTTAAAATTTTTTTTGAAGTCTTTGGCTATATGAATGAAGGTCAAATATGCACATTAAAGCAGCCATTCAAATACACCTGGCAGGAAAAACAAGTTTAATTGCTTTTTTTTTTTTAGCATATTTTTTAAGGTATTAACTAACAAAGGAGGAGTTCCAGATGCATCGATACTCTCTAGAAATCCCTTTCAGAACTTTGGCATAAAAGTGTGTTCTTTTAGGTGTGCACGACAGTGCCACTCCATAGGTAAATTTTCAAGTCATTTATTAACGGTGTACCTACTGATATGCTGATCAATTCAAAGTAACATAAAATGGCTAAATTAATATCATAAGACAATCAAAATTTATTATACCAGAAAGATGTTTGAGCAATTGCAAATTTGATAGCCAAGATGCAGAATCTTTTGGTGAGAATGAATACAAAGTGCGGTGCAGCCTTGGCGTATATTGCTATGGCCCAGTTTGATGAAGCAGAACAGTACATTCTGAAGGCTTTTTAAAGCTTTTGCACATACGAACATCTGTGACATACTTCCCATTTGTAGTACTTTCAAGCGTGAGTCACGGCAGCCATGTGTGAACGTCAGACACCACAAGACTTGCTTACATTTTTGAGTTTATACTTGTAATTATAACTTACAAAATACGTTCTGTTTACGCCAGAAATCCAGTTGCTTACCTTGTTAAGAAGAGGCTGCAGTTTGGTGAGTGCTATAACCGTAGCTTCTATTAGAACTTGGCTATTGTAATTATCAGGGCCTTTTAAACAGCTCTCAAGCCCCTTTTTGTAGAAAATAAGAAGAAAACATAACCCATAATTAGAGTTTGCTTTGTGAAGAGATGAAAGCTCTAAACTATAATGCAGTTCTCAATTAGTTTGCAAAGCCTGAGTTCCCTTTAAAGCAATTTGAAAGGAGTTTTAGAAATGAAGATTTACACAAGCATTTATTTATTGCTGTAAACAATCACTCAACGTGCATTAAAAATGTAAAGGTGCAAAAGCCACAGAACGGCTCTTCTGCAGTTCAGGTACTGCACAGTTAAATTTTATGTCCACATAACGTTCGTAAAATGCTTAAAGAAATCTACCACTGTTCAGCTGCTATAGAACACGACCTTCTTTAGAAAATATGGACATAATTACCAAGCTAGGTAACACGTTTCAGAGTTTTCTTATATAAACATTCTGCTTTTTCTTGCATTTAGTTGTCATGCACTGTTAACTTCCTTAAAAAAAAATGACAAGGAGTAACACACATGCAGATAGCTGCATTACCAGAAAATTTCTCATTTATTTAAATACTGACTCTTCTGGATCTAAATTCGGTGTCTCGAATTTTAAACTCAATATTGAAAACAAATGTTACCCTAGAAGTAGCTGCATCGATAAACTTACTGTCACCAAACTAATTTAAAATAGAAAGCCAGGCCTACAAAGACGATTTCCCATCAGGTTTCTCTGTAGGAGAATATGCTTGAAGAATGTATTTACTGTGAAATTAAGCTGTTTTATATTCAACAGGAATATTAAAAACATTTAGTTACTTTATGAGTCAGAGAGGAAGACAAATACAGACCCAAATACCTTGCTAAGAATTCGGATTATTTGTTTTATTTGTCCATGAGAGACACGCTTACTTATACAGCCAAAGACAACGAGTGCTCTTGGCTGCAGGGATGGATTGTACTGGAATGCAAACCTGTGAAGAAACAGAGTACACTACATTAAATGAATATACCACGGACAAGTTGTACAGTGGAAAACTGAAGATTCTAAGTGTACTACACAGGCAGTTAGGGGTTATGTTTTGAGATCTATAACATACTTTTGTGCTAGTTCGGTCCACTGGTCCAGCCACTTGCATGTTGGAATATCTCTCATACAAGCCTAAAAAGAATGACATTGTTTGAGCATACATAACGTAAAGCAAATGTATTATTTTAATTCAGAATGTTCAGTTATTTTAGTTGTCAGAAGTGATCCTTAGCATTTCATTGGAGGCACCACTTGCTACACTGCTCGTTGTAGAATAAGCAGCACTGTAATTTGGTTTTGAAACACATACCTCCATGATCTCCAGCAAAGCTTCAGTAACAGTTTCCAAGGAGGTCAGTGCAAAAGTCTCCCTCTCGTAGGAGCCAGGTGAAAATGACCTGTCTCGATAGCTGGAGCGGAATGCTATGACTGCAGCTGATTTCACTTTGCTGATTCCAAACAGCAAATAAAATTTAGGCAGAGAAAATTCAGTCAAGCTCAGTCTTAAAACTTGCTTGGTCTCCTCTGTTGAATAAATTTTTACACATTAGACTTAAAACACTGACATACAATTCATATTTTAAGCACACTCTCCCAGAAATACACAAGCTATGCACATTTCAATACTGTTTGCTTTGCTACTTGTCTCAGGACATGCCAGAATAACTGTGGCCGGTTGCACAGACCACTGAAAGCAGTCATGAGAGAGATGCAGTCTGGAAATAGATGAGAAGAAATTTGTCTAAAGATGTGATTCTCTGAGGCTTTTTCTCATATTTGTTAGGAAAACGGAAACACAGAGTGCTCCTGGTTTGGAAGGCCAACATTACTGTAAGTTCAAACTGCAGTTAAGTTCTGGTTTTGGCTCCCATTGCATTTAAGTTACTTAGATCAGAAGAAGATGAAGGCACTGCATATTTTACAATTCTGAACTTTATTCCATTACTGTGTACTTCAAACTCATTTTTTAAACAGGAAGGCTTGCCTTTCTCTTTGTGCATCACAGCAGAGCTTTTCTCTAAATACAAGTGTCTGTGTCTATGCACACACTCACTCTGTCAATATACTTAGGTATAAAGGAAGCTTTCGGATACTTAAAAAAAAACAAGATTACATAAAATTCTTGATTTTTTTTTCCCACAAAATCCAGCCTGATTTTATACCGTACTTCTGTGACTGCTGTACCTTTGCTATCTCAAATATTTTAGGACTGCTAAAATACAGCTGTATGCAGCATTCCTGCTTTAACCATGCAGTTTCAAAATTTTCTTATGTAACTGATATTTGTTACCACATTATGCAACTATTCAAAAGATGCACATCAGCCAGTTTTAGCACAGATACATTTTATCCCTAATCTGCATTACAGGAACTTACTGGTACTTACTTTCTTCCCTTTTTCAAAGGCCCGTTATACAATTTATACTACACACCTGCTCGAAACCAGTCATATTTTAACTCCCTCTTCATAGTTACTCTGGCTTATACCCTTATTATGGTTTCTACACAAGCTCAACAGCAACACAGTATTTTCAAGCTCAGAATTGTTGAAAGAGAGAAAGATAACTCTGGTGTTTCTGAAACTGAAAAGCAATCAATCAAAAATCTCTTAAGAACTTACCACTAAAATGAAGCTGTGAGCAAGTGCACAGAGAATGAATGATGTTGATGACAAGACCATGAGTGGAAGCTCTGAGAGAAAGGGGTCCAGTGGCCACCAACAAAGTAACCACATGGAAGAGGTAGGGGAGATGTGCAGCCACATCCAGAGAATTGTTGAAGGAGAGCATCAGCATGTAACGTGCTAGAATGGCAATATCATCCCACATCAGGTGCTGTTCCAGTGTAGGAGTTGGAGACAGACAAGTCTTGTCAATTATTTTGCACATCCTTCCAATCACCTGAAAAGAGAGCAACCACAGCAAAACAAAGAGCAGAGCTCAAAATTTCAGTAAAAGTAGTTACAAATTAACATTGAAGTTATTCTATTTTTTCCCCATTACTGCTGAGTCATCAGAAAGCACCTCAGTGCTGCCTTGTTACCTAAAGGTGAAGTTACTGTTTAAGAGGCAAGGAGGGAACTCACTTTGCTTGAAACCAATTTTACATTTCCAGAAGCAAGCGCTACTGCTGTGTCTGCCATAACCTCAGCTTTAATGGATCCTAAGCCCCCCGTGGCACTAGTTTTGATGAAACTGTCCAGCACTACGTCAAGGAGATCTGTAATCTGGTGGGGAAAAAAAAGCCTTGGTTATTGTTTGGTTAACATAATTTTTCTACAGTAAATAACCTTCGGAATAAGTAACCATTATATTTTTTAGTTGAAGGTGCATAGCTACCATTAATGGAAGCAACAGTCCTTGCAACTTGTCATCTCTTTGGAAAGTCAATTGAAATATTAGAAAAGTAAAATGAATTGCATCAGATCAAAATGCTTCACAACTGCAGAAGAACTATGATATAGTATCATTTTTGTTATGTTCTCTGCTTCAAAGCACAGCCATTCATAAAATGCTGCACTTATTGAGAAGAAACTGGATGTGAGGTGGAAAGAAAACCAAAACATACTTCTGGGAAATAAGCAAGGTCCTGTCTGTCAAAAACTTTATCCTTATGTAAGTGACTGAAAACACTATAATCTGCTTATAAACAAGTTACAAGAAATCATGCAGAATTTGTACCTGTCCAAGACTTCCCCATATTTTAGCCTGAATAGAAGGGTACATCTGTTTTTCATTTATTGTCATTGTTATAAGCTTATCAAGAATGGCAGTGACTCGCTGGCGCTTCGCATCGTCGTTGTGTTTGCAGAATCGGACCAGATTGGACAGCCAGGGAGTCATATATTCCAGACAAAGATGTTTCAGTTCAATACCTGAAATAAAAATTCACTCTGTAACAAAAGATCACCGTTGATTTCTATGAACAGGTAAATAATTATTTGCAAGCACAACTCCTTTCATTTTCCTCCTACAATAATGACTATCAGAGCAGAGCAAATAATACCCAAAACACAGCTTTCATAAGGAGCACACTATTAATAATAACATCCAATAAACATCTGTAAGAATCTAGCAAGGAGATTTTGACATTTTAGTATCTTAAGACGTGTGACAAAGATGTGTACGCTTAGTATGAAGTGGGACTAAAGACAATTTCTTTTTAATCTTGAGAATGTATTCTGAACAGCTTCCAGCAGTAAAATCAGAGCTGTTTTATGACTAGAAAACAGAGATAACAAAAGCAGAATATCAGAACTAGATAGGAGAGATATAATCAATCTGAAAGGGTTAAGTTTGAAAGACACTGTTTTCTTAAGGTATCTGCTAGAACTCAAAACTTCACCAAACTCATATGTGTATATATACACACACACACACGTATTTTGTTTTGTTTTTTTTTTTCTGTAACATTCTTAATTCTGGTGAATTAAAAACAGTCTGATAGAGATCTGTCCACCACAGTACTCACTGTACCAAAGAGGGGTATGAAACAAATAATTTGTGCTGTGATCACACTGAGTAATTGTCTAGATAAATGAGATGGCCAGCGAAAGCCTGAAAGACTGGGCTTGGGCTGCTTTATTTCTTTTTAAAATATCTGCTTCATTTCTTTCCATGCAGAAAGAAAAGGGTACATTCAAATGTGTAAATCAAAGTACTGTAGGAGTTTCTACTCCAACAGATGGCCCCCCAGGTCACAACACTGGCTTCTGAGAATTACACAGCTTCACAGAAACACAGAATTGCCTGATAAAACTTGATTATTAAGAAACAAATATAAACGGGTCATCCTGAAAACATTCAAATGAGCTCTGGGAAGCATTAGTAACTTAAACTTGCTGTGAGTCAGAATCGGAGGAAGTTGGTTAAACTTGACAGCTACCAGCTTAAATCATTTCACGTTCATGGTTAGTACTGAGGAACCCCGGTGTTACTTACTAGATTTGCTAAATCCTGAAATACACTCTTCCAAGAACTCTAGGGTAAGGTGTGGCTCATTAGCTGCAAGAGTCTTACTAATAGACACAATAAAGAGCGTGTTGTTGGCAGGAATACACAGACCTGAAGTTTCCAGTAACTGGCCCTCAATCTTTAAATTAAAGGTACAGGTTAAGGCACACAGAAGATTATAGGCAGCAGACCTGTAACAAAGCAAGCAATGTGATTTGTAATAGTCTTCTTGTCTGTTTTAAAATACACACATCACATTGAGACATTGCAGCAATGGCAGTTACATTTCCAAAACCAAATCATTATTGTTATATAATGTACTATATTTAAACCCTGAGCTGCTTTTCTACATCAGTTAAGATTCAGAGACATTTGCTTTGGACAAATGAATTAAATTACTCCTTTGTTTTAAACTGTTTCTGAGAAGGTTACAGAGTATGCTTGAAGAACTTGGTACAGGACTCCTCAGAAGAGCACCCAGTTCCAGGAAATGCTAGGCATCTCCAAATGTACCTGAGTGGCTGAGAGGCAGAAGCCAAGGGCCACAGAGGCTCCCAGTGAGCAAGGACTCATTTTTGGAGGCAGCCCTCTCTGACGAGACCCAAGAACTTGCTCTGCAAGGTACAGTTATTTAGCAGGAAGTTCAACACCAAGCAGATCAAAAGTACCCAATAAATATGTATTGAAACCATATTTATCCTTAAAAAGGGAAATTAATTTAAAAGATCAGTACCGCAAACTCGGGTCTGAGCTTCCCAGGTTGAGCAATGCTATGTTCAGTAGTGTTCCGGGAACATCCTTAGGGCGAATTTTAGTGTGCTGTGGGATGGAGTCTGGTTGTGACAGCTCCCACCGTGTCCGTATATGAATAATGGACCTCACAATGGCTTCACACTCCTGATGCATGAAGGTGAGTGGCGTTCCCTGGTTGGCAATCGTCAATGTAAACTGATTCTCATCAACAAGACATATTTCCTCAATTTCAGAGGCGTAGTATATATCATTTAAAAACACTGTCTGTCCCAGGACTCTTGTTCGTTCTGCTGATGTCACCTGCACAGCTGTTGATCCAACCTTAGAAAGAGAATCAAAAATGGTTGAGTACCTGCTGTTACTGACAAGTTTGACATTTCTATCTAACCAAGATAAACGTATGAAATTGTATGAAACAGTACTGTGTGTTAAGTTGTGATTTCTCTATGAGACAGAGAAGAAAATTAAAAGACAGCAGAAATGCATTCAAAATCTTATAAAAATAGGACAATTCACTAATAAAGCATGAAAACACTTACTTTAATAGACACTTTGGTGTCTTTGTGAGCCAATTTGAGGGCATTGTGAAATACTTTCAAGTCCTCTTCCAAAGCTAAGGTAGCTGCTGGAAGTTTCTGCTGGTCATGTTCAATGTGCTCCGCCAGTTTTCCTGGAGAGTCTATGAAAATAAGCCTTTTGCTTCCTTTCAAACCTGTCAAGAGTCTTTCGTGGTATTTGGTGTATTCTCTGACCCAAGAATTACAGTTATAAATAAAAACTGCTGAGACATTTTCATAAGCAAAGCCTGGAAAAACTACAAACCATTTAGAAAGAAAGTCTGTTTTAAAGCGATTACTGGGGCCAGCATGTGTGAGGTCCACTACAATTTCATATGGCTTTGCGTAGTATGGCTTCAGAGTTAGCAGGACGTGGTATATCAATAAATCTCCATTGATCTGACCAGTCTTGAAACTGTAAGGAAACAGGACAGACACTGTTGGGGTTTGCCTTTTAGATCCATAATAAGACATTTCAGTGGTGCATCACACACACTGCTACACTAAAACAGATTGACATTTACATAGTCCCAAAAACGTCAAACTCAAAGCAATGACATTGCACTGGCTTCCATAGCCTAATTTCTGTCAAGCCTCATATTCCAACCATGTTCAGTGTCCAGTATGCTAAACCTTGGTTTGGATTTAACTTCATTTTGAAGCGCCACACCACCTACCATAGTCATGAAGTTTCTGGACAGCCCAGAGGCTCATCCAACACCCGCAACAAAAGGAGGAGTAAAATTCACACTGGTGAGGAAGGGTGCACCGATTGGCTCAATGCTGATGCAAGTTATGGGTTTCTTTGGAAAAAGATGTAAAGTATCACCCCAAACTCTACTTTTATTTTTATCTTTTTTAACACATTTCTACAGGTTCATATTATACTTACCTTTATATGTAGAAATAAATTATTTAAATAGCCTTGGTTCAGACCAATTAAACACCCACATACCATTTTTTTTCCCCACTCATTTTATCTGCCAAATACTGCAGAAAGCACAAGAATGCACCCTAATGCTTGGTGGATCATTTCTAAGAACTGCTGGTCCTCTGAGTGGTACAGAGGACCCGTCTGAGAATTAACTCTTACCTGAAAAGCATTCAGGTACTATAAAAACATTAAGAACCCTTTGTTCTCATTTAATAATTTGCTGAATTTTATGAGATTGGACAGAGCTGTCTGGGCCAAGTTTTCAGAGTTAGTACAGCAGATTAAATTCTACTAGAAAGAATTAAAAAGCAAACTAAGCAGTAGTTTTTGAACTCTTAAAAGACTCATGCCTGTTATGAGCTAGCATCAACTCAACTCTTTCAAAGCAAGACAATAGGCTATGGAAAATGCTAGTAAGCACTGCAAGAACAAGTCATTTTGGTCACAGAGGGACACTGCTCTTGGTAACATGAGGTAAACCACCTGAGCACAGGATAACGGAGGAGATACACTTCACAAATGTAAAATATTTGTCTGCCCCAAAGAGGTTTTTTTTCCTGTGCTACTTCCTGTTACTCAGAAAGCTAATTTGGGCAAGTTGGTGTTTTTCCCCCTCTAACATGTCATGGCATAGTTGTTTAGAAAAAAAAAAAGAAGAAAAAAAGAAGGAAGTGTGTCATCACTGTGGTTTTAGTTCTCCACTTAGAATACAGGACATGTAATTTCAGTTACAGATTTGCTTAAAAAAAAAAACACAACCTAGCATTGTCCAAGTCTACTTGCTTCATGTTAATGGACGTTTGCATCCTAAGAGCAAATACACGCACAAAGAAATCTTACTGATAAAGGGCTAAATACCTGAACACCAACCTTCTTTTGACTGCACCTTGGAAAGGTAAGTGCACATTTTCCTTCTGCTTTCAGTTCCACTTCAAGGTTTCTTAAGATTTTGTAGGAAATTATACGTGAAAGTAAGTTTGGCTTTTTTGTTTAAGTACAACTCAACCAGTAATAGTTAAAAAATCAGTCTCTGCCCGATTTAAGGAATCTGATAAGCAATTGATTTTAGCGATGTTAGAAGTTGTTCACAATCAGACTCTAAAGAACTAACAGTGGCAGTTTACATTGCTCTGTAGTTCCTAAGCACTGCAGCTCTTACCGTGTACTAACAGAGGACCCTATCAATACCTGGGCACAAAGGGTTGATTTAAAGAAAAAAAAGTAAAAGCCCTTAACAATACTGGTTTCTTTATTTTTAAAGAAAAGCATATCTGGTCCAAATAAACAGTTGTACAGCTGCAGTTCTCGGGCATTAAGGATTGGAGTGCACCTGTAGCAGAAAATGCACCTCATTTCTGTATGTCATGCAGAAACTTTGTGAAATGTTTTGTTTCCCTTCCCTCCAAAAAAGGTTGTGCTGGTGCTGCTTTTCCTCCTTTTTGAAGAGTGCCATAAGGCATTCCCCAAGTAACCGTTACCATAGAAAGATAAATATTGTACCCAAGCTGTAGCTGATTACTAAGATGGTTTCTAATTCAAACTTAACAATAAGGACTCAGAGCAGAGTTTAGTTCTACGTGATGTGGGAACTGCAAAGAAAGATACAAATATATCTCCTCTGCCACACGAGCAGCCACCCACCGCCTGCTCCCTGCTTACACCCCAGGCCTATCACTCCCTTCCCTTCCCTGGGGGGCTCCAGCAGTATGAAAGATGTCATTTGGATACTGAAAAGACAGGCAAGCTTACCTCTCTGCTTTTTGAGTGTGAACACGTTAAGGTCTCTGGTAGATAAGCTAAGTCTCAACTATGGCAAAAGCAAATGTATGCTTCTAGGTTTGGGTAATTTTGAAATGTACCTGAAATACAGGTGTGCTTTGTTACCCTTAAAGAAACAGCTTCAAGAAGAAACACATTTCTACAAATAGCACTGTTAACATCAGTCATCCTTGATAAAACTTATATGCAAACAAGATGTAATCCACAGCACTTGGAGGAAACATTTCATTCTGTTAACAGAGACAGGGAGCACAACCACCAGCCATGAGACCCGAGGGTGTCTCACATGCAAACCTGAGAAGACTCAGCATGGACACGATGCAGTAACTTCTCTCCCTCATCACCCTCACTCTGAGGTTATCCTCTTTGTCTCTCATTCATGGTACAAATCTGAATATTACCCTAATGTAGAGCAGAGTATAATACTAATGGTAATCCACATAATTTCAGAGGTTTTAAAGGAAATGTCATAATCTGAAGTACGTTTGTGATAAACAGTCTTTTGTACAATAAATCAGATAGAGAACAAAGATTTTCCTGAGGATTTATGAAATACTCCAGACAGCTGTGATAAGAAATAAAAATGATCGGACAAGTTACTGCTGCCATTTACAGGAACATTTTCAATTACAGCTCTCCACTTGGCCATCTGTACAAGCACAGTTACTTCTCCCATATTTGGGGAAACGTGGTGAGGCAAAAAGCGGTACTTTGTAGGTTTTACGTGGGTGCCTCCCTTCCCCATTTAAAAGCAGAAGTGACGATCTTAAAGATGCAATATGGTTAGCCTTAAAGAGGAGGAACTATGGCAGAGTCCGTATCTACATCCACAAATCACTGAGCACTCAGCAGAAAACACTTTCCTTTCCTCTGTTTGCTCCATGTTCTTTTTTTCATCTTCATGTACATCACACATAAACCTCCAAACACTGGAATTTAATACTGTAAGAGTTGAAGTCTAAGACCACCAATTCAGTCAGGATTCCAAGCAGCTGAGTGCTACCTTCTACGCATGGTAAGCACGAGACCAAGATACAAGACGTTTCTGATCAGAAAAGCTGCTGGCAACTAAACCCGAGAAGTCTGATTCCAACCTCTAAGAACTAGCATTGCTACTTCCTAACACCAGAATTTCTGTTTTTGCAGGTGACTGAAGAGGAAGATGAAGACAAAGAGACATGGCAAACCACATTCTGCTTTCCCTCTTTGGATAATCTTTTCTTTGTGTTTGCAAGTAACTGCAAACCATACCGACTATCCCAGGGTTACCAATGAAATCTGGTATCCAATCTGCCAAAACCTAACTTGCAGTCAGAACATACCAGAAACCAACACAACGTCTCCTCCAGGCACTGAATTTAATGGCAAATCAACACCCACTGCTGAAATGCAGACAGCCACACCTCAGCCTTTATATTCAACAATGGGATCAAACTTCTTCACATCTTCCTCTGCCCAAAGTGTTCCAGACACTGGAGGACCTGGGAATACCAGCAAACCCAAGATCACCATGACAAAAGAAACATGTGAAGACAATAAATTTCTTATACTGATCTGCTTCGTTATAATAGCAGCCCTTGTACTCATCTGCACCTTCTTGTTTCTGTCAACTATTGTAATAGCAAATAAACTGTCCTATCTCAAAAAAGCTCAACAAGGAAAACGTCGGCCCAGGAGCAATGGCGATATTCTGGCTACCAACAGCTTCTGGCCAACTGCAGCAGGAACGTGGCAGAGGATACCTAAGGAGACAACTGGGAGTGACTTGGTAATGCAGGACTTGCTATCAGGGAGAGATGCTGCAATCCAAACTAAAACCCAAGACGAACCTACTGAGAGCCACACTAAAGACACAGTTAATAAACATGAAAACAAAGAAACAGTGTCTCACAAAAGCATTTTAACCAATTTTGTAGTTGAGATTTAGTCAGCTAAAAAGACCTACAGCTTCTACATTTTATACTGGATTAATATGAGACAAAAACTTAGCTTTCAAGTAACAATACAGTTTGTAACATGGGAAAGCTAAACATTCAGGTTTCTCATTTTTAAGGTAGTGGGTATGCTGTAAAAACCTGTACATCTAGAAGGGAGTAGGACTGCATTAAGGAGACTTTATAAATAGTGCCAAGGCTGTTTTAACTCCTTTAACCAGAAATCATGGTTACAGGAACCAAACAGGATAAAGCAGGACAGAACTTGGCCATTTTTAAATATCACTGGGGGACAAAAAAAGGAAAGGACAGTTAGAATACGCTATATTTATGTAGACCAAAGTGCTACATAGGCATATCCCACTTGCTATTTTAAGAAAACCACAATTCAGTCACAACTTTGATGCCATGATTATTATATTCTGTTAAAATGTCTTTCCAGGTTTATTCCATCAAAACCTCTTAAATCAGCTTAATCGCGTTTGAACCAGATTGAGAGCAATCATGCTTTCTGCTTTGACTTTAGGTGTAAATATGTGAAGTTTGTACTGTATGTTAAAATACAAGAACTCCTTTTTGTAATCATCAATAAACTAGAAACATACATTTTTAAATAAAGTTTATGTCCTGTTTTTTCTCTAAGTCATATGGGGGTAAAACAGCAGTATCATGAAAAGCAGGAAAAAAGAGTAGAGAATCATGATCCTATCAGTGGAAAGAAGGAAAAGAAATAGTAATGAAGGTGGGATCTGCAGCCAGAGATAGGTGGAAACTGTGAGGATAGAAGGGAACTTGGATGAGGTAAAAGACTCAAGAAATCGTGTGTCATAATATCAGCACGGGATCAGGATTTGCATGAGCAGCAGGAGTTGGCAAGAGATTGGAGAAGAGCCAGCATAGCCAGCAGAGCACAGCAGCAGGCATGGGACATGGAATAGCTATAGTGGAAGGCACAAGAATGCACTTGCAAAATGCCGTGAGGAAAGACCTGTACATGTTTCTTTCGGCAGGCAGCCTTTCTTGGCCAAAACGCTCAAGGAGACAAAAAAAGTAGCTTGAGTTACGAGACGGACAAAGAAAGATAGCAAGAAAACAGCTGCTTAGAGCATGCAGTCCTCCTTTAGTGGTGGCAACAGGTGCCAGCATTGTCCAGACAGAAAAGCAAAGTGAGAAAGGGGAGGCAGCAGAAGGGTGAGATCCGCAGCTATCTGCCTGTAACACAGCCACCTAAAGGAACATGTGCAAGCCAGCACCTCGTGATCAGACAGCACTCCATGCATGACTCACCGTAGCGAGCCTACAGATGCATTTCCATTAATAACAATAATAGCTCATCAAAACCACCACTGAATTTTTATCAGTAAAAATGAAATCCAATCCAAACTTACTTCTGTGTCATTCAAAAAATTTGCAACCACAACTATTGTCAACAAGGACTGGAAAACAAACATTCATGAATTCCTACGTAACAGGCACATACCCAACAAAGGCAACCTAAATATTTAAGTTTCATAAAGGCAACTGAGCTGAAAAGTTTGCTTTTTAATCATGCAAGCCTTGAGCTAAGCTTCTTAGTAATCCTCCTACTCTTGACACTTCCTGCAGCAAGTGTTGGTAAACTTCCTCTTTAGCTGCAGAAACTTGCTTCAACGTGAGACAAGCCATTTGAGAGCTGCTCGACTCCTCGTGCAGTCTGTCCTCCTAAGGCTTCAAACAAAAAGTAAGAGAATGCTTGCTTGACAGAAGACGAAGGTAAGAATCAAATTCAAAATGTAAAGATTTAATATTTGCATTATTTATTTTCAAATGAACTGCACTTTGTATAGCACTTCCTAAGCTAAATCAAAGCTCCTGTAGTACTTGGAAGATGCAGACATTCCATTAGTTCATAAGGTGTTGCTACTGTGGACTATCATGAACTCTACACGCATGCATCATTTTAATATTTTTTAAAGCGGAATATATTTTTGAGCAGAAGAAAATAAAATGGGGTCATTTTTATTTGTTTTAAATCTTACAGTTTAGATAATGTTCTCTAGAAGCATTAATCTGCTGCTCATACGTGTTTGCGTTGTTGCATCTGAAATTGACTTTTACAGTTACACATACTGAGGTTCCAGAGGCAGCTCCACGTGAGCAGCGTGATCACAAATTATCTCAAAACACACAAAGTAACTTCAGATAGAAATCACGATAAGTGGCTGTATGGTAATGATTTGTCTCACACAGACATTCAGAAGCCTGAACTCCGAGCAGTACAGGAAAAAAAAGTCTGCTCCATCCCAACCTCCTAATGTTAACAACCTCCTTTGTTACAAAAATTGTCCCCCATGCAAGAATTTATTTACAAAGACAGTTTAACATTGCAGTTCTGTACCATTACAGTTGCAGCATTCGGAAACTTTTGCAAAATTATTACACTCTAACCTTAACTGCGGAAGTGAGGGAAGAACAGGAAGTAAACCTTAAAGAACCTTTTACCAGGTCTCGCTTATCTCTAGGCTTCTCTCTCAGTCCTTCAGACATAAAGTAGGACAATTTTCTTTACTCTTGTTTGTCAGTACTGCTGTGTTTCATATTTCATTTCGCATCCATAAGCATTTCTGCGATAGACAAAAGTTATTTTGAAACACACTTAACACTTCTCTCCAAACACCTTCATCAAAGAAGGTGGAAAACAAAAAGAACCCCCCATGACATTGATGTCAGTGACAAAGTTGTTGACCACAAATGGCAAAAAACACGCAAGTTTAATCAAGCCTAAATTTTTGGACTGTAAATATAACCTTGCCTGGTATCAGTAGTATCATTTCAGGTTTAATACAGTGTGTTTTATTTTATTCTCAATGTAGGAGGAGACGTATTTAAACAGACCGCAGGAAAATGGTCAGCAATGCAGTAATACTGGTTCTCTTCTGTGGAGAAATTTGGAAATCACTTTCCACTGAAATGCCTTTGAATGTTTCCACAAGTGAAAGCAGTGTGCTGGGCAGTGTGCACACCAGCACCAGGAGCCCAGCACAGGACAGATCTACCACGTACCAACTGCAAACAACCAGCCCCAGCGTGCAGAAGCCTGCAGGAGCGCTGACTGCTGGGACAACACTGCCACAGCTGCCTGAACTACACATAGAACCCACCAATGGGAGCTGGGTAGCAGGAATGATAATAGGCATTGTTTTGGTTGGTATGGTAATCGCAATCAGTATGATTGCTCTATGGAAATGCTGCAAGAAACCATTGCTAGCTGATTCAAACTGGGCAGGTCAGTCTCCATTTGCAGATGGAGACACTCCAGATGCCTTTATGGACTCCAGCCAGGCTACCAAACGTTCATCAGTTTTATTTATGTTGCCTTGGAAATTAAGAGAAGAAGCATCCACACGGCATGACCCTCCTCCACCAGAGAACCCACCCAATGGCACCACCAGCAACGACAGCAGGCAGCAGCTCCCAGCAGAGCACAGCTACTCTGCCACCGACACCGCTGCAGCAACGGCTCCCAGCCCAGAAGCAGTGAGCCCAGAACAGGAGCTGTGCCCCCAGCCTGCTGAGTGCCCTGAGCTGCCGCCTCCCCCCGCGTGGCTCACTGGGCCAGCAGAGCAGCACGCCTCAGATCCTGGCCAGCAAGAGGAACTTCACTTGGAAGTGAAGGAACCGTATCCCCCACCACTCGATCTAATTATTGAAGAGACTTGTGAACCTCTGCCACAGCCAGAACTTCCTCAGTAGATCGCCAAAATAACTTTCCAAAATGCTTCTCATTTTTCTAAAATGAAGCACTCTTCAAATAACTGAATAATGGAGAAGTTGACACAGGCAAGAACAGTGAGACTGCAGCATGAGCAGCAGCTCCCCAGCATTTCTCAACATCAGTTTTCACAAAAGGGAAGAACCCCCTTCTGCCTGAAACAAATCATGCCAGAATACAGCACGCCCAGCGCCCCCTGCATGGCCTAATAGCAACTCCACTGTGCACATAACCAACGATTCCTGATTTTGGACACTGCAGAAAACAGCGTGTGTGCCTCTGTGTGTCAGTACATGCAACACACAGCTGGATGCGGAGAGTAAAACTTTAGAAGGACCCAAGAGCTTTTTGCAGAGGTTTGTTCTGTTAGACTACACAAAAGAACGCAATGAATTCAAGTTAATTTTAATAAAGCTTTCTAATTCGAAGATGTTTTGGTTGCTTAAAGCATAACAGAGTTATTTGCTTAGATACAAAGCTGCTAATTCAAAACAGTCCAAATGATCTGGCGTGCATCCATACAGACTGTCTTATACTGAGGTCTATTTTCTGTGTCAGGTTGAGGAACCACTCGGGAACAGTGGATGACAGGTAGTTATAGCAAATCCCCCAGCAGCCATCAGTCCTTTATTAAGAGGAAGAAGATTTCCAGATCAAAGACTGATGAAATGCTCACTGATTTAAAACCCCCCGTTAACTTTGGATTATTTTTCAGTTATATAGTAGTATATTTTTGGGTAGTATAGAGGCTGTGAAAAAGAGGATATGGCTCCAAACACATGAAGTACGAAGAGGGGTGTTCCACCCAGACACTTGGCTTTGGTAGATGAAACAAACAGTTCACAGAACAACCAGGCAAATGACTATCAGAATTAGCTGCATGTTTACTCATTTCTTCCTCTCAAGCAGGATTTTCAGAATGGATTCAAAGTCATTAAACTTTAAAAACTGGTTTAAGGTTGTCTAGAGTAAAGGTTCCTCTAACTCCAGATGCCCAGGTGTGGGAGAGGCTCCTTTCTGGGCCTCAAGTACAAGAAATTCACTGTCCTGTCCAGAACCACGCGTTTTTATTTTAACTACTTGATGGTAAATTGAAGGGAATTCTCCAGAGATAAATTACAAACACAATTTTACTGGCATTTAATGCCTAGATTTGTAGAGAGAAGGTGCTAGATACCAAAGCTTGGTTTCCATGACATCTCTGCAAAACGACAAAGAACTTGCAGCCTTGAGTTTGTTGGGGGAGGGAATATATATGTTTGGATGTCACATAGACCACTTGTGTGTACCTATTACAATTGACTTTAAATTTCTAAAATTACCACTAAAAATTAAGACTTAAGTTGCACATACGCAATTCAATGCTGCTGTATGTACAAAGAGAGTAGGAAAAAATATTTACAATTTCTTTTTCTTATTGTTTATATGAGATGTATGAGCGTATGCCTGAAGAACAGCATTCTGGTTACTCAAGGACTTTGAGGCTTTATGCACTGCGCCATGTTAAAATATAAGCATATATTTTGTATGTTACAAATGTATGCATTACAGACTATGCATACCCTTGCCATATTGTTTGGAGAAAAGCAGATAAAGATTTCATATAGAAAGCAGTAAATTCCTGCAGTCTGTGCTGTTTTATACCCAACAACACAGAGACAACCTGATCCAAACAGCACAAAACCAAGGATTTTAAATTAGGAAAAGATATTCTTGCAGAGTAGCTTAAGCAGGCTCAAGATAGGAAACCTAAATTAACATTAACCTTTCTTACTGGAACAGAGACTCAACGAAGGTAGAAAACAGCACAACTTACAGGACTTTTAAACTGGGAACATTTAAATAGGTTTGTATGCTAAGCTAAAAAAAAATTTATGTTATGTTTGGATGCAGTATCATGGCTACAAATACATAAAGAAGTTAACTGATTCAAATTAGAAAACCCAACTATTTTATTGAATATGTATGCTTTGCAATAAGTTTGAGTCAGCACCAGCGACAGCTCTGCAGTCCTCCAATGTAGTGCAGATCAGGTGGTTGCAGAGCCCCAGCTAGCAGCAATACGATGCAGCTGAGGAGGCAAGCACAATCCACCGACAGCAACTGTAGCTACTCTCTAGAACAAGACGACCTCTAAGCTTAAATCTTTCACAGAAATAATGTGCTGATATTGCAGAAGACATTACGGTAAGTTTGTATTTTTTGTTTTTAATCACAAAACCTACTACAAAATTAGAGACAGAAATAAGAACGAAATTATTAGTTGATGAGAGATGCTTGCACCAGGAATTTGCTGCAGTGTCGGAGATTTCTTACTAACATTAATTCAGCTTTCAAACATGTGTTAGCAGCTTTGAGAATGTAACTGACACAATAATAAGGAAAAGTACTAATGTGCATGTTACTGTGAATGCAAAATTTGGGTTTCCAAGTAAATTCCTAACAATTTAAGATGTATTTTAAGCAATCCTACTTAAGCAAGTAGCATGCATGTATGGGGGGGTTCTGCTACATTACTGCAGAGATTTGTAAAGCAGATCCAGTTGACAGCCATTTTTTCACCCTGTATAAAAGAGCACATTATTCCAAACATAATATAGGCTTGAAATCACTAAAAACAAGAAGCAGACATTGTATAACGTTTGGAAGAGACTTGCATTTTCGGAAGAAAGCCCTCATTTGAGCTTGAGGGGGAAAGGCAGATGAAAAAACAAGTCTCGTTCTGCCAGACAACATGACAGGCTCTGAAGGGATGCTTTGTAAAGTCTCTCTTGAACAATTACAAAAAGGACCGTGCCACAAAGGGGTTTATTGATATTTTTACTTAATTTCTGCTGCAACTAATCACTGCAAAGACAGCCCTTACAAATAAATAAAATACATTACATGGATTTAAAGGGTGTCATTTTGGTATATTTATTTTCAGGCAGCAATGGAACACCAGATACTGAAAACATCTACCTGCCTGCTGGTCCTTCTGTTTTTCATACCCACTGTTCTGGGTATCTGTCCTTCTAACTGCACATGCTCAGGAAACAACAGGAACGTGGACTGCTCAGGCAGAAACTTAACAGTATTGCCACACGGACTTCAAGACAACATTACATATTTAAATCTGTCATTTAACCAGTTCGTAGATCTTGATCATCAGCTGACAAGATTCAGCAATTTGAGGACCCTTGATATTTCAAATAATTGGCTCAAGAATGTTCCTGCTCATCTGCCCAAGTCCTTATGGGAATTATATGCCATAAATAACAACATTAAAGTCCTTCAGAAACTTGACACAGCTTACCAGTGGAACCTTAAAGTGCTGGATGTTTCCAGGAATATGGTGGAAAGAGCTGTTTTGATTAACAACACACTGAGCAGTCTTAAGTTTCTCAACCTCAGCAGCAACAAGCTTTGGACAGTTCCAACCAACATGCCCTACAACATAGAGACAGTGGATCTATCCAATAACTTCTTGTCTCAGATACTTCCCGGAACGCTGGTGAGATTACAGCACCTCACAAGCCTTTATCTACACAACAACAAGTTCACATACATTCCTGACAAAGCTTTTGACCAGCTCTTTCAGCTGCAGGTAGTAACACTATACAACAACCCATGGTCCTGCAGCAATGAACAAAATATCTCTTATTTGCTTAAGTGGGTGCACAGCACCACTGCCAGGGTCCGAGGGGCTCCCTGCGCTGACCAGTCCATGCTGTGGGCCAACGTCACGCCGACCTCCGCCACTGCACCAGATGCCAGCTTCATGATTAAAGGAATGAAGGCAGCAGACACTCCAGCAGCAGCTGAACCAACACAAATGACAAAAATGCATAAACAATTTAAAGCCAAGGAAATTACTACCTTGGCTTCGTTAAGCCAGACAGTACTGTTCACGAGCACAGACCGGCCCCTGCTCCTCTACCCTGAAGAGCTGACAACCAGGAAGGTCAGCGCTTACGAAGCGGCTGCCACACACACCATTTATATTAAAGATACAACCGAAGTGAACTCAAGCCTGACTCATTCAACGGGATCATCCACCACTCCTATGACTCTTAGTATTACCAGTGGAATGCCAACAAACTACTCCAGAATGCCTCAAAGCACAACTGCTACCTTAAGGAGAGAAGAAGCCACTACCAGCGTTCTGAATACTGACGTGCCCTCCAAAGCAAGCATCTGTGCGATATGTTTGTTTTATGCTGTAATGCTTAATGCAGTGGCAGCGTTTATTGGCTAGGAGCTCGTATTCTTTGAGGTTATTCCTGTGATACATAGCCAGGGGGAAGACATCCAGGTCAAATAATGAATCAAAACATGAGAAATCTGAAGTTCAGACTGATCTAAAGAAAATAACAGCTCCTAAGAAGTGCAGACTAATGTCTCGATACTAAGCTGCTACTTATTTTAATGTCTTAATTGAGTAAAACTAACCTATGATCTTGTTTTTTAAAATGTGCTTATTTTGTATTTAAATTTTTAATTTTACTTGCACAGAATAAAACATCCAAATTTTAAGTACTGATAATATTATTTTGTCATTAAACAACTGGAAAAAACAGAAATCCTGTATCATATCTGCATTGTCTTGCTTGATTTGCTGGTGAGCAATTCTTGTAATATAGCAGCACAGATTCTTTGTAAGTTACGATGCCATGCATAAGGAAGGGAAAATATAAAGAAACTAAGCCTAGCTGTTTCACTAATCAGAAGTAATCCTTGAGAAAAAATTGCTAGCATGTATATCTATGTTTGCTTCATATGTACTAGGATATTTTAAATACAAAGAACAACCGTTTTGAATTTAGGAATTAAATATGACAATGCCATGATGTCTATCTACTAAGAGAGGGTAAACTGAGAAGCTAACACGGTCCAGCTTCAGCATGGGAAGAGTGGTAGGGGCTGATCTCTTTTTGCTCTGTCTTGACTTAGAATTGCAGGCAAGTTATTCCTTGCTCTCCATAATATAAAACAAAAAAAGATAGAAGTAGAGGAAAACGCAACATGTTCAATGCCATGACACTCTCCAATAACATGGAGCTTAATCTACATGCATTAAGAAAACCAAACAACTCAACTTACAATCAAAAATCTGGAATACTTGTTATTTCATCAAAATTTGTCCAGAATGCTTCAAACTACAACTTTTTGGTCACCAAAATAAAATATCAGCCAATTCCAAGCGCAAGTTATGCAACATACATCAATGGAGCAGTTTGTTTAAAGCTCTCATTTAAACAATTCTTGAATCTTATGACTTAAAGTTTAATTCAAGCCATGGCACTGAACATGCCCAAAGCCTTGCCTTCCAACAATGAGCACGAACGCTATTCTCCTTGACATCCGCGCCATCAGCGAGTAGAAGTAGATGCACGCATGGATCTGACCACTCCAGGAAAATTATGTGGCAAAGGTACTTGATATACTACTGATGAAGTTTTGCAAACAGCATGAAATGAAAACTGAAGAACAAGTTAATTGTAAGAGTATTATTCACGTAATATTGCAAAATCTTTATTCAATATTTTCCATGCATTTCAGGCCATTTAATTTCCAGTTATTGTAGCACGAAGGTGCTGCAAAATCTAGAAAACCTCAATACCAAGACTGCAGTCCTCTACCTATTTCTCCTAGGTATCACTCAGGGCTGTAGATCATTTAAAACCACTGGTATCAGAAAAATCACAACTTTCCAATTGTGAACTGTATTTCTATAATCAGAAATGTGTTTTAATTTCTAACAGTACTGTAAATGTTGCACAAGAATTTGTACAGTTATTTCATTGGCATTTAAGTAAAAATAAAGCTATGTTTGTATTGAAATGAACTAGTGACAGTGTTTCTTTTCACTATTACCTTGCGGACAGGTAACTATACAGAACAGATGCTATTTTATTACACAGATCTATTCCAAGCAGGCATTTCGCTCAACCTTTATGTCTTATGGAGAAAAACTATGGTATGTTCAAACTGTACTATTTTGATACTCAAATTTCCCTAATATTGTTTATTAATAAGCTGTTGAAATAATGATAATAGCCTACCCTTCTGCTTCTTACCATTTAGAACTTGCAAACCCCTAGGACCTATGTCTACTCACTACAGAGGGCACTGCTTTCTTCATCTTAAAAAAAAAAAAAAAAAAAAAGATCTCCATGCTAAATAGAACAGAAAGCTTTTTAAGACAAAAAGCCCACACCAGTGACATACCCTAGGCATTTTAGGTACGTAAGAACTAGTTATCCAAGTCAAATTTTAGAGAACCTAGATTATAAGCAACATGTACAGAAGTGCATCATACTAGTAAGTGGCAACAAGTAATGTGAAAGAGTTCCCCACTTGCACAAATCCCATATATTTTCCCCAAGTTAGGTAATCTGACATAAACTGATAAATTCCAGTAAGCAGCATCAGTACAAAGAAAATGCCACAGCCTGCCACCCTCTTTGGACAGGAATCGCACTTGTCAAGTACTGTGACTGGCTCTAAAACAGCATCAACTTACTGATTATGTTCAGAATTAGGTATTTCCTAGAGTTATTCATGTGGTATCATCCCACACAGTTTAGAGCAGCTTAGCTTGAAAGGTAAGACAGAGATCACAAGATGAGGTGCTGTGACTAAAACACCTTAGGTGAATTATATTATGTTGAAAGAATTACATGAAACATGACGCGTCTCTTGGCATCCTATGCTGAATGGCTCAGCAAAATCCTACTGGATGCAAAAAACCTACATGGAATTAACTTCTAAACACTCTGAGAATGTTCCAATTACAATTAAACTACTCAGTGAATAACAAACCTTTGGAAAATCCTGCTTTTCAGAAGTTATTCAGGGTAAAAAGCAAGCCCCATATTGAATGACTTGCTACCTAGGCTTCAAAGCCTGAAACAAGCTGATAAATACTTGGAAGTGGAAATGGGGCTGTGCAGTTTACTGAAGGCATACACTGACTGAGGGGGGAAAGAAAGAAACAAATCACAGATGTGTATGGAAGTGAGATGGCACTCCCTTCAAACTCTAGGGCTGTGCTCTGTATCCAAAACTTGCCCTTGGTAGGTGCAAGCAAAGAGGGCTTCTCAGTCAGACTGCCTTCACTAAGCAGATTAAATTTGGATTCCCTTGTACTTTTCTGGAATACAAATGAGTTGATAACAGAGCACAAGTAGGCAGGCAGTGTGGGAGGCAGGCACCTGTTGCTTGGCAACAGCACAGTCAGATTGAAATAAAATCAACACGCATGGATGTGAGCACTGCAGAACAGCTTGCTGTGCTTCTAACAGGCAGGGCACTCAGTCCACGATAAATATAAATACCATAATCTATCCTCAGGAAATTCTTTGCTTCAAAATAACTATCTAACACTTCAATATGATGTTCAATAGTCTTTTTGAAAATGCTGCTGTCTTTATCTGTTGGTTGCTTATCCAAACACGATTCAGCACACCTTGTTGCTGAAATACGTTTGCTTTCAGAAGGCTAAAATTGCAGCACGGGCAGCTGCAGTGTGAAGCAACTCTGAGGTTTGTGTTCCCATGCTTCCTATTAATTAGCCTGAGATAGCAGCTTGAGAACTTAATGGCAGTACTTCAGGATCAATATATACTGATGTATTGATCACTGTAGTAACAGAGCAAGGATTAAAGACAGAAGAGCACTGGCTTTGGAAGTCTCATTGTTACCCAGGAAACAAAACAGGGAGGAAAAAAAAAAAGACAGAAGAGATTAAATTTCACAGCACAAGAGGATATAAACTGATCCAGATATGTCAGGGAAATGACTCAACAGTGCCCTAGCAACACGACTTTAAGCTAAAAAAGAAAAACTTGTCTGCTGCAAGCCCTTAGGTGTACTGGCAGCTCAGACCTGAACAGCCTTTCCACATTTCACACCTCAAAACATGACAGCTGGCCCAGAACCATCAGCTCAATACCCCAAAGAAAGCCCACTCAGCCATGTCCCTGTTTGCAGTGTCAGTGCAGAAAAGAGGTCCCACCTGCAAGGTTTGAACAGCAGCCTCATGGAGAGAAACCACAGACTTACATAGCGGCCAAAGAGAAAAAGTAATGAAAGGGGTGGTAAAGGCAACAGATAGTAACTGACATGACAAACAGGGGCCATCCAGTCTCATTATCCACATGCTGGCTTTATTCTGGCCCATTACCAGTTTGCCCAAACCTGGACAGATTTCTCCCCAACACCTGTATACAACATTCACACACTGAGCTGGCACCTTATCCAAGGAGCATCAGACATCCAAATCACAATCAGCATTTAATGATGTTTTCTCAGATAAAGCAAGCAGATGCTGAATTAATTCCAAGCACAGCTACCAAGTATTCAGAGTCTCCTTCACTTATCTATTCGTGTCCACTGTGCATCTCACTTGAAGAAAGATAGAAAAAGTCTCATTTCAGCAGGCTCACTCACACCAAAATTAACCATGCCAGGGTACAACAGCCATTTTAAATATATTTCAACAGAAATTATATTTATTCAAATGCAAAGGAGGTATATTTTTATTTTTGTTGTCCTATAGTCAGCATAACTTCTGTAAGATATGGAGGAAGGCAGAAAGAACAAGTTCCAATACATTTTCCTCAACAAAAGGATTGGTTATCTTGAAAAACCTGAAGTATTCCCAAAAATACACATTCTGCTTTTTTCCACCCTAAAGAGATTATTTTTCCTCCCGATGGACACACACACGAGCCTCAGAGAAGCAGTTTCCAAAATGCCTTTGATGGAACTGAAGGAAGGAGCAATAAATGCAGGTATGAGTGGAGGTATGAAACGACCCAGCAGACCCTTCTAACTTGCCACAGAAGGATGACAACTTTTCAAGCTTATTCAATTACAGCAGTGAACAAACAACAACTGGGAGAAAATCTGGGTTTCCAAACATCCATTTTTATTCCTGTGCTTTCAATGTTAGTTTTTTTTTTCCCCTATTGAGAGCAGCACAACTACTTCAGAAGGGGTCTGAACATAATACATCCTATAGTCTTTAAAACTCCACTGATATTCAAGTGCACGAAGTTAGTTACGTTGTATAAAACAACCAGGAGGCTTCAAAAAACAAATTTATTTGGGCTGAACCATGCTGTCCCAAGAACGCCATACCCTTTTTTCAAGCTTATGCAGAAATCAACTTTAGAATAACCCAAAGATACACAATTTTAAGTGTTCACAAGAAGCTAGTCACCTACACAATGGAGCAATTAAAAATGGGCCCTTAGCTGAACTTTTGTAACCATGTGCACATTTAGTTACAGGAGTCTCTAGGGAAAAGAAAGAACTTAGAAACAAATGGAATACCTCAAGCTAAGTGAGCTAGTTTCAGTCCTGGCACTCGATACACACACTTTACTGCCAACTCTGCATCCCAGGTGTATGGCAAACAGGTATACAGGTAATGGACCAGAGAGATTATCACATTACAAAGGAGAAACGAAATAAAGATCTTACCCATGTCCTGGGCTCACAGAAGGGCTCCAAGAGGAGCGATCTCCAGATAGAGATCCTTCCTCCCTGAGAGCGAGCCCTTAAATGGGGTCCAGGAGGGGGTGCAGCCAGGCTCCACCCCTTCCGATCACTCAGGTGAAACTGCATTCACCTGTGCCCCTGCGGCTGACTCAGCGCTCACCTCAGGTGGTCAATCAGAGGTTCAGGCTGTGATTCAACAGTTCCCATACACCGGGTGAACCTCTAGGGCATCATTCATGTTTTCTCTACTGCCTAGCATAAATGCAAAACTCAAATGTAAGGTTTGATTTCCCCAAATAAAAATAAAGGAAAATGAAAGGCTTACATACATGTATTTTCTTATATAGTTTCTAATTCAGAACAATAAATTGTTAGAAAACAGTTCAGAGAGAAGTGGGAAAGAAAACAAAGTTTATGTAGTGAGAGCAGTGGCCACAGCTACCAGCCTGGGTACCACAAAAGCTTCTCCCAGCCTTGCCTCAACAAGCAGGAGCACCATCATTCTGACAGTGTGCACCCGACAACACGGTACAGCAAGCAAGCACACCACTGCCAGCACACAAACACCCCATCAGCAGCAGAAGCACCAGGAGGAGACAAAGCAACTGCAAACAGCATGTTGGGAGCAGTGCTGGGCAGCTATGTTGGCATGGCTCTGCACCCACCAGCAGCACCAGCAAAAATCACATTGCAATAGCAGCAGAAGCACAACCATGAGTCCTAGGGGCAGCAAAAGGCAAGGCAACAACCCGACACGGCAGCATTCGCAAGACCTGACAGCATGGGTGAGTGCCATGTGGACATGAGGCTCCAGCAGCAGCACCAGGGTACAGCAAAGGCACCACCAGCACTGCCCAGAGGAAAAGGGCACCAGCACTGAGCTCAGTGACAGCCCGGTCCGATCGCACCTCTCGCTTGGCTGTGAGCACAGCGATGCTCCTTTTGTTAACAAGTCTGTGCTCAGTACTTAAAGTCATTCTCAGTTTCTATGGATACTGCTTTGAACACACTATCCTTACTCCACAGATTTTAAAAGGTCGTTATTTAATAACTGAATTAAAATACCAAGTTTCATTTACATTCTTACTGTAGTAGCACCTTCGCAGCCTTATTTTATTTGAATTAAACACAGATTTAAACAGAATTACTACTTGTTTGATCACAAACTGACTAATACAAACCTTGGGATATTCCTCCTAAATTCAGTATTGCAGCATGCTACCTGTTATGAATAACTGAAGCAACACTATGGTGTTCACTATATACAAGCCTGCTAAATGCTCATATGACTCTTTAGAATGGGATATGGGGACTTTTTTGAGAAACCATACCTCACATTTTAACTTGTTATTCATCTTATACTTCATAACGTGAAGATGTTATTATCACTGATAAAGGATTAACAGTAATGTGGTCTAAGGGTAAATAGTCATGTGGTTTACTCCAAACACTGAAAAAAATATATAAAATTCATTTAAACTTTCAGATGTATTTCTAAGGTACCCACACAGTCCGGAGTGTAAAAACTATGACAGTTCTAATTTAGTTCTGATCACAATTCAAAAACATGGCCAAAATTTGGCAGATAAGCTACTTTCAGAGTCCTGTTTGAGTCACTTCATACATACACTTGGTACTTTCCATTTTGCATGTTTATTTTAGACAGGGTAGGTGAAAGATTCCTTACCGCCGAGCAATGTAGTAGAAAACAGGATTGCCAGCTTTGGATGTCCCAGCCTGGTAGAAAATATTTAACGTTTTCAATGCTTTGAACTCTTCTTTTTCATGTACCTGATGCCTAAGAAGTAGAATATGACATCAACTTTTCACAACCGCCTTACCAAAAAACAAACAAGCAAAACCCAAACCCTCTATTTGCATCTTTAAACAGAAGTATTAAGCTCATAAAATCTTGAATCTTAAGAAAGAAATCACAAAAGCTGCTGAGGTTTCTCAGTTATTAAAATCTACTCACAACCACAGCAGGTGTGTGTGAAGCCAACTTTTTGAACTCTCCTTCAGAATGAAAGCTGCAGGCTTAATAACTACTTACATTACTCAACGTGCTGAAGACTAAAAACCCACAATTATCTCATTACCTTGTCATAAATTCTTCAAATTTCGAACTGGTGAGGTTTAAACTGGACCAATGTGTATCTGCCACAGGTTTGTGCTCTGGTGGACCCAGATAGGCAAGAAGAGTAGCCATTTTGTCAAAAGGTCGCCTTCCAACAGCTTTGTGGTCCCTAGAAACAGCAAATTTCTTAAAAGACAGGTCTTTCTTTACTCAGTAATTCTTGTAGTTCTTTGCCCAACGTCCTCCCTTACCTCGAGGAGGCCATATGTTCTTTTTTACAGTTTGAAAACTTTTTTTTTTTAAGAGGAAAAAATGAGAAAAATGCATTACATGTAATTTCTACAAACCATATGACTGACATGGAGAGGTAACTAAAGAAGTGCACAGAAGGCTGGCAGTAAAGAGGCCAAACACCTCAGACCCTTCCCCAGTAATGGGCTGTAAGTAAGGAAAAAAAATCTAAAAAAAGAAGTCCCCAAAGGTAAGACTTCCATCCATGAAATTCTTTTCAGCTTTAACAACAGAAACATCTGATTCCAAATTCCAAATGTTCTTCCCTAAATAGCAGTTCCTTTTGTAGCACTCCTAAGTCTTACCTATTACTGGAAAGGTACTGGCCAATTTTCTCCTGATTGTTCCACAACAACCGGTGCAAAGCAAGAACATTGCCATCACTGATGAAAGACAGGCTGTGATTGACAGTGTCACTCGCAGGGCAATCAGATGCAATATCAAGGAAAAACCTAGAGATGAAAACCAGTGATTGCCATAAACATATTAGGGAAATCTGTCACGTAAGCATGAGTTATAAGGCCGTAAGAACACATCTCTGCTTACAGTTTACACAATAAAGATCCTTTGCAGAAGTTTCCAAAGGGCCTACCTTCGAGCTGCATCAAAATTGCTTTTTACGAAGTCATTAAAAGGCCTCATATGTTCTTCTTTTGTAAACAGGACGTGGTTGGCAATACTCTGAAGTATCTAAATAACAATAAAAAAAGTAAAGGCACAAAAAGGCTTAATGTCAGAACTGCTATGATAGCCAGTATAACTTCACTGCCAGAAATACCTCTCTTAAGTTGTTGTGAAACCTCAAAACAAAAAAAACCACACAGAAGACAACTAATTTGAAGTATCTTCTATGTCATTTTCAATATTAGGATAAGACTTCACTTAGGCATAGAGGCAATAATGTATGCTTATTTAAAGAAAATCACCATTTCTCAACATCAAAAACATACACAGGTCACAGAAGTACAGAACCATTAAACTTAGCAATCTTGAGATTAAAGATAGGAAAAAAAACTCACTTCTTTAGAACTTAATCAGTATCAGCATATTCTCTCTACTTCAGAAATAATGTTGCTTTCAAATAAGGTTATGGTGTACAAAAGCAGCAAGGCAGCTGCAGTTCAAATAAACATGATCTCTACTACACAAAAATAAGTTCAAACCTTCCTCACATCACTCCACTGAAGAAGAGAATTATTTCAGGTAGAAGATGAAATACGGCCAAACAAAAATACACGCTGATTCACCTTTGACATCAGTTTCAGTCCCCTCTCAATTCTGGGCGGAGGCTTTTTATCTAAAATCCCTGCCTCGTACGGGGAGACGATCGCAGGGTTGATGAACCGCAGGAACATGGCACTCCCAACTGCTCCAATGCTGTTCTGAGGAAATCGCTGACTAACAACCTACGAAGTTGAGAATTATAAATAATATATTTGCATTAAAGAGAAAGCAACTGGAGAAAAGTGTCGTATGGCAGTCCCACATTATGTATTCTTTCCATAGCAGCCAAGCTCAACAAGTCTGAGTAGGATTCTCTTGCCTTGATAGGTCTTGCATTGCATGACAATCAAGAAAGAGAAGGAAAGCAGAGGAAGGGTGAGACGGCTGTGCAGACACAGGCTAGGTTTACTTCAGCTTTCATACAAACTTTTCTCGCTGGGGTCAATTTCTGAACACAAAATTCAAAGTTCCTGACTACTTAACTCCAGCCAATGACAAGTAGACAAGTGCCTTATGTTTGTATTCAGGCACGCAGTCTTCCAAAGAAACATGGATAATTCTTTTTAGATTCTCAGGTCTTTTTATTTGCATAAATATTTCACTTTTATTCTCAAGGTCCACTCCATCAACGTGACATAGGAAACAAAGTCTCAGGAATAATCTGAATTTGAGGGAAGGAGGTATTTGTAGAAATACTCTCCATCACCATTGTACCTCATCAGATTTGCCAAAGAAGGAAAGACAGAATGGTCCAGAGCTGAGTGGACAATGTCATAAAAAAATTCAATATTTATATGTATATTTTTGTAAGACTAACAGCTAATAATAATAAATCTGATCCTATGTTTCCACATAACAACATCAGCAGTTTCATATGCAAAGTTAAATTGTTTACATAAAACACAAATACTCCCCAGTTTCCCATACTTCAAAACTAGTGCAATCTCAAATCATGCTTCTTAAAACAGATAAAGCCGTTAGCACATACATATCAAGAATCACTACAGTTCAGTAGCAATAGTTATCTTGTGACACAATTATTGATAACATGTTCTTGTAAAATATTAGTTTGCAGAGAGATTTTCTATTTCCACACGTTACTGTTCTGCTCAGCTACTGCAAAATGTAAGGGAATATTTAATAAAAGCCTAAATTTTCATTCTACCTCAGTTTTATTCATACATTGCATTTTGAAGTCATTGTTAAAGAAAAGGGTAAACCTTAGCTTTTGATGACACCACTTCATCACAATATCCAGTAAGTTAGTTGCAATGGGAAATCTGCTTGTCTTCTCTAAGCAAATAAATACAAATACTAAATTTTATTGCTTACTTACAAGACAAACCAAAGAAAATATCTGAAATAAGTCATGGGAGCTTTTTTTTTTGGTCCAACTCATCAACTCATCAGTTAACTGTTCTTCTGGCAGGATGCAAGCTGAAGTCGTTACCTACCAAAGCATTACAACTAAACAGACTCAGATTTTCCCCAAAACCAAAGAAAACATTTTCCTTCTCCATTTTTTTTTTTTAATTTGAAGATGGCAAAGGTAGAGGAATCAGAATATTATATACTAAGAAGTAATGTTAAAAATATCTTTTTGTTTACTCAGATAGGCACACAGAGAATATTTTAAATATAACTTAATTCCAGTGTTAATTGAAATGAAAGCTATTTTGTGCCAGAATTAGTAGAATGATTTCACAGTGAGTTCCAACAGACTAAAGTGAAGATGTTTTGAACAAACAGCAAAAGATTTCTGTTGTGGGTTGAAAGAAATGGCTAGTAAAAAGGTCTCCAAACTTACTGATTTTTTGTTTTCCTTTTTTTCTTTTACGGTAGCTTTATTCAGTAGAGAGTGGCAAGTTGCCTACAGAACAGAGATGAGCACAAACAAGTCACAGCACCAACTACATACAGCAACAAAAAACCAATGTTGACTTGTACGTAAATTGCACAGTAAAATGTAACAAACATAACCAACAGAAAATGAAATATATAAACTAAAGACCGATGATGGAGGTTTTATTCCACTTCTTTTTAATTAAATCTTGTTTACAAAGCACTAAATATAAAACAAGCAAATGTTGCGTTTCAATCATTTCTACTATTTCTGGCTAGATTAAAAGTCAAACCACATTAAGGTGCTCATGATACACAATATTGGGCATTAAATTGTATATTCAGCTTTCAGATGCAATTCACCATTCCCAAATGATTTTAATAGTATAAATAGCAAAGTGTTATACCTTCGAAATGTGCATCAACTTTAAAAATAAATTTAGAGTTTAAAATCTTCCCAATGTTTCTCTGTGTGTCCTTCATTTTGATTAGATCTGTGATTCATCACGGTTATTGTGACTTTGATAACACTAACGATAAAAACATTTCTGTGAAAAATGGAGGAAAAAAAAGCAGCAGGTCTACATCTAAGATATTTGTTTTGATTACATTAATTTCAAGGCAAAGGGACCCACCACAAAGCATAACGTTCTCTCACATTTTACATCAGGATCTGAGCAAAGCTATAGCACATCAGCCTTATGCTGCTCTCCTCCAAAGAGGAACGTTTTGCTCTTGGAGCTCAACCCTCCATCTTCCATATAGGCCGTAACAGTAAACTAGCATCATCAGATGATTGGAGCTCTATGAATAGAAAAGCTCGCAATGTTCAGTGGTTTGAGATCAAGCACACACCAAGAGTTCATATAATCTTTACAGTATCAGAGAAGAAAAGATCTGGAAGAGAACTCCTATAGCTTCAAAACATGACAGAGTAAAAGTAAATGACTGAAAGTAATCAACTGAAGAGTTCAAATTTATTCAAGACCTTTTAATATTCAACTAATGGTGCATTTACCAAATTTTTGACCTTGTGTAATTTCCAGAAAGAAGCAGTTAACTTCAGAAGCAGCCTTATCCATCTCTATTCATCATGCTACATCATTTAAAGGAACTAAAATTTCCATCTCTCTTTAATAAGAAAAGTCATGTATGTTTGTGTGTTTAATTCTGTATGTTTCTACGTTTTTATGAAATAGTCTGCACTATTTCTTTGTACAAGGGATTTTAATCCACTTCATTCTTGACCACATAACATTCCAGAACATACATCACCTGAAAATGAGCAGCTGTGAATGTGATACAGTTACTGTAGAACTAGCAGTTAGCTGTGTGTCTGGGTGAAAATGCTTATTAGGAATCTGCTCTGGTAAAAGAAGCACCTGCCAGTGCAGTCTGCAATATCCACTGAAATACAGCATCTCTGTTTCTATAATGTTGCCACACTAATTAAAACTAGCTACAGATCTCTTATAGAATAAGAATACATGATGAGTATCACTTCTAAGCTAATTTGTTTTTTTCACTGCTGTTCGTTTGATTGATTTGGAGAAGACCAGAGTCCTCTGGTTTCAGAAAGAAATTATCACTTCTACTGAAACAATGCAATACAGCATTCACTTACAAAAACCAAGTAGTACCTACTGCTTAGAATTTTTTCTGACTGTTAATAATTAGTTCAAGGTTTTTTCTCTTCTGTGCCCGCTTCCACTTTCCACAACTATCTCCCACATGCATCTAAGGCTGATAACTCTCCTTTTCATGTCCTCCTTCCAAACAAGGCCCAGAACATTTCACTTCAGACCTGTTCCTCCAGAACACCTCAGGTCTCACAGCTCACAAACTGCTGTGCACAGCTCTTCTGCGACAGCATTCTCCTCCAGGACTGGAGACTGTATCCCCTACAGGTCCCACAGGCAGCAGGAGCATTCTACAGGTTTCCTCTGTTTGAGCATTAGATATGAATGGAACCAGAAACACACAAAGGAGCAGTCCCAGTTTGGTAATTTTCTTTTGTGAAGTTGATATGACAGCACAAAAACTTCAGCCACAATTCACATCATGAAGAGAACTCCAACAATTCATTTATCTTTGTCTCTTCCAGGTTCTCTTCCTCCTGTTTACTTGCTTTATTTATCAATACTGTGTATGTGAAAAACATCTGGTCACCCATTTAAGCAAAGCACAGCAGCCCTTTACGCACAACGTACTCCAGGCCTCTGGCAGACAACCCCATGGTAACTCCAGAACGTGTTGCCCATATCAGTAAGAAGGTATTTTACTTTTATAGATCAAAATATACTCCAGTTACCATTCTAGATCTCAAATATAACAATTTCCCCTCTGCCTGGTCATCCTCAAAGTACAGACCATCTGCAGCATTCCAGTTGCAAGGTTAATGTTATTTACCAAAATTATATGCAAGTGGACATCCTTCCTAGTAAAAGTTAATGGCTTTGCTTACAGTTGTCCCCAGCAACCCAGGGACTCCTGCTTTCAGAACTTAATTGAGAGACATGATACAGCGAGATCTGAATAAAGCTTGCATACTGTAATGCCTTGATTTCACCTGTAGAAGAGCTTATATAAGGAAGCACACATAACTACAACAACTCTCTACCAAATACAGCCAAAACATTTTAGGTATTTATTCCCTTCCACTATAATCAGCTTCAAGTCATGTTTTCTAGAATTCAGGACTTCAGCTAGTTTTGTCTCACTGAAAACCATACAGGCTTTGTTGCTTTTTGCTCTTGTTGTTTTTATTTACAAATATTTTATAATCTTTTTAGCCTGCTCTTCTCTGAAAGGCGTAAAGTGTGAGGTTGTGGGCACCTGTAAATAACGTTCCCAGAGCTGTGATCTAGATAAGATATTTCACAGACTGTTTTGGAAGAATGTACTCCGGGGGTGAAATACCCTTGAAGAATTTGCCACTATTTTTATGCAGAGAATTTAAGACTAATAACTGCACAAGTAGCTATTATATTCATGAAGCTGATGTTCATCAAAGGTATGAAGTTAATTTATTAACTTTAAACAAGACCAATTAAATCAGAAACAAAAAGTGAACAAGTACAATGCTTTTATATTCAAAATGTAGTTTTGCATTCTGTCCAAGCAGCAGTGATTTTTTGTTCCCTATTTGCTGCCTTCCCTACAGGGGGAGCTGTATGACAAACTGATAGAAGCAAATATAACCATTACCTCCATAGTTAATCTTTAGTCTCCCACTGAGATGCTAAAGCACTGAGATTATTAGGTCTGAATTCTTAGCTGTGATACAATTCCTTAAAAAAAGAAAATATTTTAGTCACCTCCTTGCTGCCAACTCAAGCCCTAAAGCACCATCTTGTCTTCAAACCAAACTTCTTGTCACCAAACTTCTGACAGAAGTCTTTCAGTAGTACCCACTGTGCACCCATGACCAGATGAAGCTGTTAGAGTTGAAAAAAACAAACCCCAAAGTTTGGAGACAGGCAACCATTGCAGGCATACCTGGTACAAACAATGGCACACACTGCGAAGTTGTGGTGGGAATTCCGAAGAAGAATTAATGATTGCATGAAAAAATTTTTCTGTCATTTGCAAGAGACTCCGCTGGTTCTCTTCAAGGCTTTCTGTAGGCTCCAGTCTGAAACAGATCCATAAATGTAAGACTGGAAATCAAAGAAATCACGCTATCTGTACTTGTACTTTCAGCAGTAACCTTATTCCACAAAGTAAACAGAATTTTTATAGGAACATTTACAATCTTTCACACAAAAGATCCCACTAATGTCTTGAATTGCACAAGCAGGTCATTTAAAACTCAGTAACAAACAGACAGCTAAGTTGGACTCTCTCTTCACGCAAAGACAAGCATTCACCATTTCCAGAGGTCTGCACTATCAGTTTGATGGTTTCTCTGAAAGCAGTTTCTGAGAGAAGAGACAGATGTTTGAGAGCTAAACTATTAAAAAGGCGGCCTACCTTTTGGTAAGCTATTTAAAAAAAAGAATGCTAAAAGTTTAAAAGAGAATGCTAAACTCTCCCTGGGTGTAAGAAATGTAGATACAATGAATGTGCAATGAAAGAGGAGCAGAAAACATTAAAGTGTGAGAAAAATATTTGCAACAAGAAGAAGGGAATCACGATGACTGGGAGACAAGTATATAAATAAATACATTTGTTCCCCCCTTTGAGTCTCAAACCTTGTAGGATCCACCTCAAAGCTAACATGCTGCCATTCAGAGGATGTGATCACTGTTCTTAATAAAGGTTCCAAAAGCTTCTGCAAATAAGTAGCACCATATACCTGTTGAAAAAAGAAAACCAGCATATATGGCCAGATTAAGATAGCAACCCACAGGAACACTACAAAATTGTGTAAATTATGACAACCTGAAAACAATTTGTTTTGGTATAAGACAGACTCCTAAAACACAGCTGTGATCAACTTCCACAAGTATTATAATTACTTGGAGAAAACTACAGGTCACTTCAATAACAAATAGATGAGAATTTTTCTTGGAGCACAGTGACTCAACACCTGATCTCTGTACAGTACGTCACATTTTATACTGAAGTGAAAGCACAAACAAGAGCTTGGAATTCATCTCACCATCTTTAAATTGCCCATTAAGTAAAAGGTCTTCATATAACTCAGGTGGACATAAGTTTTAAGAGACTTACTATGACTGAAGATTATGTAAGACTCTGTACAAGTATTTAGCTGTTTTTACCAGGTTAGATCTTCGAACTATCTAGTAATGTTTGTCTTCAAACCTAAAATCTCGCATACGTTTTTGTTAAGCAATCAGTCATCAAACATTGAACGCAAAACTCCCTCAATTTTCAAGAGATGTCAGTGAAATCTACAACTAATTTAAACTGAGTTTCAAAGGCCACTTTGTACTATTTTCATGTAATCCATTTTCTCAAATGCTTAACACCATGGATAGGTAGCTTTGTATTTTTATATTACCGAACCATTCCAGTTGTTGACATGATTTGTAGCAGAAAGAAAGCTTAGATAACATACCTTAAAACAGAAAGTCATTATTTTACTAGCTAAGCTGTTTCCTCGGAAGAGTGTCTGCATGGAATCTGCCAGTTCAACTTCCTTTGAAAACATATTCCAAAGTAGCTGGTAGAGCAAGTGCCGGGAATCAAAGAGTGTGACCAGAACACGAGCTAGCTCATCCTGAAAAGAATCAAGAAAATGCTCATCTGAGCAGCGAGTTAAAGTTTGCACTAATGCTTTAAATTTGCCATTTGCATGTAAATATCCAATTAAGCACACACAACCTTTTTCTTAAATCTTCCCTATGCTATTGTGTAAAAATCTCTTTCATTGTAACTTCTCATGCAAATTCAGAATGTCCAGATAGATAAGCAGTTATTCTGCTGTGTAACAAAGATCAATTAAATTTGCTAAAATCTCTGCAGAGGAGCAAATAGAATTTTGTTTTTCTGCATTACAGCACACAATCTGTAATAAGTAACGTCAGCCAAAACAAATACGTTATAATAACTGCATATAAAATTACTTAGACATCAACTAAAATTTAATATAAAACTCTCATTTGTAATTAAGATCTCTTAAAACTGAATACATTTTTTGAGAATATACTAAGAAAAGCTAACTATTACAAAAGGTAGGTCTAATCTCACTTTGGTGGGCTACTGTTACGCTTCAAAATGTTTGAAACAATTATTTCAAGTTTTACTATTTTCAAAAAATATAGGAAATAAAATGCATGAATCAACTTACCCACTGAGAACAAGGCACCACATTTGCTAAAGCCATAGCAATAGGAAGCTCCCCCTGATCACCCATCATTGTAACTAGCTCCACCAGCCTCTCAAACCGATCTGCCAGCACCGTTTCTGCTAACGTATCAAATTCTGTTCCCTGCTGTAGAATTTTGGTGAGGACTTCCATAAATGTAGCTCTTGTCTGGAGGTCTTTATGATAGCCCAAGCCTGATTTAAGAAAACAAAAAACACATCCAACAAAGCTACTAAAAAAAGCCATAAAAATAAATTGAATACCTACTTACACACAGTTTTCTCCAATTGCATTACCTATTGAATGCATAAGACCACTGTCCACATTTGCATTTAGTAAATTTGACATAGCAAGAACAGTGCAGTGCCGCAGCGAAGCCAGTCTTCGGGACATCCCACGTTTCCTGCCACCTGTTTGTGCACTTTCATCTTCAACTTCACTACAGTCATTTAGAAGGTTCATAAACAGTGTGAAATATCTAAGAGAGAAGACAGCGACTTGGATCACTAAAAGATTATATGAAGGCAACACTATGAAGGTTTGCACACAAAAACAAATAACCATAAGCCTTCAAAAAAAAAAATCCCATGCATGCCCCAAGTAATCTTCTTTATAGTACTGTCTAACTTGTCTAAGAATATGTTGAAACAACAGGAATGCAATGTCCTAGAAATGTGAATACAAAGTTCCTCAGATCAAGAAAATGAATTTCACAGGTGTACCTTTACAGTTAAATATAATTTCAAACCCAGTTAATCCCTCCCATAAACTAAACATATATCCATGTTAAGGGGAAACAAAACCAAATCTAATAACTATTTTCTAAACAAACACGTTTCCATAAACACAGGAGATAGAAATTGCTGAAATGGCATATGTATGAGATAACTTTGGACAATAAAATTAATTCAGCTAGAAGAAAAAAAAACATAGTTTGTCGTAAAAAATAATATGGTGCATCTACCTACTTGGAGCCACTGTATAGTAAAAATAGTTAAAAGTTAGTATTTACTTAAGAAATAACTGAGATTTGGCTTCCATCAACTCAACACCATCTCCTTCTTCAGGCTGTAACGGAAGCCCAGCAAGAAGAGAGACCACTGCTTCCATACTTGCTTGGTCCAAATCTCTGGAAAATAAACCAAAGAGCTGTGAATCATTTTAGATTTCAGCAGGATTAGTCTCTGCTCCCACTTAAAATTTCCCTTCATGCACCAAGTCTCTTTCACTTATGCACCTAATTGCAGCTGAAAAGTCTACCAGAATAAGGACAACATTATTAAAGGACAACAACTGAAAAGCAAGTATGTCACTAAAAACATTTAACACTGTAATTTTTGATGACTTTATAATGTATCATACGACAGCATAACTTCATAAATTAAAACAAACAATCCTAATGCTAAATCAGAAATTGTATTAAGGAAAATTAAACAGAAATTGGAACATTTTGAAAGAACTCTCAGGAGTCATGTCAGTTAAGGCTATGCGTTAAATACAATCCTATTGCTGCTCATCAAAAACTTAAGCTTCAGTTTTGGCATTTTCCTTAAAATTACGACCACTAAAGAAATTCCACACAGTCCAGATGATCCGTGGATACCAAATGACACCAGGAGCACCATCAGCATTTTCAGAAGCAGCATAACAGCATCCTTGTGTACCTTGTCAAGCACTTCACATCTTCATCTGTTGCTTGATTAGATGTTCCCATAACCCAGTCTGTCAAATATTCCACCATTTTGTTCCTGTGAAATACATACATACACACAAAATTGCTAGCTTTTGGTTTTTAAATAACAATCCATTCCCTCAAGCACACTCACTACCATTTACCTCAAATTCATATTTGAATCATCACACACTGAGGTTTTACTGGACCCCATCCAGCATCACACGCGGATTTCTTTTCTTTTTTTAAACACACATTTAGTGTCCCCAAGGTCAAAATAAAATTTTAATGTAGCACCAGATTCTAAATTATTAAATCTGAGGACAAGGACTGTTAGGAAAAAAGTGATAGTTTTTTTTAAACAAACAAACATGTAGTGGAACAAAATTATACTTGTACACGTTACATTGTCCTGAATACTTTATAACGCTTACATTTTTCACTTACCTAAATTTCATTTCTTGGCAAAATGAAAGGTCATCTCTCCGCTCCATCATTACTTCCACCAACTGACAGAGTTTAGTTTTTATTTGAATTGCATGTACCAAATTTCCAAGTACACGCACATACCTGAAGATAAATAGCAAAAAGATGAAGTACTTCATGGTGCACAAGAAATGGCCCACACATCTGATACACCTTTTCAGCTGTCTCAAACCCTACACGCTGGCTGATGCAACGGACCTACATAACAGAGCAGCAAGTGTTTGAGCCAATGTTTTTACCAAGTGAGGAAACCAACCTTTATATATCAGCTAAAGATGGGTACCAAATTTCTTCTAGTCAAAAAAGTTCCCTATCAGTATAAAACTGAACAGAAACCTGCCTGCCAGCTAACAATTAACACAACTGCATATAAAAGAATGAAGGAATATTTCCAGGAAAGGAGGTGAGCTATGAAATGGTTAGTTTTGATAAACAAAACAAAAAGTCACCTTCCATCAGTTCACTTTATGCTATGGTATAAACAGTCTCCATGACTAGTGAACCTGTTAGGACCATAAGAAAGGGGACCACAATCAACTTCCTTGAAGGATGCAAGCAAAGGTATAAACGAAAAGACTAATTTTTGTCCTTAATCATATCACTTTGTATGGAAAAGTCAAAGAAGGTTTCTTACCTAACCAGGTTTAGCATCATTGTCTCAATACTAGCTTGTCCAAGATGTTCTGAGCTCCCTTCTGTATGATTGTCAAGCAAGTTCTTCATTATAGCAATGGTTTGTTCTACAAACTGTGTGTTGGTCTCAGTTAACAAAACCTACAGGAAGAAAGTTTCTGGTCTTAATTATGGACAGAAAAAAAGAAAGGGGCAGGGGGGGGGAGAGGGCTGTTTGTCAAACATACTGCAGCATTTCAAAATCTAACAAACAAGCATTTTTCAATTATCACTCAATCAAAAGAACCTTACTGTAGGTCATTATTAAAACAGGTTAACACTAACCAATCTTAGAGATTCTGAGAACACTCTCACAGGTTCTGTTGTCTGAGAGTTTACTAAGAATTCAAAAATATTTTTAGTTACTTTATGCTAAATATAACTTGGAATCAAATACAAACATTACACAAAGCATGCTCTCAAACAACCACAATGTTAGCAGATTCTCTCTACAACACACAAACAGACACCTCATTTCAATTACCAGTGTGAAAGACAAGACTGATGCTTTTTGTTAAGATACAAATGTGAAGGAATGTATCAACACTTTACCTGTCCTTGAGAATCAAAAAACTTGCTGATGGTATTCTTCAATTTGTTAAATAGCATTGGATAAAGTGCTGGACTCAACTCCAAACCCACCAGATCTTTAATATTAGTCCGTATTTGTAGTCCCACTTTCTCATGGTTACAGACCATCAGAGTCAGTAATCGATCTATGAATTTGCTAACAGGAGTCTCTGCATTTCCCTCAGTGGATACCATAGATATCATGGAGCCCTTACGCTCATTGACTGGGCCCATGGGTGGACTGTAGGTTGCTAATCCTGCATTGCTACGATGCTGCAGGCACACTCCTCCGAGGGCACAGAGGAATCCCGTCATGTTGATCCATTCCTGAAGAGAATCTGTGTCAGACAAGTCTATGGAGCCTCCCCCACTAACATGTGACATTCGTCTCTTAACAATTGTCTTATGAAGACTTTCAGTAACCTGAAAAAGAACAACTCAAGATGAAATCTCTTTAATTAAACAAAAATAACAAAGAGATCAGAATTTAAAAGTATTCCACATCAAATCCTGCCATCTAAAATTCCAGTCTCAACAATTTTCTAAGATTTGCCTTTTGTAGTTTATTTTGGTTGTAAAAGAAACGTATCCTGGGGAACTATTTTTGGAGAAGTTGAAAAAACAAGGCAAAAAATGGCCCAAAGCGGGTTGTCCAGATGACTCCCTGCTGAATACCAGGACAATAAAAGATATTTAAGTCATGGTTGCCAGCAGTTCTTTTTTTCCTTAAAAAAAAAAAAAATTAAAAAATCAACCTTTCAGTGGAAAGGACTGCACAGTTTCTCTAGCAGTATTCCAGAGTATTCTTTTCACTTCATAAGTTCAGGCTCCATCTACCTTACAGCAATTCAAGTAAAATTATTTCTTTCTCTTATCAGTGAGTGAGCACAGAGGACTGATTTCTGGAATACTGTCATGGAACTAATACCCTCCTGCAGAACTGGCTATCTAAATTAAAATTAAATTCCTTAAAATACATAAATTTAAATATTTACTTTGAATTTCTAAGTGTTGAACCTATGGAAAAATCATAGTCACCTGCCCGTCTTCCATTTTGGTCTTTGGATAGTTAAGGATTAGTTTTGTAGCTTGTTCCCATTTTGCATGTGTATCCTCCCAAGCCTAAAATAAGACATATCAAGATTTAACTTCAAAACTACTTGAAGCAACAGCTTTTTCTGTGTTCAAAAAAACCAAACCAACAACAACAACAACAAAAAAAACACCCCAACACCAACAGATATGTATATAAATTTAAAAGAAAGTTTACCTCTGTGTTCCCTGCAGTTGGATGTTCAATACGTCTTAATAAAGCCATCACTCTTTTCTGAAGAGCTGCTCTCCCTACAAAGAACAGAATATTTAACAAACAGGTTTTTGAAAAGCTACCTACATCAAAATATGATATCTTTGAAAGTAATTTTTAAATTAGCAAGAGGAACATAACCCCTTAAAGTGTCCCGAAAAAGGTTCTCCCTGTTACACTTCCAAATCATCAGACACCCACTTTCAAATCATCAGACAAACCATCAGACATCCCCACTTCGTTCCACCTATTTCAATGAAAGCAGGAGTTACACTCAAATCAAGAATCTTATTTAAAGAACTTCAATCCCAACAGTCTTATTACCCAAGGGGAAAGATATTTTCCAGACTCATCATTCCTACCTGTTGACATCATATTGCTAACAGATGCAAACTCCATGAAAGTGTTGTAGTTTGGCAAAAAATTATGAACTGAAACTTCATCTACTCCACATCTGATATCTGCTTCCTCACAGAGGTGACGGAAACAGGACATTGCAACAAGGACTGCCTCAATATCCGGACTCCACAAAAACATGTATAAGGCAACTTCCAATTTTGTTTGGGCCTGGCGACAAATGGGTGTTCCACTGCATCCAGCTGTACTTTCCTTGGGAAACAAAATTCCAAATTCGGTAATATTGCCTAGGAATATGACAGTTTTCCTAAAATTTAGCTTTATCCAAGATCCTTTTCAAATTTGCTTTTATTCCAGAAGAATAAACAATGCTAACCAAGATCAGAACTCTAACGTATATGACACTGCATAAACAAAGTGGCAAGAAACTATCTTCATATAGATAACCACATTCTTATGGAAATCCCACCAATACTAGCAAATAGCATGCAAAAAAACAATTTTTTTTGCTCATAAAAGATATTCAAAATTATCATTTTCACCTTTTCCTGCAGCTAAACAGTAGACCAGAAAACCTTGTCTGTCAAATGGCATACCTTACTGAAATGTTTGATATTACGATCTTTTGCAGTATGTTCCAACCGTATGCAATACTTTAAAAAGTGAGATTTCAGGTTTATGTTACTTACCATGGAAGAATTCCCTTTTCCTTTTCTGAGGGTGGCTCCGGGAGCACAGCGCATCATCTCTTCGTGGTCAAGGGACATCTGACTAGCTCCACCTCCAGAGACATCATAAAGGAAGAGAAAGTGACAGGAAGTTCTGTCTGATTGCTATGAAGAAAGGAATGAAAAATAATAAACCACCTTATCTTTTAAAACAACATGGTTCAGGAAAGGGCTCCACCTTGAAGGGAAAAAGCTCCCCAGAATTTACAATGTATCTTTCACACTGGCACGCTAAGAGAGCCTTATAAATACATCCATATAAACAGTATCTTAGAATGATGTTTTCTCTTAAGAAAATGAAGTATTTTGAGAACCATCTTCAAAATGTATCACCTTGAAGTAAGCACACCATGCCCTTTACTCCATTCCTTGGGCCCCCTGAAAGCCCAATAGGTTTCTTGGTTTTACTTCAGAGAACACAAACCAACATAATTATAGTTGAAATGTAATTCAGTCTAAAGAAGTCAAGTTCAGCAGCACTGTAAATTTTCTATACACTTTGTTTTAACATAAAAAGTAGAAACCGCGAACAAGAAGCAGAGCTCTAGTAACCATTATTATCTTTTTCTTATCCTGATATTAATAATCATCCTGTAAGCATTAGGAAGGAAGAGACTTTTAACAACTAAGTACTTCTCCATAGAAAGCAGAGTTACAATATTAAGTATACTCTGTGTCTCAAGGACAGATGATTCCTACTTCAAGGCAAAACATAAAAGTCTTTCTGAATTCACAAAAAAGCCAGAATGCCTATAGTCTTGTGAGATCTTCTTCTACAGATGTGCATTATGTTGGAGATAAAGGAAAAAGCCTACCACTCAGCACCAAAACAAAGTCTCCATCAATAACACAGCTACCAAAGTTGAAAAGAGAATAAAGTTAATTTAAAGATAAAAATGCTCTTGGCACACTGGACCGTTTAAGCACGTCACGTATCACACACGACATCTTCGCATGTTAACACATCTACTTGTGAGCCAGACAGAAAAAAACAGAAGCCCCTTATTTTCAGTAGTAGGCCTTTAATTAAAAAAAGTCCGGTTTTAATTCTAGCAAGTACAGAGTTCAAAGTGAGCTCAGCTCCGAAAAAGTCTCTTAGCATTAGAAAGAAGTTCTAGGACACGTCTGAACACAAGATCAATGAAGTACATTTTCTCATAACCATCTTCCCCTTTCTCTGCTCTTGCAGACTATTTCCCCTGTACTAGGGAAATAAGCGTAAGGCATCACCTCCTCAGAAATAGCTGAGGTTTTGGAAAATCATTTTCAGGGCAAGTAAAACAATACATGCAGCTGAATGCTCATTTTAACTTTAGCTAAGGGTTCTAATCACGGATGCCTCACACAGCATTCTCTCGTGAATGACAGAAGACAAAGCATTTTCCTCTTAGTGGAAATCAGAAAGCAGAAAGTGTAAGTGTTAGCTACTAAAGCTCCTTCAATCATAAAAATAACCTAACAAATAAAGGGAGTGACAAAACGGATATTTACATACTTTATTTTTTAGAAGAAATTTATTCCTACAGATGAGAATCTCTCGCAGCCACTTGAGGATTTCTGTACTGCTGAGCATCTGATGACTGGTTAATTTCTTGCAGATATAAAAAAGCATTTGTGAACTGCAGCAAAATGAAATGAAGCATTAACTTTATCATCTAATAACAAAATATTTGAAAAAGATATTTCTACATTTTACATAGGAATAGACAGTTAGCATGAATATCCTATAGATGTGCTAAGATCTTCTTTTAACTTGTACAATAGATATAATATAGGTGTGTACTTTAAATGACACAATCCCCTCTGACCCTTCCCACCACCCAAATGGCCTCAATAGTTCCCTAGAGGAAGTTAAGCAATTTGGGTACTTGTTAGAAGTCCAGACTCCAGAGCTGTTGATTCAGAAGTTCTCCATTTATCCACAGAACAGATACAGCACAGACAGTGGCAGTACAAGTTTACCTACACTGCTCTGATAACGTGTCTCAACTCTGTTCTGGAAGGAACACATCTAGGGATGTTCCTTCTTCATATCCATTCAGGCCTCACTCTCTCTGTTAAAACTGCCAAAGGGTCCAAATTAGTGTCAATTTTAAAGGGTTTTTCCCCCAGCCCGAACAGACCACAGATTCATTTCTAGTACTAGAAATTACGGTAATGAGTTTGTTATCGCCCAACTAGGTAGGATTCAGCCCCCAAACTATCCCATAATATGCCCTTAGAGCCACCTCTAGCAGTCATGCAGGCCCATTTGTTGATGCCAGTCAAAATGTACCACCTAGACTTTAGTATCCTTTCTTCCAAAACAACCTCCTCTACCAAATTGGATGAGATCACCAAATTCTCTTCTTAAGTTGGCCTGCTCATGCAGTTCTTAGAATTCTGACTTCCCAGGCTCCTACTTTTTGGCTCAGTTATTTTTGTAACTGACTTTTTTGAACTTTGTTTACCTTAGTATTCTCAATAAATCAACTGCAACAGCTGCTGTGAAGTTACAAAAAGCAAGACAACTTTACCAATAAAAATTATTTAAACACACAATAAGGACAAATGGAGACCAGAGGTCAGGGTCAACTACTACCTTCTTTAGGTGAAGGTTGCAAAGTCAAGATTAGCAAATCCATACTTCTAGAATTGCTTAGCATTACCCTCCCTCAGTCCAGAATAAAACAGAATTCAAACAATAAACACTTGTATGCAGGGATAAAGCCTTCAACTTTTTATATCAACAATCATTGCTACACCTGAACAGCAGGCTGAAGAGAACCATTAAGAAAGCCTGCAAAACACTTGTGGATATTTTTGTTAGAATTCAAATTGCATAAGGAATATGCAACTTTGTCATCAGAAAAATACTTTAATAGAGTGCCAATTCATGCTGATGTTACATTGCTTTCCTGAAATATTTACAGCTATTGCAAAAAAGAAGAGAAATCAAAACCTATTCCTCTTACTTACAAAAGTTAACTTACCTAATTTCCCAGAAAGTTTCTATAGGTGCATCAGGATTCCATAAGTCAATGCTGTCTAACTGGTGAAGAACTAGCAAGGCCTAAATTCAAAATAAAATAGAATCTCACTTCAGATAAATTTTATTTTAATATTTACTGAAGATATTAATTCAAGCAATCCTACATACATAAGCCTCTAGTGGTGACTACAAGATTTCTTTAGTTAAATCTCTTCACCAAGGACAGGCAAATACTTTCCCCTTTGTAACCATTCCCTGCACAACCAAAGGCTTTGATACATAATGGCCAGAAGCTATTGTTAAGTGCTTACTTGTGAACTATCACCCGAACTGGGATGAGAAAGTGCAAGCCCAATGGCACTGTGCAAAGCGCAATAGAAGAGCTGTCGAACTCTGTTTGATCAACGCCAGGGCAAAACAAAATGTTTTAGGAGGTACAGGGCAGTCATCAACTGGCAATCTGAATGGCTGTGTTTTAAAATTTTCCCCCTAGGTCTCTCCTGTAAAACTTTTAATGCAGGAGACATTAGAAAAAGATCAACAGAGACACATCTCTAAGACACAACTTCATAGTTAATCAATACCTTGTAGCTTCTAGAAAAGCCTTGATTTGTCTAGCACAGCCTGTACTAATCATTTGGCATACAAAACATTCACCTCTTACCTCCATGGCTTCTTGTGCTATATCTGGCATGCTGGATTGTGGAACGAGTTGTACAAGGCCTGTAATTAATTCAGCAGTGCTGCCTTGTGTCTCAGGCCCTTGCTTCCTTGGATTCTAAATAGCAAAAAGGAAAGCAAGTGTAAGAAGCAAATCTTGTCAATGACTGACCATGTTACTGACTGATAAGCAACAGTTTTGTAACTAAACCAGGGGATTTCCACATCTTTAATAGCAGAGTAGCCACGACACCCCATGCATATTTCATCTTTGACATAATAGAAATACATTTAAATTAAACAATAAACAGACTGGACAAAAGGAAAGTGTTTAGCACACTGGTTAGATGCTCATACTACCCTAGTTTGGTAACACTGCATTCCCACGCCCTCCACATGTAGACATTTGATCAATTCTCAGTTTACTTCCAACACTTCAGATTTGATGTGCAAGATTTACAGAGTCACAGATGTGCACTTTGACAGTGCAGGTGAAAAAAAATGAGGTGTCATGTTTATATTTTTAATTTTTATTCATTTAGAAAATTCAAAATGAGATTCTACTATTTGAATGAAATATTCAATATACTTACACACAGCAAAAGCTTTGGATCAGCATGGATCAGTTTTACCAAGGATAACAGCAGGAACTTGTAGCTTTTGGTTTCCAAGTCAGTAGGCTTTTCTTTAAATTTAAGGCTTGTCATTTTCTCTTTAAATGTCAGACTCTGACAGGAGGAAAAAGCACAGTTATTGTCAGTAAGGGACTATATGTAGTAGTTACAACTAAACAGCTTGTGAAGCATTATTGTTTGTATTATCTATGACTCACGAAAGAGTTAAAAAGTATATTCAATCCACTCAAGTACAGTTGCATGGACTTCTGCTCAAAATTCCCCCATTAAATACGCATATGCTATCACTATTACATCTTTAAAATTTACCTAATAAATACTTTAGTGAGCTGCAGGTGGACATAAGAAAAGCTCTGCATAAGACAAACTATGCAAGTGAAAAATGTGTAGAAGAAATAATAAGAATTCAGAGCAATTTCAGCTGTTCTGAGAGGAAAAAAAAAAAGATCCCCAGTAAGCCTGAATACATGAGAGGGTACGGAATTTTATCTTTTTTCCCCCACAGGCAACACACACTATTTTCTGATAGTTACAGTCTGGATGAAGGCATTTTCATCTATGTGATGTCTGAAAAAAGAATATCTTGTAAGAACTGAAAGGCACACAGTGCATCTTTTTTTCAAAAAATGCAAGTTCCATGCGAAAAACCAGTAACTGTTCCTGTACATTCAACGTCCTCATCTGAAATGGAGGGCGCTGTAAGGTTTGTATCAAGGACTCATCATAAGGAATTCTGACTTGACTCTACTGTGAACTGCACCGTGTTCCAGCACAGCCGTTCACACAACAGAAATCAGTTAGCAATATGACCAATACACTTAACAGTCACACACAGTGCTGGCTGTGCAATAAGTGTGTACGGATGCTACTCATCATAAGGATTCACAAAACTGAGAATATGCTTCAATCCCACAGTGTGCACAACACTCCAAAGTGAACAATCTTGCTGCACAGCAAACAACTGCAGCATCTTCACCTTAACAAAAATGCTAATGCCTGTGAAAAACATTCATTTATCTCTCCGCATGTATTAAAAAAATAAGTAATATGTTGCATTAACCAGACCCCAGAATGCTCAAACACAGAAGATTTTCATCTTTCTCCAGTAAATGTACAGAATTTATATTTTCATTAATTTCAAACTCCATCACCAGGGAATAAGCTCAAATTTGTGCCTACTGCTACCACAACGGTTGAGAGTAAAGTGTACAAAAAAAAAAAATGTTGTGGATATTCAGCACAGGACAGAACACTTCAGAAACTCAGCTTTTTAATTATCTTGTCTGATTTATTATTTGATAAAATCTCAAACATTAACAAGTTTAGTGAAGACAAAAAAGTTCTAATTGTGAACAGTAAAATAAACCAGCTCAAAATCATCCTCAATTTAAGTGTAGTATATCTACAATATTGTAGAATGCAATTCTTCCAGAAATGCTCAAAGCTCACACTATTTTGCTGGCCAGTGAATATATATGAAAAAAGAATAAAATCTACCACAAGTATCTGATTTAGAACTTGATACTATGCTAGCAGAGCTAACTCATGCTGTGCAAAATCTTAGTTTGCTACAGTAAGGGAGAAGAGACACATGGCAAAAGAAGCTGATCAGCTTCTGTGAAGTGTTTATTTACTTCACACTATCAAAACTAAAGACAGGGACATGACCACTGTCTGCACAGACATCAGGGGGATAAACACCAGTCTGAAGCTAGCAGACAACACTGGAACAAGAACACATGGGGATAAAGTTACACATAAATAAGTTTAGGCTAAAAATTAGAAAACAGTTCTAACCACAGAGCTGGGAGATTCTGGAAGAGTGGTGTGATGGAAATGTAGAGGGCAGAAAGAACAGAACAGATCCAACAAAAAGCCTTTACCAATGAAACAAGTTTGTGTAAGGGATGACATTGCGACTGCCAGACCAGCAGAAGCAGTCTCCTCCAGTCCTGTGTTCCACGGAAAGCATGCCACCTTTTGTGTCCGAGATGAAGTGATGTGACTGCAGCAGTAACTATGCACAGAAAAGTCAGAGCAACGAAAGGCTTTTCTGCGGTAGTTACGATGGGTCATACTTACAGCAACAGAGGCCCACTGCCATGCAAAACAGTGACTGGTTGGCATCTGACCATGAGCGACAGCAGCCAATAAGAATAGAAAATAAGAAGCAGAAGACAAAGCACCACCAATCAATGTCAGAGTTGACACTACAACACCCCTGCTATTTTCTCAACAGATGAACATACACATGTAAAAAGCAAGTTAAACAAGTTGTAGCTTTCAACTAAAGGTATTTTGATCATTTTTCTTTCATATGAGAAGCCCAATAGGAGTATTTTCATGCATAATTTTAGGCCTTCTAAAAACAAACATCCAACACACTGTGACACAATTCAGAACATCAGTGAGCTAACTTGACACATCCGAAGTCCAACATAGAAAGATCAGAAGGAAATGTGGTTACATGTGAACTTACTGAATAAATCTGTATGAACCACAGATTTGAATTTACTCAAAATTTCTTCTAAGACAACCAAGAATACTGACTTCATTTCACAATGGTTGAAAGATCTTTATCACTGATGCTGTCACCAAGACCAAACAGTCAACTTGCTCATCAGAAAGCAAGCAAGACAAACAAAATGAAGTAATAGTCATGCTAATCATGGTAAAAGCATTCCAGTTTTCAGAAATTAACCTCATACAGAATGCTTCTGTTTTTCAGATTAAACAGAGATGGATATATTATCTAGCTATTCACACAGCAAGAAAGCTTAAAATGAATGGTTAGCCACAGAGGACAGTTACAGAATACTTCTATACTGCCAGTTTAAAAGTAGCATGAAAAAAATTGGAGAAACATATGTCACTCCGGTCTAGGAACAGCTAGTCAATGCACCATAACCTGGAGAGTTTACAGAACGTGTATGGCTCTCTGTTGCTTTTTGGATTGTCATGTTCTTCCCCCCTCTAGTTTCCAGTCTAAAGTTAATGAATAAAAAGCCATAATGGAATGGAGACATGGGAAAAGCAAGAGGTTTGTGCTTTAACAACTTCTTAACAAGTCTTACCGGAGTCATGCGAATTGCTGGATGTGCCCCACAGCCCTGAATAGCTTTGTGAAGTGTCTCACTAAACATGCTGCGAAGCTCCACGGAATGGCAGTACACAGCATCAATCCTGGGCCACCAGTCCAATGCAGACTGGGAGGAAAATGCAGAAATACTCAGCAGGTACACAGGTTAATAACATGAGTTATGTTATGGCTTACTTATGATTTTCTGGGATTTAGTCCACAATTATCTTAGATCTCTAAAGGTTACAAAAAGTTTAATATAACAAATGAGTGTTCTACGCACTATTACAGATATGTTAGTTTTTCATTTCAGTCTTAAATGAATTGTAACAGAAGCAACGCCTCTAACTTAGCAGCTTACAACAATTCTCCTTCTGGCCAAACACAAACTTTGAAAATTCAGGAAACCACAGTAGATTTCAGGATACAGAGAGCTAGATAATACTTTAAATGCTCAACATGTGCTCAACTCATTCTGATACACTAAGTAAAGTAGAAAAATGATACTCTAAGTGCTTGATAACATCTGAAAAGCTGTATTATTCAACATATTAATCATAAGTAAAATAGCATTCATTTGAAAATGTACAAATATCAGAGCAACATAATTATACTTAAAGTAACTTCATTATTTTTCCTCCAGATACACCACCACATCTACAGTAGCACATTTTTCTCTATTCGTCAAAATGCCGATTAATTTCTTCTAAATATAGGGTTCCCATCATCATGCTGGGATAAACGAACGAGAATAACATTAGGTAAAGTCAGTAGGGCCAGTTGCTCAGCACTGACTGGTTCTATTTTCACAGTGACCAGGAACACCGACCAAACGGAGAACCCAACCAGCAGAACTAATGTTTGCACATGCTTGGCTATTAAAGATCAACTCTTGTGGCACAGATTTAAATTGTATTTCATAAGCAGCTATGGATCTGAATAGAAGCCACAGATAGCTGGGCTAATTAAATACTTTCAGAACTTACATTTGTGATTATTCGGTGGAGTGAATTTACTAGTACATAATGAAATGTTGATGGGGAACTCTGTGCCAAGCAGATCTGCAATGAAAATAATACATAAAAGCCACTTATGAACACATTTTTTCTCTGACACCTTCAATATCACCCTGAATAACATACTGGAGCCTTTTAATTAAATTGACAAAACTGTTAAACGTAGACATAAGAACAAGAAACTCTAACTGGCTAAGAAAAGACTTACAAGAATACAAAGTAACACTAAGGGACACTTACACAGCTGAAATTATTTGCCAACTCCCAGCTGTTGTTGGCACATCTTTGATAATTTTCAAGTCACTGACAGTATGCAGAGAATGACTTACCAGAATGTTGTGCTCTCACCTTAAAGTGTTGGTTATTATGCGGGTTTATGCGGAAGCATGAAACTAAGCAGTCGATCATAAGGTCTACATCTGCATTCTGATTGCTTCTTGAAAAAGGTTTGCTCGGATTAAACAGCAAATTCTATATACATTTTTTTTGTTAAAGAAAGAAGAGAAAAAGAGACAACAAGATTATTCTTGTCTACTTTCAATACATCATGTGGGGGAAAAAAAGAAGCATGTATTCTACTTTAAAAATTACACTTTTTTTCAAGCAGTATCTATCAGTATCTACTGTTGTGACATGACACCCTTGGGAAGCACTGAAGTAGTTAATAAGTTACCCAAGTGTCATGGCTTCACCTGTGGGACACTAAATGTACTAAGAACTTCAGGAGCAAGAAAGCAGAGCATTAACGAAAAAAAAATAAGGGAGTGAAATTAAGAATTTCAACAACTCAATCAAATGCTGCAATTTTAAAAAAGAAAAAAACAACACTCCAGTAAAGAACACCAGGGCATTCATTTAAGGGAAAGTTTGAAGATTTAGAATTCAAATTTCTTCGTTGCAACTAGGAAACACAGTTTTACCTTAAGATCTACTACCATGGACTGCACTAGTAGAAAAATGACAGAATTATCCTCCCAGTTGATGTAGGTAGATGCTTTGCACAGTTTAACACAAGCAATAGCAGCGCTTTCAGTCAGCTGCCTGCTCCCACTGTGGCCTGCAAGTGCTTTCCTGAGATTGTCCAGGAACAGTTTCTGCAGAATTCAAATGGGTAACAGTTATCACCAGAGCTTTGGCAATCTGTGATCAGTTTTCAGAAACTTAAGTATTAAACCAAATAATGTTGCATTTCCTGAATAAAAGTCACAAATACTGGGGCTGCAAAAAACCAACTTGATGCAGCATTTTTCAGAAGCATTATCTGTATTACACATTAATGTTGGATCATCCAGGGCAATCTGAATGCAATAAAATTAGATGATTGTTTACTCGTAATAGGAATGTTTGCAATCACATCAAATTCTCCTTCTGCAGGTTTTGCAATTACAGAACACACATTACGCACACTGCAGAAACCTAGAATGGTACAATACAGAACAGCTAGAAGAAATGCTAAGCTTGCTACTGGTGGAAAAAGGGCCATTGCAACACTGGGATTCAAATCTCTAAGCAAACGTCCAAGTTCTGAAATAACGTTATTTAGGACATACTAGCTGCATGAATTATTGACAGTGAAAGAACATACACCAGTAGAGAACATAAAAAGGGTGCAGAAATTTATACATGGAATTTTAATACACTTGAGGTATAAAAGACATATATAGAGTAAGCAAAGACAAGCATCATCTAGAAGTCAGAATTAAGATAATTCTCTTTTCTTACCTTGTTCATTTTAGTTTCCTCTACTACATCCTTTGCTATATCTTGAATTATCTCTGGACACAGGACCAGGAGTATGATTTGTAGTGGCCACACCGCTGCTTTACGTTTTGTGCTCTCTGCAAAGCCATCCACTAAGTCAAACAACTTCTCTGCACAATCTGCACAAAACATAACCAAAACATTCAATACTGATTTTAATTATGAAAAGACAGGAATAAGAGAGCACTGAGTATCTCCGCCTACACAGAAAAAAGTTCTGCTTTGCACATTACAAACATGCTACCCAAGATAAAATGGGATCAAGCCATTTAAAGCCATGGCTTACCTGAAAATGTTAATTTTCATCCCTTTTGGACTAAAGATAAATACAGCTGATGTTTTCTAACAAGTTTGTTTTTAGCGTATCAAGAACAAAAATACACATCTGAAGACTTTGCATCTTTGGGGTTCTATTTCTTTGTGCTGTGATCCACAAAATGAATCTCTTTAAAAGTTGGAACAGGAAAAAAAAGCAGAAATACATTCTTGCCTGCCCTGAAAAAGGCTGACAGAAATTTGTTCTGACATGCAGGATGGACAAGAAGGAAAAAAAGACACTAAATGAACGTGGGGATGCCTCGTGGGAAAACAAAACCAACTAAGAATATCCACAAACCCCTCATGATTTAATAGGAAAAAGTTAAAACCAACTTTCAAACAATGTGTCATTTGTTATGTCTCACCGGCCATATCAGTCTGTGGTGTTTGATACAGCTTTGTGAATTCATCAGGATAGTTTTCCACCCAGTTCCAAAATGCCTGCAGATAACACAGAACATCTTTACATTCCAGAGCTTAAAAAAAAACAAACATATTTTTTGAAATTACAAATTGAAATTTGTATTTAAATAAAGATTTTAGTCTTAACTTTTAATAACATTTCTTGCAAGACACATGCATCAAAGGGAAGCACCAATGTATATTTTACAATAGAATTCTGAACTGCATATATTTTTAAGTTACAGAAAAAGAGGAAATAAGCGACGAAACAGAATTAATAATACTTGCCTTTTCAAGACTGTTGATAACAGCTAACTGAGCTACTTTCTTAAGGGCTTTAAACTTGAATACAGTCTCTGTAAAAGTAAAACATCTCTGCATTAAAGAGAAACTTAGTTCTAAAAAGTGGCAAAGAAAGTTTATAAAAAACATGTGAGGTGCAAAGCCTCACTTTTTAAGCCAATACTTTAAAGCTATTTGGATACTTGCAAGCAGTTTGTAAGAACATATAAAATATTTAGATTGAAGAAGAAAAAGCTGAATATACCAATACCATTGTGTCACCTCTAACAACACATATTCATATCTAAATATTTCAAAAAACAGGTTCTCATCATACCTTGCAAGAGTCTTTTTAGCTTTGAACAATCCACACTGATGTACTGTAGAAGTTCAATGTCGTGAACATCGGCATTATCTTCTGAGCAAACAGTCAGTTCCTGCAATCTAACAATATGCAAAGTAAATAAATTTCTCCTTCAGATGATGTCAGATAGGTGTGTGTACACACCTACAATTCTATACCTTTGCAGAGCAGCGGAATAATAAAGGATCTCCACGTCTCATATGATCCTCTCAGATAAACTTACCCAGGTTTAGAAATAAAAGACAGATTTTGCAAAATTAAGAGTTAAGATTAAGTCCTGTTTCATCCCCACACTGAGAATAGATCCAAAAATACCAGCGGTAAGTCCCACAAGACACCAGTATCACCTAGTGACAGCCTGTTTACAGCCAAGATTTGCCTAAAGCCTTGTGCTATCTCCCATATTGTAGCTGTAATCTTGTAATCTTTTCATCCAAATTATTCACTTGATGGAGTCATGACACCTTTAGACTACTGTTCCTTAGCAGCAAGTCTTGTTCCAGCTAATTTATCTAGAGTAAAACAATGACTGATGCCACTTAATAGCACAGAAGGGAGCTACAATCACACTCTGTAAGCTGAAGGTCCTTGTTATTTGGTGCAAAAGAACAGGATGAAGTTTAATCACACCATTCTAAATCCAAGGGCACCTCTTCATAGTTTTGTACTGGATAATTTACTAAGCATCTCAACAGATACCAGGCCACTAATAACTAAATCATATGCTCTCACAAACTAAAGATTGCCGTGTCTAGTTCCAAAGCTACAGATGTGTTTTTGACAAGGAATGCAATTTCTAGTACTACACACAAAAGCAGCTCTTCATTTCTTCAACGCCAGGGAAACTTAACAGCCCACGCTGGGAATGGGAAGGTCCCCACTGCAGTGCTTTTCGTGCCAAAAATCCCCCAGCTGCTGTACAAGGCCTAGAAATATTCCTAAACAGGAAGCGCAGGTCAAAAGATCAGCAATGCTAACTGTCGGCAAGCTGACCCCTGTGGAGATCAGCAACAATTGGTCAAGTATTTAACTATTTCTGTGCAAGTCATCCCAAAGAGAAAAACAGGTCAGGGGGGAAAAGCACTATGCTACGGTCAAAGTGATGCTAGGAAGGATTTTAGAGCTTGAGAAGTAAGCCATGCTACACACATGTGAATAAGTATGGATTCACAGATTAAATCCAAAGACTGTCAGAAAGTCTCAGCTGAAAAATATTTCCTATAAAAGGAGCAATAGAAATTGTTTCCTTTTCCACAAGCAACAGAACTTGCTGAGTAAAACTACATCCTCCATGTTAGCTGCCAAGGCTATGCTCTTGAAACAGTTTTTTAAATAAAGGCTCTTTTAAAGTTTTAAAGTACATCAAAATTCATGTAAATTATTTTAGTTATATTTCTAACAGGAATATTTTTCACACTACAAGGAGCATATAAATCTTTGTTTCAATTAATCGGCATATTAATTCCTATTCAGCAATGGAGGGATGTGCAAAATCCACTTCTAATACACTACAGATTACGTTGGCCGTAACAACGTGTGATCAGAGGTAAGCCACTTCAAGTAACTTTCCAGAAACATCACTGTCGAATACTGAAGCATAAGAAAACTTGGAGCACAGCAAAAAGAGCAAAGAATAGATGGAAGCCTGGAATAGTATAAAAGATTAAGTTATTTTTACAGTAAATGCTGCGTGAGAAACTCTTTGTCAGGAGACAAATGGGTCTTTTCCAACAACTAACAAACCATGCTCCAGCCCAGCTCTTTTGCCCCCCTCAGGCATAAGGAAAGCTTAACATAATAACCTTCAAGCAGGAAAAGTGAGGAAGGGGAGGAGCCTTGGGACTCCAACAGAGCTGGGGACAATCTGGAATTTTGTATTCTAAATTCATTAAAAAATGGATATAGGCCATTACCTTCAGTATCTCTTTTCTCCACAACACTTTACATCCACAACAGGTTATTCAACTTTAGGCTACAGCAGTGCATTTCTCTCAGTCATCACCATTTCATTTTAGAATAGAATTTAACTTGGACTTACAAAAGCAGGTAAAAAAGAGCCATCAGCACAACTCAACTCAAGAAGTATGCTGACAGTAACCCAGAACAGATACAAAACAGGTACCTTTTTGAACCTGAAAGTCAAGTAAAACTTTGAAAGGTAGAAGGAATTTCACTAAATACCATTTAAACAGCAAACATTTTTCAAAAATGAAAGACTGCAGACTGAATGATATCTTAGACACTTATTTTCAGGTGTTCTAACACACTGGCTAAGTCAAGCTACTAAAACACCTACCTGGTGGAAATGCGGCTGAACACAGCGTTAAAGTTATTGCAGCTAAGAGAAAAAAGAACCCCAGAGGCAGAATTGCGTAGTTCAGCTGCATGCTGGTTCCCTTCACGGTAAGTGTGGATGAAGTGGCAGATTTCTGGCAGCAACTGTTTTACCAGCATAGTCTCGTCTAGTCGCATCGTATCCTTCGGTTGCTAAAAATAAACATTTGGTATTTCATGATATTCAATTTTCTAGGTTCGAGGGCAAATGGAGCATCTGCCACTAGTAGCACAGGACCTGAATCTGGATTTCAAATTCCACTTGCAATGCTACCACTGACCATGGAGTAAGTAAGCTACGCAGAAAAGGATTCTTCCCATTTGAACAATAATCTGCATCATTCAAACCACGTTACTGTTTTGAATTAGTCTCCAGAATATGCAGCACACCAAGTTGACCAATACCATCGAGCAAAAACACCAGATTTGTTTCTGAAGTAAAATATTACATTTCTGGGTAATGTGCTCTGTAAACATATGGAAAGCACTACCCATCCTGGCTTAGAACGGTAGCCCAAAGGGCACAGATTCACCCATACTTCCCTTTTGGACAGTATTCTGACCTCTATACTTTAAACAGCAAATATTTTTTTAAATGAACTGAAAATGAGGTGCTTCTCTGTTCCTCTTCCCCAGAATTGCTCTAGAAGAGTCAAAAAGTGTCTCAACTTTCCTGTAAAAGAAAATTTCAATTTTTGCCAGTTCGTACAGTATGAGACATAAGGAAACTATTTGCTAAAGAATTTGAAGTGAAACTTTGCTCTAGTAAGAACAAGTTTTAACAGAAGGGTCAGCATTAAAGCTTTCTAAAATTCTACCAATGAATTTACCATAGGGAATTGGGAAGTTTCAGAGACTCCCACTTCGCTGACCTGAGCTCTGTTGCCATGAGAACTTGATGAAACACTGAGTAAGAACAGTGAGCAAGAAATAAGTCTGAAGATATCACAGAACACAACGCTCTTTGTATAGAACTTTGGCTCAATCTTACTATACATATACTGGCTCAATTTGCTCTCATTTGGCTGGACAAAGCGAGAAGCATCCAGCATAACTTTAGGCTGTTCAAGTATTATCGTGTATCAGGAAAAAAAACAACACTGATGTTTCAAACAAAATGTGTAGAAGAAATTTTTAAAGAAAGCAATTACAGAAATTAAACAGGTTCGGGGGGGGGGGGGGGGTGCTCCTCTGATTCGCTATGTGAAAGATGGAAAATGAACCAAAGAAGGTATTTATTTTAGCTTTTACAGCCTCACTTTATTATGCGGAATGCATTTACCTGGATCTTCTGTGAATTTTAATGAATCCACAAATACTGAGACTGTTTTACTACTATAAAATATACTGTTTGACAAACCTAATCACAATGTAGTTATTGCCTTACAAAGAAAGAACTTTCACAAACAGAGGAACAGCAAGAAGCTCAGACCATTTCGTGATATTCAACTAGGAACACAGCTTTTAAAAAAAATCCCTTTCTTATTAAAGGAATAAACCACAGACTTGCAATTTTTTTTTCCACTGTGAAATTTGGCTTTGCAATTACACAGTTTAGCACAGTAAGCTGTACAGCCGTCAACATCCCAAAGGTAACAGCAAACTGCCTTTCAGCACAGCTCTGACTGGAAGCCTCAGGACCAGGCTCCCAATGGAAGTTTGAACAGTTAACTAATGTCAACTAGGAAGCACCTGCAAAAGTAAATTTTAGAGCAGTGATAGTAAAGTTTCTACTGTAAATGCAGTTACACAAAACTGGAATAAAATTACTTTACCAAATGAAACTCACAAGAGACTTTAAGCAAAATACACTACACGCATTCAAAGCTTACAGGAATCTAGCTAAGCCAGATAACCAAGTCTAATTCCTTACCTGTGTGCCCCTTCTTACCCCAGGCCACATCTGCCTCACAGAATACAGTTGCGTGAAATTTTCTAACAAATTATTGCATGAAAATCATTATTTATAACTCCAGAAATCAGCTGAGCAGTGAGAAGGCCAAGCTCACAGGTTTGCCTGAATCTATTTAGATGAAAAAACATTTCTAATCACTATTACTAAAGTCACTATCATTAATTTTAGGCAGGAAAAACAGCCCACAAATCCTTAATTTATCAATTATCTAAATAACTGTTATATAGATAAAATTCTGGTCTTTTTAAAATAGCATTAATTCTACTTTGCTCTAAATGAGCTAAGTTTTATTTTTTGTATCAGTAACAACAGACAGGCATTTGACTTTTTCTCTCTTAACTCACTTGATGCCATGATTATGCAAGTCTACTCACCCCTGCTAGACATTTTTCCAGTGTATCCAAGATAATCAGTTGAGATAGATATAAGTTCTTTTCAGCAGTTTCTCCAAATATTCTCTGGAAGAAGAAAGGATATGGGTCTGAGTGGCACAGATTTGACTTGTAACACATTAATGTTGCAGAGTTGCATAGAAAATTATGGCTCCTTTACTGCTCTCTAAAGTTAAGTTCAGAAATATAACCAGTCCAAAAAAAAAAAAAAGATTAAAATAAGGATTTAAACCCTATTGCTGAAGAAATATCTGTTCAGTCTGCAGTGCCAAATCTAATAAGGAACAAGAAGTTACTGCAAAACAAGAGTGGAGGTGCACTGCAGCCCCTTGCCTTCATCAGACCTGTAAACTATTCAGAAATGAAGGTTACACCTTTTCAGAAACTATTCTGGTATCAATTACTGCTGACTCTTTTCCAATTATGTATTTCATTGCCAACATCTTACTTAACAGAAATGATGCTGCAACAAATCTATATCTACAAGCTTATTCAAGTGCTGCTAAATTTATCACAGACCACAGCAAGAAGCATGAGACTCTCCAAAAAGATGCCACACTTCAGAAACAGGATGGAGGTAGAGATCCATCCAGCATTTAAGCTACCACCCAACTGTATTGCTGGTAATGTCTGGTTCCAACAATACAAAGACAGCAAAACAATGCAGAAAAGATTTAGCCAGAACTGTATGGTTACTATTGCTGGAGTCCACAGTCAACATAAAGCTGTCCAAAGGAGGTTCCTCCCAAACATTTCACACTGCTCAAGAGGTTGGCTCAAAACTAATTGCAACTTTTGGCAGAGTGCAAACCCTACAGACCTTTTTCTTAATACCTTTACAAATAATGCCGATTTGCACAGTAGCCTACTCCACTGAACAGAGGGGAAAAAAAAGTTCTCTTCCTCAGTGAAAAGCAAACATTGATTTTTTTAATTAACATTTTTAACTAGGTCTTACTGTATGTGCTCCATAGATTTCGAGAGCTTCAACACTTCCTGGCAGGTCATGCACTGACAGCTGAGAAAAGGCTTCCCAGCATGGCTGCCCAGCAGCTCCCTTGCTCTGCTGCATTCCTCATCTAAAAATGCTGCAAGCACTGACTCCCCAGCCACCTGCAGCACCTTTCCAGGCAACAGAAAGCATTCTCCTCATCTCCCAACAAGTGGTGCACCTCACCAGCTTGCACAGCTGGTACCTAAACACTGCTCAGAGGTCCGGAGGACTGTTCCCTTAGCTGCCTACAACCCTTCCAGCTACAGACCCTCCCCATGAATAACAGAGGATTCCCTTTAACCACCACCCTCCCTTGGACTTCTCTGCCACAGTGATCTCCCCATCCTCATTCGTAACACAGTGCTGTTGGTGAACGCGATTGCATGAAAAGAAAACATGTAAGAGTAAAAAGCAGTCAGCATAATGACTAAGCTTCAGTGACTTTTTGCAACGTGCAAATGTGAATAAACAAAAATCATTTTGAGAATCATCCAGCAATCCAAAATGAGAGAACTTACCATGTTATTAACATTTTTTAAGATATTAGTGAGACCACTGATGACCAGAGAGAACTTGTACTTGGAAATGTTGATGAGACACTCCTTGTTGTGCTCCGTGCTGACTTTGGTGTGGGTATTCTGCTGGCTGGCCTTTATTGGAAGCTACAAAGAGAGATAAGTAATATGAGCTTTCTTGTACTGAAATTTACATCAGAGATAGATTAAATAAGACACCAAGAACAACCTTGAAACGCATTCTGTAAGACAGCTACAAACAAATAGATTATTTCACTTTATCTGCACTTCTCTTCCTACTAGAGATGTCTTCACTGCGGTAATACCGGCAAGCTGAAACAAGAAGAGATGAAGGCGAAGGTGCACAGAGGGAGGTGAGCTGCAAGGAGATCAGGGCAGTTCTGAGTGACTCCTGCCTGAAACTCAGGGCTGCCCAGTAGGAGACCCCGGGGCCCAGTGTGAGCCTCAGCTGCAGGTACACCTCAAGGACTGGGAGCCCCACGTCAGCCCCTTCAACACCCTGCACTGACAACTAGACTGAAGCGCAGCTTTTCCAGAATTATAAGATTCAGAATGACTGAACAAAACTGAGAACACCCTTCATGCCGTACCCAAAGATTTCCAGGGTCACAAAGCAGTCACTTCCCAAGCACGCAGCCACTGCCCTCTGCTTCTCCACTGCAGTCAGACAGTTACAAAATATCACACAACAACGTGAAAAGCAATAATTTGTAAAAGTTCATTTTGCTGAGGATTTTTATAAAGTAACCAAAAAAGTAATGGGTATTATTGTCCCTTTCCATAAATCATGTGTGACACTTACATTTCAAAGTATGGCTTGGGAATTCCCCATCTACAGAAACTTTAATCAAATGCCACCGCTAGTTTTAATTCTGACCAGAGCTCTCAGTAAGGGCGTATTCTGAAAGACCAGCAGCTCAAAACGAATGCCACAATGTTTTCTGCATGAACTGTAATGAAGAATCCAAAACTTCAAACATTTTTCTTAACAAGTTCTGATCTCATCATTAAACACGACCAATTTACACCCACATCTCCCATTTGCAGGGAAATGGACCCCTTTAGCACACTATCTAGCTTTTATGCCTGAGAGCAATTTCCTCTCCACATAAATTGCAGTTTAGTCTGAGTCCTAAGTATTGGTTCTTTTGGGTACCACAGAGTAGGACCAGAACGGCCACTGTCCCAGCCCACAAATGACTGCAGTGCTGTGCTGGGTGCCCCAGAGCAGCACATCACCATGTCCCAGCAGCAGGCACGGCAAATGCCATCGGGGCCTGCAAACAAGCACATGGAGGTCATTGAGGAACGCCTTCCTCAGGTCAGTGGCCCTGGGATCCCTGAGCCCAGCAGTGCACCCCGAGCACACGGCCAGGCAGCATCAGTGCCACCCGCACAACCGCAGGGCGGCCGCAGCCACACACACCTCCATCCGTAACACTTCTGCTCCTCAGAACGCAGCGCTTTCAAGCAGTGCAGTGCATTTCAGCGTGTTCATTTCAGAACTGGAAAAGGCACATCAAAGCGTTTATGACTCAGGCTTTGTTTTCATTGCTAGATGTTATTTTTACAATATATTTTTGGAAGTCATTAGTGGAAGATAGATAAATTTAATTAAAAATCTCAGCATTACTCGTACTTTTATTGGAATTTTGAAGTCTGTGCTGACAACAGCAGAAAAGCTCAATAGCACCGAGTGACAGAACACTTCAGAAGGGCCTCTCGAAGAAGTGTGTCAGATCCAGTTCTGCGTGCTGCCATGCAATGGAAACATCGCGTTACACGCTTCTGAAGCTTCCTGCCACAGCAGCCACTGCAGCAAGGTCACCTCGAAGTAAAGCTGCTTTTTATACTGCCTTTTTTAAAAGGAAGCTACATAAAAAGGAAATATTAGCACTGATTTTTTTTTTAGATTCCTCAGCTATTTCCTTTGTGCTTTCTGGCATGCCGGAGCACTCTCTGCACCCAACTGAAATGCAGCACTGAGCAACCAAAAAAACTACTCAGCTTCTACACCAAAATCCACTCTAAACCTTAAAGAAAAGTTGAAAGTACTTTATCTTTACTTTCTTATATTTTGTTTTAGGAAAAATACAGACTGAAAATGGATTACCTGTACAGCTCTTATTTGAATCAGAAAATAAAGCATGAGGCTTCTATATAACAGGAGTTTCCAAGTATGAACACAGGCATCATTTTGAACTCATCCCAGCTTGGCACAGGGATGGTCACTGCAACCTCATTCAACTGTCCTCACCATTAAAATAGGATGCAATAGTCAGCAGCCTTATGAAGTACACTGGGACACACACAGCCCACACATACGTGTGCTGTGATACAACCTCCCTTCTCTTACCAGCTTGACAAAGCCAGTTTAGGTGTCAAAACATCTAAAAAGGACAGGGAACAATGGCATTTTGGTCCATGATTGGCATTCCTTTATGAAGCTGGCAAATAAAAAAAATATGTAGACTGAATCTGGAATCTTTCCAGCTATCAAGTTCTAAATATTTTAAGATGAACTGAAACAGAACCTTGCTGCCATAGATGAGGAAAAGCCATTAAATAGCTGAGCCTGACAGTTGCAGTAAGAAAGTACAAGCCCCTGTGCATCCTGAATTCAGAATTAATTTTATGTTCTGAGTACTGCTGATACTAGAAAAGCAAATCAGGAGTAAGTACCAAACATAACATCCAGAACAAAAACCTCCAGTGCCATTCTTAACAGCATAAAAACATACCTACATTTTCCATTTCAAACAGTTTCTTGGACCTTCTTCATTAGGCTGTAATGCACAGCTGTATTGCAGAGACTGAAAATAATGCAGCACCATTACTTCCTCAGCACCACCAGTTAAAAATCAACAGGCATCTCCCTCTGAATCTATAAACATGCACTGCACCACCTTCTAAAAAGTCCCGATTCAGTAAAAGTACCTCCTCTCTAAGCCTTCTGAAGAACAGGGAATTTTGAAAATATTTTACAGATGTTGCCCTTAAAAAAATAGTAATAAAATAACATTTTCAAACAGTTAACTAAGGGTTTGTACCGTGAACAAATGCCTATTCCCCTACTTAAACAAGGAAGGATCATCAAACCACCTTGCTGCTTTTCAGCAGCTGATGAATGGACTCAGGTAACATCTGCTGCACGTGGACCATTCCTGCGTCTGCTCTGTAGGTCACACCTGCACACAGAACAACAGCTCTGTAGAAATACTTTGCAGATGCTGGTTTAGAAAAGTAAGGCCAAAGCTGCTTCACGTTTATGTTAGGGAGAGAGGAAACAGCACCTTTGTGCTTAAGCCCAGTGCCACAGTCTGGTTTGCTTCTCAGGTCCTCTGAAATTTTTTTTCAGAGTAGTTGCAGAACAGAAATTCCACCTTCTGCACTGCCTGGTCCTGCTTGCAGCAAAGGGTGCTGCTGCACCCGAGCACCACAGCCATCAGAACTTACACAAAATACTTTCAAATGCCTTAAATATGAACTTATTACTACTAGTGGCTTCTTAACAAGCTCAGATGAAAAACAACAACGAAGAACACAAAGCCAATGCTTGCAGCCAGCACCTCTTCGGGTCTGCAATTCTGTACAGATTTCAAATGCCGCAGACAGAAGCAACAGGAGGAGGGAAGATCTGCTTTAATGTAATGCCTTTTAATGAGAGTTAAGAAGGGAACATTCCTAATGGCATTCAGTTTTTATAGAAGCTTCCTTAACTGAAAGTAATCATATTTTAAAAACTACACATTTACTACAGTAATACATAATAATACACTACTCAAACTACACATGGGGAGACTAAACCATAGCCTACATAATAAGGGGCTTCTTCCACTGAAGTATATCATAATTGTTTAAATCGCCACATGTTTATACTGGATTAATATTTTTATTCTATCTGATGGTCTTTAAAGCAGCCTAGATTGAACTGGGTTAGGCAGCAAGGTTTCTTTGCTGAGCGTAGAAGAGCCATTTCTGTGATTCTGTGATTTCACCACTGCATCAGCCTTCCTATGACTTCAGTTGTAACACGCTGAAAAACACTACAAAGTTACGGTACATAAAATTGAAAGTGAACATTTCCAAAGGAGAAAAGAGACCATTTTATTCTTACAAATTCCTGGATATGTCTGGAATAAGAGAACTTCACTAAAATGCAGCCCAGCCTCTTGGTGCTACTGCAGTCTAATTCTGTCCAGATCACTGACAGTATTGAAAAATATATTAAGAACTACGATATATGAAACATCTTAATTGATTTTCAATGCATTGTACAAGAAATGGAATCTAATCTCACATGTACAGTCAATTGCTTCTTTCTGCACCAGCTGAAACCTTCAAGTAGTCTTCAAGGGTAGCTCAACACAGTGTGCTGCAGTAGCTGAAGTGTCAGAATTGAGCACAGATGGGCAAAACTGGCACTAGCTTGGAAAAAAACGCATTCAAACAGTCAGTCCTTGGTTAATTCATAAAACTGTGCTTGCCATTCATTGTAGGCCCAGAGAATCATGCACACAAAAGCAGATTTTGGTTAAAGCATCATTTATAATAAACAAAAGTAGACAAGAACAAACTGGTCTGCACTGATTTTGGTTGTTTTCAGTACAGATTAGCATTCTCTCAGTTCGTTGTTCATTTGTCTTAAAATGAATGAAAAGACTGTCTGTAAATTTTGGTGAAAGATGGTTACATTTTCTTCCTCTGTAAAAGAAAGAATAAACCTTGAAAGCATTTGTCCTCTCCCCCGCAGAGAACAAAACAAAACAACTCACAACTCAAAACAAACACAACTCCCCTTCCTTACTCAAATAGGATGATAACATAATACGGAGGGGCATTCTGGCTCCCTCAATGCTGAATCAAAAGATCCTGCATGTAGAAGGGCAGACACAGTATGCAAAGGCTCAAAAACGCATTATCATCACTAAAGTGACATGCACTATATTCAGCACATTTTGATTAATTATAAACTTAATTTTCAAATGAGCGATCAAAGACATAACAAGTCAGTAGCTTAATAAGCACATGATTACCCAGTAATGACACAGAAGTGAGCAGCTACAAGAAGCATGTGAGTACCACCACTGATTCAGAATTGGTTTAGCAGCAGAAAGCTGCCCCTTGAGGATTCTTTTAAGAACAGAGACACTTTTCCACCCCAAAGATCACTGCCAGGAGAGGCGAGGCAGAGGAAACTACACATTAAAAGGAAACCAAACTGAGACCCCTGAGCTGAAGTTAATAAAAGAGTGTGAAAATTTCCAATATAAAGTAGACATTAACATCTCATGCTTGTCTCACTGTTTCACTCGCTAGTTGATACAGTGTAAAAAAAACAAAAAACTTGCACTGGTTAAAGAGAAGCATTCAATAAACTGATTAAAATATTGCAAAGAGCCCATCATCAATATATCCAATGACCACAACAATCAAAACTGCATTTGACGTAGACTGTCCCCGCAACTCCAATATTATAGCATCTCAGAGACCAGAGCAGCTTCCTTCCTGTCAGGAGAGGATTCCTCCCACATACCTTTCTGCAATTATTCCATAAAACATGCAGAAAAATACTTCTGTTTAAAAAGCTCAAGTTCTTAACTCCTAACAGATGTTGGCAAGCCCAGTTCCACAATACACATAACAAAGCAAACGACAAAGCCTTGGGTCTTTTAACACCAGTACACAAAGAAACATATTCTAGCAATACTGGGAAACTAATCAGTACCATGCCTTTACAGCCTATGGAGAAAATGATCTATGATTCAAGATAAGGGGGTGTGTGTTGGGGGGGGGGGGGGGGGGGGGGTGATGTTGGCCAAGCAACTACCATGTCTAAAATGTACGTGAAAAATCTGTATCATTTTAAAATCAAGAGACAACACCTTTTTTCCTTAAGTTTTTCAGTAAATGTAAAACAGAGTGGCTTATTTCCATGCAGATAAGCTGCTGCCTCTCTGCAGGTTGTCCAAAGCCAAGTGTCACCATTAGGGGCACAGGGGACACACGGCTCAGGCAGGTGAACAAAACCCAGGGCTCAGAACCCTCCCTGTGCTTTGGCCCAGTGCTGGGCTGAGCCCTCAGAGAAGTGCCTTTGGTATCACGAGGGATGTGCCCACAGCACAGCCAAATGAGACACAACAGAAATTGACCACTCAGACTCAACCCAGCTCCCACTTACGTGTCAGGAAAGCATCCTGCGAGTAAAAATGCCAAGCTTAAGCACCAGGCTTAGCCTCACTAGGAAGTCACGCCACCTAATCCCAGTAAGCAGATTCTTCATGTGGATCAGAGACACAAAGTCCAAGGCCCACAAACCTCTCCTCCTTCCATTCAGAAAACCCTTCTCCCAGCTGCTGGCGCTGGGTTTTGTAAACAGAAGCAAATATCCGTCACTGCCACAGCTCGGGGAGCTGCTCCATCCCGCGGAACAGCTCCCCGCACTGGGGGTGAAATTTCACACCAACACTCGCCGTTAAGTGATGGGGAAGAAGGCAGAATCGCCTGAGCAGCTCTCCAGCCGCCCTCCTTGCGCTCGTTTTTGAGGCTTTACTCCTTTCTGATGCGCAAGAAAATGGAAAGCAAAGAGACAGAAGCCCCGATACCATCCACAAAAGACGAGCACGTTTCTGGGAGCGGTGAAAGTGGAGCTGAGGCAGAACCGGGCACCCCCCCAGCTCTCCACGGGCAGCGGCTGAGGCGGCCCCAGGCCGAGGCCAGGCCCAGAGCCGGGAGCACCGCTCGGCTCCCAGGCCCGGCTCCACCCAGGCCCGCGGACCCGCACAAGGGGTGCCGGGCTGCGCTCCACCGCCGCCTGGAGAGCCGGGGCCGAGCAGAGGAGCTGAGGCAGCAGGCAGCGCTCCCCCCAGCCGCCCCCTGCCCCGGGGCCGCGGCCCTCCCCCGCCGCCCGCCCGCTCCCGGCCCCCCGACCCCTGCACCGCCTCCCCTCCCCGGGGCCGCCCCCTCTACCTGCTCGTCGAAGCGGTTCACCACGGCCTGCACCCACTCCACCGGCTTGTGGGCCGCCATGTCCCCCCGCCCGCCCGGCCGCGGCGGGGGGCGGATCCCCGCGGGGGGGGGGACGGCAGCAGAGGAGCGGGGCGAGGGGAGCTCTCCGTATCCCTGGAGCGCTCCGGGCCCTCAGCTGCCCGCGGCCATCAGCGCGCAGGGCCCGCCATGACACCACGCCGGAAGCGGGAGCCCAGGCCGCCCCCGCCCGCCCGAGCAGCAGCGCCGCGGCCGCCGCGCCAGGGGGAGCGCCGAGACACGGCGGCGGCGGGCGGCGCCTGCGCGGCCCCTGGCACGCTCCGCGCCTGCGCCCCGGTCGCGCCTGCGCCGTGGATTGGGCCGGCCGTGCGCTCGGGGGCGGCGGGGCTGAGCGCGTCGGGAGGCGGGGGGGGGGGGGCGGCCGCGCCTTCAGCGTGGGGCGGGAGGGGAGTGCGGTTTGGTCGCCTTCTGCTTGGACGTTACGTGCAGGCTGGAATGCATAGCTGGCACTGTTTTAAAGCATAAAGAAGGGTTCTTTAATAAAGCAGCTTATTTCAGGGTAACGGCTTTTGTTACGGCACGCGCCCTCGCTGCACAACGCCGTCATTTCGCACCGCGCGCTCCCGGCGGATCGGGGGGAGGTGCGGACGGGACGGCGCGGCTCCTCCCGGGCGGGCAGCGGCACTCAGCGCCGGTGGCAGTTATAAATAAACGCACAAACTGAGGTAGGACCTCCCGAATGAGAATTAAAATTGGCGAACGCGTAGGGAAGAACTGAGGAGTGAATGAGCTGAAAAATAAAAACTGAAATCTCGCTGCTGAAGCGAAGCCGCGCCTTATCTTCCATTTGGCCAAAGTCGAAGGAAATCTCAAAACAGTTTTTCAAAACCAACAACGCAAACAGCACAAAGCGAGGCGCGGAGCGGGAAGGCTCCTCCGGCCCCGCTGAGCCGCTACGCGCGCCGCAACGACCGCCCGCGGGCAGCGCCTGCGGGGCCGCGCTGCGCCCCACCGAGACGCCCCGTGAAAAGGGCGGGGTTGGAGCGGCGGTGCGGAGCGCCCCCTGCAGGCGGCCCGGCCTCGCCGCGGGGATTCGTCCTCAGCGCCACGCGCTGATAGCGGCGAGATGACGGCAACGTGCCGAGGTGACTCCCTGTGGACAACTCCACTGTGCTTTAGCAACAACTTCATACAACTTTATACAAAGATGAAAACTGGTTACAAATGTTCAAAGAAAACACAGTTCCTTGAAGAATAAATAGTAGCTTTCTCTCTGCACAACTCGTCGTAGTGTGGGGAAAGGCAAAAGGCGCTCTGACAGAGGCGATGCCTGGCGTCGGGCTGCTAAGCGCGCTGCGGTCTGCATTGCTCATCTGCCGTGTAGGACAAAGCAGCTGTGGTGCGGGCGGTCGGTTCCTCTGCATTACAGCGCTTTGCGGCCAGCACCGAGATAAATCGAAACGATTTTTAGAACTAAATGTTGTATTACGTTCTAGAAAAGACTTCTACTGTCTTTATTGCATATATTTACATCCAAATCAAACCTACACGATGTGTGTGCGTCCTCGCTAAGTATCTGAGTGTCCCACGGCCATCAGGAAGGAATAACATCCACCTGAGGCAACACAGCCACAGCCTCCACAGGGATCCCTGCACCCCGCAGAAACCAAAATAATAACTACTTTGGGGGGGAGGAGAGAGAAAGGCTTCAGCTGACTGATACTGGTGTGAAAAACATACCTCAAAAAGACAAAACAAGTGGGGGTGATGAGATTATCTCAGACAGAGGCATCTTCTTGATATCATCTTGGGAACTCTCGACTTCAGTAGAAAAAGACTTCTTCCCCTCAGAATCGACTAAACCAAACAAGCAGTGCTTCTTCCTGTTTCTCAGGGTGTTTTTCCCAAAGCAAATCTGTTCCCTAAAAGCAAACACGACTTTCTGCAGCCTTCCCGGCCCCCGGGGGGAGGGGCGCCTCGGAGGCTGCCCGGTGCTGCTGGGAATCCTCAGTGCTTCTCTCAAACTCTTTGGAAATTTCCAGCCCGTGTCTGCTTATCGGTCACACTCACCGCCACAGCGTTCTGCTTCCTTTTATTTTTTTTCCTTCCCTTCCTGGGTTCAGTACAAAGTGCTCCAAATCCCATTGTCCTAAAAATCCCTATCCTAGAAGAACGCACAGCTTCTCCTCTGTTAATTTTGGTGTGGGACTTTGTCTGCTGGACACATGAGAAGCAGCATGATTTTGTGCTCAGCAGGCAGACGTGGCAACTTCTGACTGCCAGGTACGCATTGTTTGACGAGAAATCATCGCAAGGTCCCCGGCTCCAGATAAACTGAGTTGTGGTACCGTTTCTCTGCAGCTTTTGGCATTCTGGTTCTTCTTGATTATTTTGGTAGGGCTTTTTTTAAGACACTTGAGTTTAATATGCTTTCTTAAGCTTGTATGTAAACTCAAATAAGAAATTACAGCCTAATTCATCCACAAAAATACCCCCACTGTTTTGTCAGGCTTTAAAGTGAATGCTGATGGTTTTTCCTCACCAAAAATGTCCTTTTGTGGCTGTCAAAAGTGACAATAGTGGTAGGGTCACACGTAAGACGGAAGTCCCCACTTTGTCCCCTGCTGCCCCTCCGCACAGGGTTAGGCCTCATAAAACCTGAAGAGCCAAGCAGCTAAGCAAGAGCTGCAGATCTACCTACATGGGAACAGGCCCTCTCGTGAAATTTCCAGACAGTTGTGATTCTAGGTAAGTCAAGAAATGCCCCTCGAATCACTTCCTTGGAGGTATTCTGGCACTTCTGCTTTTTGCCCAAGTGAGAGGATGGGGAATCAGATGAGCAAACCAAGGCACGCAGAGAAAACAACCTGACCAGATCTGCCTTCCTCTGTAAGTCACATCTGAATCAGTTCCTGATGGAGAGGGTGTCATTCGAGAGGAAATGGGCCAACTCTGGGACCAATGGCAAAAACATTTTCCTACTCCTTCTAAGCGCAGTTTGTTAAACAAACAAACTTCAGTTAAATGAGGAAGAAAGGCAGGAAGAAAAGGATCTGCCAAGATTTTGGTAAAAGGTGACAATATCTCTAAGCTACAAACTCAGCAAACACGGGTTTTCATCTAAGAGCCGGCAGGCTCCCAACGAAAGCCTATCGGGCAGTGCTGCCAGCTCCATCTCCATCGTGATGTTGGTTTTCACGTCCGAAGAGGACATTGCTCCAACAGATTTGTCCATTAGAGGGCAGTGTAGGCCACTAAAATCCCTGAAGTTCCAAGTGGAGGAAAATAGTCCGTATTTATTTTCGTTTGATAAAGGAATGGTGGTTTTGTATTCTTTCCATGACATTCAACATATTATCTCATCTGAAATGTGCTGTATAGATTTCAAAATACAAAGAAACTCTCTCTGATGGATTAACCCATGGGTTTTATTCTGTATATTGCGCTTTCCAATTTCTCCCTGGCTGCAATAGGATCTGTTAAATCTGAGGAGAGGAAGCTAATGAACTAACTATCTTAACGGCAATCACAGAATAATGCATTATAACTTAGAGAAATTAGAGGTTGGATACAGAATATTCCTACTAGAATTTTTATGCCAGATAGTCTAATCATCATGGGATAATTAAAAGTGAAGCACATTATCACACAGTAAACCTATCCTGCTGTCCACCAGTAGCTACTGCTGCCCTCAACATGGACCTGACCCCACAGGGAGCTGGGCACTCATTAACCTACTTTGCAGATGTGGTCTTTTTCTACTCTGGGGTAGTCTTGCAGCACTGCAGCTACACAAATTTCCTAAATATCGTCATGTGAATTAAAAGCAACAGTGAAACACAGAAGTCACTTCTGCCTTATTTGCAGTACTAACAGAAATTGAGAAACAAGAAGAAAACATTCCAAAGCTGCAAAGGGCAGGGAAAAATGCCAAGCTCTTTTGAGACTATGTAGTATGACAGGAAAAGCCAGCTCCAAAAAAAAAAAAAAAAAAAAAAAGGAGAGAGAAAGCAAGACGAAAAAATACTTCTTCCTAGCTCAGCAAGAAGGGAAAGGAAAAGGTGAGGTCTCAATTGCTTTTTTTCTTCTGCTATACCTGACTGTCACAGCAAGGCAGGAGCGCAGCCCTGAGCAGTGCCCATGTCCATCCTGTGAGAGAACTCCAGCTCATCAGAACCTCAGAGAACAGCTTAAATGTCTCTAGGAGAACATAAGCTTGGTGCTCAGTAGTTTAAGAGAGGGTAAACACTAATTAGTAGCTTCTAATTTGGGTGATATAGCACAAACAGAGGGTTTACCCACTTTTATTTACAACTATCATCAGGATCTACCCTCACATTATCTCATTGCTTGACTGCACCAGCAAACTTTACTTTTCTGGAGCGAGTGCATCCCTGTCCCACAACTGTCACTGGTGTCCAAGTGCCCTGGGCTAAAACTGCCTCAAGTTTGCCTACCAGGATTGCTATCAGCCTTCTAATTGCACTGTAAACTGAGCCTGGTGACAGAGGATGTTTACACTGCTTGACGTGTCAGTGCACGACAAAGCCTCATCACATGACGCTACAGCATTACATCTTTAATGCTGTAATGTTCCGTTTGTGTGAATACAAAGCGCTCAAACCATCAGAGCACAGGAAGCATTACTGAAGAGCAGAACTCAGAACCTACATTCTACCAAGTGTATTTCTAACATGGTGTTACTAAATCAGAATATGTATGCATTTCCTCCTCATGTAAGGATATAGACTTAAACTTGAGGTCTTGCAAAAAACTTCTCTCTTTCTCGTGTCTTCATTTAACAGCAGCTTTTTCCCACCAAAACTCTTGTGACCAGGCATGCACAGCACCAAAGAGGCAGCAGCATACAGCTGCTGAGATGAAATGTTCAGCTGCACTTAATGTGTTCTGCAGCAGTAGATCCATCTGCAGGTCTGAGCATGTTCACAGCATCTCCCCGTGTGTGGTCACCCAAATGGCATCTGGGAAAAAGGTGAATTACGTTCCCCAAATCCTGCTTTGTCTCAGTGAGGAACCCATTGCTACTGTCATGACTTTATTACTATGCGTTTCTATACAATTTGTGACTTCCAAGGAGACATAATGAATGTGTAACAAGAAATCTCATCAGTCTCTTTTGGGAAACACAGACAATACAAAATAGTTACTAGGTAAACGTGAAGTACAGACTGCCCACTATGCTGCTCGCAAGGAATACTTATTGCATGTTAACTTCTGGGTTTTCAGTACTAATGGCAACACTGAGCTTTTACTTTCTGTGCTAAAGAGCTGTAGGAATAATGGAGCACATAATTACATCCGGTCACTCTTCAGTACTCAGATTACAAAACCAGACTTCTGTTCCAGGCCTTCAGGAAGTAAGATGTGGAAGAAATTACACAAATAACCTGCAATTAAATTAATGCAGAGAGCAGGACCTCCCCTTAAAAGTGATCAGACTCACTGACGTGACCACATCTGGCTGATCCCAGAGCCAGGCGTGATGCTTCAGTGGAGAAAAAAGCAATGCAGGAAGCAAATTGCAACCACAGTGCTGGTGCCTCTGTGTGCAGGTCTGTTCAGAACCAAATGCAATGAGACGAAACCTTCAGCATGGAGGCAGCTACAAAGTATAAATGCGCCTGCACTACTGTGGTTTATTCCTATAATTTCAGCAATGAGCTGTGCTCACCTAGGGGCCTTCTATATAGTTACAGCTCTACCTGCAATAAGAGCTGTCTGTGTGTATGTGCATATATATATATATATACACACACATATATATATCTGCTTTTGCTTCCTGGACTGTTTTACTCAATCACTGAAAAATGTCTGTAGGCCAGTGCTCAGATCCATACAGATCCAGCTCAACTGTCAAATCTCATCACATGCAGTATTCTGAATGTGCCTGCCCTGACAAATCCTGCACTCTGATCTGCAGATGCGTTTGTGGGAATCTCCCTAAAATCAGTGAGGTGTACATGCTCCTCTGAAACAAATGCTGCTTTTGTTTGCCTAAGTATCTGTCCTTACACTGAGTAAACACAGGCATGCATTCTATAATCAAAGAGGCTGCATTGTAGATAGGCTTGTTTCCATTTTCTCCTTTTGTTCTTATACCTATTTCAAAACATTTTAAACAGGCCATCAAAAATGGGAGCTAGGAGAGACTTTAAGAAATTCTCTTGTCCAACCTCCAGCAGCAGAGAACTGCCATTTCTCCCAAACTTCACCCTTTCTGTAACCCTCTGCACACTTCCTGCAGCAACAGGCCTGGACACAATCCAGCCCAACATTTCCAGGCTCAGCTCCCTGCCAGCTCCGGCCCACCTCTGGTCTATGAGCAAACATGCTTTATCAGTGAGCAACCTGCTCTTTCCCAACTCAGCCGCAGCAGGAATGCAGCCTGCTCCATTTTCAGGCAGAAGCTGTCAAACACAACCTTATAATTCCCCAATATGCTGACTTTTTCTGCTCTTATTAATCTATCGATCTGCTTCACAAAATGTAGGTATTCGGTTGTTTCATTTTTCCTATTAAATCCAACTTGCTTTCTACTAATTTAATTTATGGAAAATGTATTGAATTTGACAAGGACACCCTTCATGTGATTGATTTTCCCCCTGCTTGCACAATCCTGCTCATCCAGTGCCAGAACACAGACTTCATCAAAAGCAAAAAATATTCTTGCTGTAAACACGTTCAGCAGTTTACTGCTGACTACAATTCAGGTCAGCATGAATCACTGTATGCTTTCCTCCCAGATCAGGTATTATTTTTTTAAAAGCGATGCCTTTTTGTATCCACACAAATGTGTTTGGAACTGGCACCATTCAGAATATTCCCTGCTATCTCATTATCACACTCACAGCCAGCTAGGACACAGCCCTTATTTTGACTGCTATGTGACTGATTTGGCATTCCTCTGGTCTCACATCAGCCTCCTAACCCTGGCCCCTTTGGGTCCATTCCTCATCACAAAATAATTCAGTATTCAAATACAGTATTTTGCAATTCTCTTAAGTGTTTGTATCCTTATCTCAAAGAATTGTGTTACTGCTCCCAAACTGGGTGGTTTTATTTAAGTTCGTTTTAAGGCTGGACTTACTGAGTTGCCCAAATTCATCTGGGAAGCATGTAGCAATGTCAGGAAGTAGTCTTCTGACTGCATCCCATGCTTTGACCAGAAGGTCTTCTATCCTGTCCAATTTCAATGAAACAATTAGAACAACGTTTATAACCCTGGTTATAGTGACAGACTTGATGTTTTGCACCTGTAAATAATCAGATATAACTGAAGGCCAGAGTTCAGGAATTTAAGCCAAAAGAATGGAAAAGTGTTCAGTAACATTTTCCCCTGTGCACTGGAACAGAAAGACACTGCAAATCCACCAGAAGAGCACAGCACTGTGCTCCTCTGCAAGAAGCCTTCATCTGCAAGGAACCTTCGAGCAGCTGAGGCTACAGAAGTCAACCACAAAGAAAGCAACCAGAGGAGGCACGGAAAGCCAGCAGTGTCTGAAGGGTCTGTGAGAAAAGGAGAACAACCGCTGCACAGCAGAGGTCAGAGACAGCTGAGGTTGTGTTGGCATATATCAGGTGCAAGATGCAGCAGACCCGACGGAGACTGCCTTGCTCTGTCTGCAGTACAAGAACCCTCTTCTACTGTCATGGCTTAGGGCAGTTGAAGTTCAAACCTCTCCACATGACCTTCAGCCATCTGAGATAATAGCTCTTGTTGCTTCAGTCGGTAAATTTAGCACAGATGTTTCTGAAAGTGCTCCCTCACAAGGTGCAACATCCAGGGCCACCATACAAAGAAGGAATAATTCAGAAGCTAAAGTGAATAAACCCAGAGCTCTGTGTAGCTACCCATGGTGAATATGTTGAGTTCACTATACACAGAAAGCCATCTGCTCTATTTATTGTAACAGAAAGATGTGGTCTAAAAATGATACAATCCCTAAGAGACCAAAAGAATGCTGAGAAAAAAACAATCTCTCTGATATTCCATCTGTGCAGCTTTTCCCTACATTACGCCTTTAGCAGGCCTCTACAGATTAACCCCTTAGATACCAGATGCATCAATTTACAACCATCTCTGGAAAACTAACATCTAAGCAACAGAGCAATGGGGGAGATGCCAGCTTGGAAGTACAACGTGGAGGCAGCCTCACCCCATGTGTGAGGTGACTGCGGGAAGTCAGATGTTGCTCCTGGTGCTCCACAATGACCCTGAGAAATGGCCTTGTCTCCTGATTCCCCTGCCAGCCAGTTTGTCTCTGTTTAAAATGCAGGCTCCTCGGGGCCAGCAGTCCCATTCCAAGCAGCTGAGCAGTGCCAATATCACTTGTAGACATCGGGCAAAGAACAACACGTACATGAGATGGAATAGCTGAAACTGTGCCAGCCACAGCAGGGTGGCAACAAGGGTGGCAGGGAGAGATCGAGATGGGCAAAGACTGCCTAGGGTTGTTAATATTTATAGTATGTGAGCATGTGAAATTGCACAGCCTGGTACACAAGTCTCATTCACTACCATAAGTTTATTGCAGGGCTGTGGGGGGTTTTCATGTATCAGTTTTTTGAGCCCTGTAGCTCGTGGGGCTGTTACCTGGACCACCTACACTTTCTGCCAAATTTTACTGCTATTTGATCACCCCTTGGAAGATCTGTCAACCTTGGAAAGTAGGTTACTTTCACCCACATGACTTTGAAGAACAAGGAATTTTGTATCCAGTTCACAAGTGCTCTGAGTATACAATTCTCAGAACTCTTGAAAATACCTTTTTGCTCTGTTTGATACATTTTCTCAAGGGTCAATTAATCCATTCTTGCTACATGTTTTCCCCCATAAGGAAGATCACAACTCGGGCCTGCACAGCCGAGCCCCTGCACCTTGCGGAGCACAGAGGAGCCAAGCCGGAGCCCAGAACTAGGCTGTGCCCGCAGCCAAGACTGAGGCAACTGCACAGCCTCTCAGGAGGGACTTGGATTTTCCCCTGCTTCCCCAGGCCCCCCACACCCACAGTCAGTAAAAAAGAGCTTTCTAGTGTATGCTGTGGCAGTGAGGGCAGCTCTCTGTCCTGGGGTGCTGACAGCACTTCTCTTTGGCCAACACAGTGTTCTGCTGCTCACATTCTCTCTGCTGCAATCAATTTTCTCTTCAGCCCACGCTGCCCTCTTCCTCCATCCTGATCTTTTCTTTTGCCTTCTCTTCTCCTTCTACAATGTGGACTATAAATAGTATATTTTAATGACAATTAGACCACCCAAATGCATGCACTACTGCACAGACCAGCCACCCTGACCTTCCTGTCACTGCCCATAACTGTCCCCTCAGCTGCCATTTGCCAGGTGTACTCCACAAAACAGCAACTGAAGAGGAGGGACAGAACTCCTGGGCCTGACCATGGGCTCCTCTAGGACTTTGCCATCATACATTGACTGTGCTGAGTTGGCTCCCAGAGGTTGGTCTGTACAGCCCAAACAACCACAGATAACAGAAACATAACTTTGCTGGTCCCCAAACAGAAAATCCTTGTTGGGATGGCTTGCACAAACTGAATGGGGATCTGCGTATTAAGCACAGCATGAATGGAAACCGTGATCAATATTCACTTCTGATCTGTACCAGGATTCATTAACTGGAATGAACAGCCTTTCTGTGGTGGAAGCCTTTCAGCAGAAAGCCGTAGCAATGGAAAGGAAACAGAGCAAGCACTCTGCTGAGGGTCCTGCAAGTGCCTTGAAGGCAGAAAATGCACCTGGGCTCATTCTACAAATTCCAGGCAGTATGACAAATGTATAAAACCCAATTTATATAAAAGCAGCATGGTTCCTTGTTTGGGATACACTCTATCTACTAGAAAGTGACTGGGTCAAAATGACTGCCTCAAGGCTGACTGAAAAGTACAAATCATACAAATTAGTTAAAAATTTCAGAGAAAAGATGAAACAAGTGCAATGTGTTACAGTAGATTCATCAAGTCAGTACTTAAGAATGTTGAATAAGTAGATCCTGGTGCCTTAGCAGCTAGGGAAAAGCTCCGTAACCTGGATCTTGGGAAGTACTTCAACCAGACAGAAAACAAAAGTCCTCTTTCATCTGTAACTGCTTATAACAATGTGTGGAGTCTCGCTGGAGTAAGATGACACTGAGCTTATTAGCTTCCCAGCTGAACAGCGCTGTGCAGACTTGGCAGCTGCATCCGCAAGGGAGGATAATGGAAAACACATAAATCAGCCTTGAGTCATCTGCACAGTCCTGCAGGCCCTGCTACATGTGACTGTGTGGGGTATGCACTGGTGCCACCCTTGATTCCACAGTTATGCCTCACCAGTAGCCCACAGCAAAAACCATCTGAAAAGTTGCCCAGCTCGCTGCACTTACATGGCAATAACTACAGCAAGGGCTCTCAGAATGGCAAGTGTGATTTTTTTTCTCTGAGTTTTGACTGATTTTTAGAATGATGCTTTTTACCATCTCTAATGGCTCAGTCAGCAGCGTGCAGACAGAACTCAGCTTTCTGCCTCTTCTGACCGGGCTCCAAACATGAGACAAAAGCCCTGCCAGCTGGGTGTGAATAGAGGTGTTGGTAATGTCTTCAGAACAGTCTGTGACAACAAACAATTTTCAATGAACCTGCAAAAATCTGGGAATTTACCTATGACAATTTGTGTCCAAAAGGCACAAAATGCAGATTGGAAAGCTCAAAGACTGGCAACTGGACTCCAGAGCTGTGATGGCTGAACAACAGAGTAACTGCTAGAAGGTGTCTTACAGCAGACTATCCTCTATTCCTGTGTTATACAAAGACCACGCTAAATGAGCTAATCATCTCTTCTGATCCTCAAATCTATTACACGACTGAACAGAAGGCATGCTGAGGAAGAAGGACAAACTACTGAAGTAGTCCTTACAAGAATGTCAAAGATTACAGAAATAATAAATTGGCAAACACTTTGCTTCTTTTTAAAAAGCAAGAAAGCCAGTATCATGGCAACACTCCCACAGAGCCATGTAACCTGACTGCTCTCTTCCCTGGCTGTAACGGCCCCCCAGGTAAGCAAACAGAACCCAGCCTTATTCAGGCTGTAGGTGAGGCTCAGGCCCCAAGAAATCTCATGAAGTGACTCGCCTCAGCTATGAGAGAGCCCGGTTCAAACATTCTACACTTATGAGTAACTCCAAAGCAACTCTTTGTAGTATCCACTGGCTACAAATCTGCCTTGCTGTGCAAAGCTGGTGAGGGCTTTTCCATTTGCAGGCAACAAAGGACTGACAGAGCAGGAGCTGCATTATGCTGCTAGGGAATGCAGTGCAAGCTGGTGTTACAGTGAGCTGAGAGAGTACCAGACAGACACTGAAACAAAACCACACCGAGACTGAGGTGGCCTCAGAGTCAGCCAGTAGTTTATGGGCAACCCTATTAATCTTAACTATACATTAAAAACTTAAGCATAAACCAGATCTTGCTGGATCTTTACACTGAACAGTTTTACAAAGCAATGCCAGGAAAGCAGGAACCTTCCCAGTGTTTTCCAGACATCAAGAATGCCAAAATTTGTCTTAAAAGATGATGAGACAACTGCTGTGTGAGGCACTGGGGAGTGTCACCAGATGCTGGCCAGACAGCAGAGCCATGCAGGAATGTTTCTGATCCCACACGGAGGCCCTACAGCCCATCCACCAGCCACACCAGCACACCCCACAGTAGCAGGGCCATCTGGCTGCAACAGGTTCCCCTGTGATCCTCCCAACAGTGACAGCCCCATGTCTGGGGGAGCCACGTTCCCAAGGTTTAGTCCATTACCGAGTTAGGGTGTGGTATCTTTCGGCCTAGGTGGGACTGAAAGATGCTGCTAAAGTGGGTGGTAATTGAAGGACAATGCGCCGCCCCGCTGAAGCAATGCCATGCGATCTTTTTTTGCCCAGACACAATGTGAACACATCCAGGGGACTTTTGGGGCTGTGACCACCTCTAGGAAAGTGTGCTGGCTTCTGCAGGGCGCAGAGTCGAGCCCAGTAGGGCAGCGAGAGCTAGGGCGGTTCGGGATCCAAAGGAGCCCGGCCAGAGGGGCAGAGGGGACGGAGCGCTGCGAAGACCCAACGGGCGGTGAAAGCGCAGAGCTCGCGGGGACCCCCGCACGGAGCGAGGAGGGCCGGAGGCACGGAAGGCAGGACGATGACCGCCCACCCCCGCCCGCGGGGCGAGGCCGCCGCTCCCCGCCCCGCCGCCGCCATTTTGTCTCAGTGTCTGAGCGCCCGGCGAGCGGCGGTCGCTGTAGCTGTGTTGCGCCCCGCCGTAGGTTTCGCTCCGCGCCCGAGCCGGTCCGAAGGGCGGCCCCGTAGATGGCCAGCTTTCCCCTGAGCGTCAACGAGAAGCTCATCGGTGAGGGCGACGCGGTCGGTCGGTCGGTCGGTCGGTCCGGCTCTGCTCGGGCCTGGCAGGGGTGGGCGGCTTCATCGGGAGCGGGTCCCGGATCCCGCGGCTGCTGCTCGGCCTTCCCGGCCCCTGGACCCCGGGCGCGGAGCGGCTGCGCCGTGTTGGGGCCGGGCCCGCGCTGCCGTCCCTCGCCGCGCGGTCGGGCCGCGTCGGGGAAACAGAACGCCTTTGTCCGTGGGTTTTGAAACGGGACGGCGGCTTTCAGCGGACCGAAACGCACAGTTTCACGACAGGCTTCTTTCGGCCGCAGCCGCTTCTGCCATTCGTGGGCAGGACCCAGCGGGGCTACACAGCTTCTTCCCTTAGCTATGGAGTTTTAGGGCAGTGCTGCTGCCATGACAGCCAGGACCCGGCCCCTCTTGCAGATCAGCCGTACGGAAACGTCGGCTGCTTCTCGTGTGACAATGAGACTCCGCAGCTGCTTTACGAGTGATGAATTCGAAAGCAATTAAGTAACACACTGCCTGGTTCCACGTAACATCTTAAAATAGGCTTAAAATGGAATTTCCTCTTTGTTTCTCTTTTCAGCACGGTCGCGGGCTGTTGGAGAACTCTTGGCCCCCACTTCTCCTTTCGACAAGAAGTGTGGACGTGAGAACTGGACTGTTGCGTTTGCTCCTGATGGATCCTACTTTGCTTGGTCGCAAGGACATCGTATAGTGAAGCTGGTCCCCTGGTCTCAGTGCCTTACTAACTTGTAAGATAAAGCTCCATGGCTTTCAACTAGCCTGAAGAACTTCAGGATTTCAGAATAGGAGATAACTCTTCAGAGTTCCTCTTGTATTTTTTTTGTTTTGCAGCTTGTTGCATGGCACAAAGAATGTTGCAAATTCTGCCAATGCAAGGCTTTCAAGACAGAACAGTGACGGCAGTCAGAGAAACAAGCCCTGTGAACATATAATAGACTGCGGTGATATTGTCTGGAGTCTGGCTTTTGGGTCTTCAGTGCCTGAGAAGCAGAGTCGCTGTGTGAATATAGAATGGCATCGTTTCAAATTTGGGCAGGACCAGCTGCTGCTTGCAACAGGCCTGAACAATGGGCGCATCAAGATCTGGGATGTGTATACAGGTAGTGTGGGTGAGGGGAAGCTGGCATTTCAGTGGCACTTCATGCGGTAGTAACATTGTTGGTACAAAGAATGAATAGTTTACAGAATTTTGATTGGGAATTGAACGTTGAATGCAAATTGATCTAAAAAAGAAATCATGAGCTGCAACTGGAAACATACTGTACTGGGAGAGGAAGGAACAGACCCAGGTTGTGCTTTGAGATGTAAGTGATGGGAGATGAGGCCTTGGCGCTATGGAACGGTTACATCCATTATGGATTTTACACACATTAGTTGTTTACACCAAAATCTTGTGCTGGATTTTTTTACTTTTAGTATATTTTGAAACAAAGGGGACTTTAAAAACAAGAGGTTACTTTCTGTTCTTGAGTATGGGGAATAATATATGTCAGTTTCATCTGAATGAAGTACAGCCCTTCATTTTAAACTGTGGTGTTTCGTGTAACAGGAAAACTCCTCCTTAACCTGATGGACCATACAGAAGTTGTCAGAGATTTAACGTTTGCCCCAGATGGCAGCCTGATTTTGGTGTCTGCATCCAGAGACAAAACACTGAGAGTGTGGGACCTGAAAGATGACGGTATGTTTTCAGTTCATCTGCTGTAACACACGGGAGAAATACGCATGTACTCTGTTGTTTACTGCTATTAGCACAGGTCAGGATTTCTTAAAAATAATAGTAATAATTAAAAAAATATATCCTATTAATCATTTACTCAGTATGTTCTCTGAAAATTCCCTGTATATGCCCCAGAGGTACAAGCTGGATTGGGCTAACTTAAAATAGTTTGTGAAGTAACTTCTTTCAATAGGGAAATAAGACTTAGAGGCTGTGTGGGAGAAGTTTTATCTCCGTGCAGACTGACACTGCAAGATGTCTGGAAAGAGTATAATGTTTTACAGAGCTTTTCAAATTGAATCTGTAACATTTAATGGAAATTGATTTTTTAAAATTATTGCGTATCTCTTATTTTTTAGGAAATATGATGAAAGTGTTGAGAGGACATCAGAACTGGGTATATGGTTGTGCATTCTCTCCAGATTCTTCCATTCTCTGTTCTGTTGGAGCTAGTAAGGCAGTATGTGTCAGAGTTTCTTGTTCATTAAATCCACTGAATTGTATGCATAATCATTTTAAATCTAAGTAACTGCAAGCTTGTGCTCTGTCTCATGGATTTCTAATGTTTTATGATGATGTAAAAGTGCATGAAATTTGACTAGCAAATGTTGTGTTGAGACACTGATTTTTATGAATTGAACTTGCACTGCTTTTAGTTGAAGAAACTTTAAGCATTCTTTGAAAAGTAATCTTGCACATCTGAACGTGTTTGTAGTATAAAATCAATGACTAAAGCTTCTAGTGTTAAAAGATACACAGAGTAATGCTATTTTATTATTGATTCTATCCTTTCTATCTCCTACTCAATGAAAAGGACTTTTCAAAGTCTGAGGCAGTCACGGTATCTCCCTGCTGAACAAAAATATTTCTGCGTGTTCCCAACACAAACGGCACTCACGTGTCTAAAAGAACTAGAGTGAAGGACAGCATACTGGTTTTCTTTTCATCTGTATTGTAATGCCCTGCCAGAGAACTGAAAGCAGTGCAGGTAAAGCACGTATGCAGTAAGCTGCTTTTCTTGGCACTGAAGAACTAGATTAAGACAGAAAAGGGAATTCAGTCTAGTTACAGGGGCTTTATGGGTAGTTTAACAAAGCCTATCTATGCTGATTAATAAGCACAATTCAGTAACTGAATACCACTTTGTATAGATGACTGTTCAAATGCATTTTATGCTTTAAATTACCAGTTCAGTTTTGATAGAGAATAGTTGAGTCTGGAGGCTTGTTTTTTCTTTAATTAGAGCAGATGTAGATGTATACATTGATATCTTTAGGCTGTGTGTTTTCCATAAGCTTCTTGCTTTCCCTGTCACAGGTGGTGGCAGCAATATTGGTGTGATTGAGGTTAAGCTGGCACCACTCACACAGGAGCACAATGGTGTTAGCTGGGCAGAAAGAGTGGCATCTCTGGCTACCAGGCTGGGGGCGAACTTTACCATAGGATGAAGTAACCTTGCATTCGACTGCAAGGTGTACTGTACGTACGCAGGTGCTGGTTGATGTCCACTTTCTGCTTTCTTTCTTTCTTTTTTTTTTTCTTTTTTTTCTTTTTTTTTTAATAATTTTCACAGCAGTGAAGCACACTTGACTCCTAAAACATAGTATCTAGTTTTGTGCAACATTGGGGTCTCAGGGAAATTGGTTCAGTTTTAGGAAGTATGAGGCACTAAGGCCATGTTTGCTTTGGTAAAACATATATACTTATCTAAGATGTTTGTTTTTAATCTGTGAGTAAGAAGAAGAAAAAATCAAGGACCCTAATAAGCTCTTTCAGGGACATAATATCTTATGCTTAAGATCATATATTTTGTATAAACTTATGCTGCAGAACAAAGATAGTTTGTATTAAGTAATTATGCACCATTTTCAGTTTGATTTTATATATATATATCATGTACAGTTGCATGTAAAATCCCAGAGTAATATTTTATCATTGTTTATAATACAGTATGCAATTAACTGAGTAAATTGTAATATTAATGTCTTTTTTATTGTTGACTTGATTTAAAATGCATAAATTCTTTCTAATAATATGGTTAGACTTCCCTATTGTTTTGCCAGAGACATAACTTTTGGCTGTGAAAATTCTCTTTGCTTGCAGTATCTGTTTCTCTTCCTAGGCTGACGTTGGTGATCCAAGCCAATTGTAAACAAGTGATCTTAAACTCAAAGGGATGCCACTGGAGTAACAATATGTTAACCTTACATTTTCTGTCTGTATATTTCTTAAAATTTTGGTAGTTACTGGAAAGAGGGGACTGTAGAGTTTAACCCTATTTATTTCTGCATATTTTAATAAAATAGTTTTGTAATACATGATTTTCAGTAAGCTATGTGGTTAAATTGTGTTTTCTTTATATTTTGTCTTATTTTGTTAATAACATTTAACAAGTAAGTTAGAATTTGCATGTCTGCTTTAATTATTTTTTAAAATTTTCATTTTAATCTTGAGTATGACGCTGAGCATATTTCTTAATTGTAGTAATTCATAATGCCTGATTTTAATATAATCCTAAATAAGCAGCTATTCTTAAGCAAAGTAATTGCTTCATTGCTTCACTGAGCAGAGCTATAACATTAGCTTATTTAATTGCAGGTTTTTCTCTGGGATATGGATAAATACTCCATGATACGAAAACTTGAAGGACATCACAATGATGTTGTAGCCTGTGAGTTTTCTCCTGATGGAGCTTTACTGGCTACTGCATCCTACGATACTCGAGTCTATGTCTGGGATCCATACATTGGAGTTATTCTTAGGGAGTTTGGGTAAGCGTAGTAGTTAAATCCAGAAATCTACAACAAAGGTGTCTACTGAAGATTAATGGTTTTATTTAGCTGTAACTGATAACTAGACTTGGGAAAGAAAATCATAGTAGCGGCTGACAAAAATCCTACAATGGTAGGATAGTGGAGTTCTTCCTTCTGAAAAAGAATTTGAAGCACAAATACTTCAGTGTGTACTGATTAAAGCATTTTCACTAAAGCTAAAATATTCAGTACTGCAAAAAATATAGTAGTTAAATTTCCACTCCTGATTTCATGGTTAAAATGTTCAGTCAGTTTTTTTTCTTTCAGCTTAACTAGTAGTGAAGGGAGGTCTGCCATGGTTCTGAAGTATTATGCTGTTGGCTAAGTGTCTCTCTATCTGCAGGCATCTGTTTCCACCTCCTACACCAATATTTGCTGGAGGTGCAAACGACCGATGGGTTAGATCAGTGTCTTTTAGTCACGATGGACTACATATTGCAAGCCTTGCTGATGATAAGTAAGTATGGGGAAAGATCTGTTGGACTCCTTTAATTCTTCCCATATGACATAAACATTTAGTGACAGTCAGGGCTGGTTTGCTTTAAACTGAGAAATGACTACTGGTAAAAGTAGATGAGTTGACTGCTATATGTTTCTGTTCATTTTGAATGTAGAAAACAATGAGCTGTGTCCAGGGAAGATGATCAGAGTAACAACCAAAAATAGAAAAAGAAGGGTTATAATCAATGAAAAATATATATCGCAGTAGTAGTACAGTTAAGAATTTTGTATTGTTTTAGTTTACACAGCAAAATGAAAAGTACTCCGTGATCTGGTATTCAGTTTCTGCTATTGTGCAAATCATATTTTGAAGAGCCATATTTTAAGCCTATGAAGAATGCTTTCTCAAGATGACAGCAAGGATATTAACTACAGGAATGCTTTAGTTGATTTTTGTTTGTTTAATTAACATAAGCATTGTTGGGCTTTCCTGTCAGGTATTACATGTAAGAGGGATTTTGTAAATCTTCAGGTTATTGCTTTCTGCTACAGAAGGCCACCTTTTATTTTAATTGGCAGAGTTAGAATGGTTGAAGAAATACGAATGATGGTATATATCAGGAATGAAGAAGTCGTAATATTTTAGGCCACATCTAAAATGCATTGTAGGCATATTAAAATATTTCTAGAAATTCCCTGAATTTTGCATTAGACCTTTTTTTTTTTTTTAAATGGAATCAGAGATAATACGCAATAGAATTAAATGTATGTTCTGATAACTTACTGTTTCATTTTTCCCTTTTCAGAATGGTAAGATTCTGGAGAATTGATGAAGAGTACCCTGTACAAGTTGCACCTCTGAACAACGGGCTCTGCTGTACCTTTTCTACTGATGGCAGTGTTCTAGCTGCAGGGCAAGTATATGTTCCTCCCCCTTAGATATTAAAGTAACACGGTTAGTTAAGTGTTCTAAGGATCTTCAATCATAACTTGCAACTCAATGCTTCTGACTTCGTTTTACTTCTGGTTCTGTTTGTTTAAACATGCTAGGGATAGCAGTAAAATCTAGAATCTGATATACTCATTTCTTCGCTTTGAGAATAAATAAAATCCAGACCCACAAATGTGGATTGGAGTAAGATCATTAGATTATTGAGGGCAGTAATTCAGTTTTGTTTTTTTCTGCTTTTATTTACTAATTCAATTTTACTGTGCAGGACACAGGATGGCAGTGTGCACTTCTGGGCAACTCCAAGACAAGTCTCTAGTCTCCAGCATTTGTGTCGCATGGCAATTCGAAGAGTGATGCCCACAAGCCAAGTCAAGAACTTGCCTACTCCATCAAAAGTGGTGGAATTTCTTTGTTACCAGATCTGAGCAGAGGGAAAATAAAAGTTACATCAAACTGGCAGGTGGCCCAGCTGCTGAAACTGGCTAAACACTTTAAAGAATCCTCAAACTTTTCAGCCTTTATGATTAAAATGCTACAGGTTTTCAAGAGCTATTTAAAAGTGATATCCTAAATATTTTGTCCAAATGCTTGACAGTTAAATTTTTAATATTTATGGAAAACACAGTAGAAGTATTCCTGATGTTCTCAATTTTTTAAAATCTAACTGTGAAAACATGTACATACATAGACATAAGCTGCTACGTGCTATCAATGTACCTTTAACATTGCTTTTATCATTTTTGATGTGTTGTGTATATACTGCTTTGGTAGAGCCATCAGATGCATCTGTGCTGTAAAGTGGAAGGATAACTATTATTCTGGGACACTGAGTTAGAAAAAATATTGACATAAGGAAGCTTAACTGCTCTGTATGTATGTACATTGGTTGGAGTTCAGGAAACTGATCCACAGATATGAATTCATGTTAGTTTACTTGATGGAGAGGTACAGCTTAGCTTTTTAGAACAACGTATGGTGAAGGGAAGTAGGTTAAGGTAGTAAGGGATGGAGCATATCTAGCGTAAAGTCAGGAATTTTGCGAGGCCTTATGTTCCACATCAGCAAAACAGGTTCTATTGAAGTATTGGGCAGTGTTAAAGAAATATTTCCTTGCATTTCTAAAAATATAACTACTGTACTATTGCCTGATGCTTTGTCTGTAATAAGAGAAGTTTACAGACTCGGTTTATTATTCTTTGACCCTATAATATCTCTCTGGGGGTGATTATTGGTTAATGGCCAAAGATAAGCAAAATACTTGTTTTTGCCTTCTGTTATTTATCTGTACCTGCAGATATAAAGAATGTATGCATTGCATAAAATGCCTGATTATATATATTTTTGTTGAAATTTTTTTATTAAAAACTTGTATAAAAGTGTATGCTGCATCTGGTGACTGATTTGTCAATGCTACCTCCATGCACCAGTTCTAGCAGTTCTCTTGTACAGCTTTGCTTTCCAGGCCCACAGAATGCTAATCTCAGTAAAAATTCAGTACGGGGAACCACAGCACGACCAGCCCTTTAATTATACCAGGTCAAAAGCATAACAGTGACATAAAGTGTTCTTGTGCTTGTGCACTGTGGCAAATGGAGGAAAGGGAGTTCTGACCGCACCACATAGCCAGGGTTGTACATGCTGTAATAACGTGTAAGTTGAATGGGTTTTTTTTTACTCCCATACTCTTCCAGAGTACTGTTAAACCTCTTTGTCACAACTAATATTATATGATGCATGCAATGTATGGCAGATTCGCAATGAACAAGACCCACATTGTTTAAATCATGGCCAATGGCTTGTTAAAAATTAACCAAGCTACATCGGTGGCAGCTATGCTGGGTCCTCTGTGGTGACAGACATGCAAAAGGCTGCAGATCCCTCGGAAGTGAAAAAAGCATTTGCTTAGGGATGGGAAATAACTGCCCTCTAACCATGTGTCAAGCCCTAGGGAAGCAGCCAGTGCTTCTTAGAAGGCCAATTTCATCCTTGTGAGAGTGGGCAGCAGACAGAGCAACAGGAAGCCTTGAATCTGAGCAGGACTGTTGCCTGTCTTACTCCAGCAAGTGGGGGAAGTGTTTCCACTCTCTCCCGATCCCTGTACTGGCTGGCTTCGAAAGAGTGGACTCGTGCTGCAGCACCAGCACTGGTACTATGATGGAGCAGTGAAAAACCTCCAGGGAGCATAGATGAAACTGGAAAATAGCACTGATGAGAATTGTTTCTCATGAATTTAGTGCATATGGGATATGGCAAAAGCTCACCAGAATACAAGTCCTCCTATCACAGAAGCTGGCAAGTCTGCTATGCAGAGAAAGCATCTTTTTGATGGTTCCACCCAACCTCACTTGATCAAGCATCTTTTTATTTTTGTGTGGAACGTGACAGATGGCCTACTTGGCTTCCACCAGCTTAGCTACTACGTACAGAAACTATAAAGAAATCCATTCATTCATTCTTGGACGTGCTGTTGGAATTTTAAGAGACTAGGATGCCTTGGAAATACAAGGCACTTTCCTTCTTCAACAATGTGGTCTTACTGGCAGATTTATTTTCTGATCATGTCCTCATTTTCTTGGGTGAAATACAAAAAGCCTCTGACAAAGCAGGAAGAATTCATACTGAGCACAGCCCAGCAGGCCTTAAACTGAAAAAAAAAAATACCCAAAAAAACCCAACCAACCCTATAAATATCCCCGTTCCATTGCTACAGCACTGTTAAGTGACAACACATGTACTTCAGACACAGACAGAAAAAAGGTAATATTGTATTTCAGCCCATTTTCAGTGCAACTTACTGTGTTTGCAAATGTACAAAAGATGAGAGACAATGCCCTATAGCAAGCAAGCCATCTTCTCTTCTGGAATGCTCAGTCCAGACACTCAGGCCTACTTTCCAGGAAGGTTTTCCCCAAACACTCTTTCCAAACATCATAAATCAACTTTCCACTTTACAAAGACGACTACAAAACAAAGCCAACAGAATGGAACTTCCTCAGGAACTAAAAACCTGTTGGCAAGGAAACTGCATACATGTCACCATGCTACTTAACGACTCACTCATTTGATGCAATATTTTTCATAGAATTGCTCCAATTTGGGACGATATTTACCTTCCCTCTCCTCCCCCCTAGACGCATGTATTAAGACACAGCTTCTCATACACTGTTTAGCTGAAGGAAAAATTGGTGAGTTCTGTACGCCCTAGAACATTCCACCTTAACTTGAATGCAGAGATGAGTAGTTACCAGACACAAAGTTTTCTGCCAGGGAGCCTTCTGATTTACAAATACACCTCCTTCTAAATGCAGTCACTCTAATCAGCTTAGCTCTGTTCTGCACTCCGCTGGAATGTCTGTCCTGAGGAAGCAGCAGCCGTCTCCATGAGAGACCACAAACCAAGAAGTAAGCAGTTACTAACATTTCTGTATCTGCAAACATTAAACAGATGGATGCAGACAGCTGTGATTTGACAGTATGTGCTTAATAGCTCTACTTGATAATGGAACTAATTATTCTACAACCTCGGAACAACCTACAGCTAGAAAATTGCCCAGAGCCATTTGTCAGGAATGGAGGAAATAAACTGCAATTCCGGAACATTATTAAGATGCGTGGAAGTGGTTTTTAGACTGAAGTGTGTTTTGCTATTGTTACCAAGCTGTAAAATATTTGGCCTAGTTAAAAAGAGCTCATAAAGAGGAAAGTCTAATGGAACAAAAGTAGCCCCTTCATGTTGGTGGCACTCTGTTTAGCTGGGACTGAGCAGAACCGGTTTTAAATCCATTCAAAACCATCTAGAAACATGCTCTGCCCAGCTGGTATTTTTGTGGCAGGCATAATTAACATCCTTGAAGCATTTTGTAATCCTTTGCTGAAGTGTACTCTGGGTATTAAAGAAAATCAATAAAGTTGACAGGAACTGAGTAGAGAGGCCAGAAGCAAAGCTTGTCCTGCAATACGCTGACACACTGTGTTGTCTGAGTACTGCAAGCACAGCCTTGCCAGGACAGGCAGCAAAGACAATTAGCAGGAAGAAGAGATGATGTAATAGCTTGCAGAATTTCCTAACATGGGCAGAAACATCTAGCAATGGAAGAAAGACAGGAATAACTGAGAATTTCTGGATCTTCTAATCTCTTTGAAAAAGGAAAGTATGTTAACAACACAAAAGTATTGGACAACAGCAGTCAAAATAGGCAAGAGCAAAGTGGAAATTTCTAATACACTGATGGTTATTTACTCTGTTATTGTTCATTAATCCCATATGCAGTAATACAGAGCATGTTTCTTCTGGGGACAGGATGTTGGACAATGTGGGGCACTTACCGATCAGTTCCATTCTTCTCTGCCTGGGCACTGCAAAGCCCCATTATCACCATGGTACTTGACTCTGTTTTCTAGGAGATCTACACCGTGAGCCCTGAGCCCACAGATTCAGGCATACCCTAGCTGAAGGAAAGCTCAGCTATAGATGCAATCACAAATTTCACTTACTTGTACTCACACTAAGTTTTGTTTCTAAGCGTTGCCAGCTTTGAGAGATATTGACTTGTTTCCAGACAACCTGCATTTCACGATGTGTGTTAGCAAGTGTGACATACATGTAGAGTCACACTGAAGAGGGTTACTGAAGCCATCAGGCCAGGTGCAGTGAAATGTGTGATTTATGGAAGCAAAGGAAGGAAATAACATCTCTGTTTCCTCTCCTTCACCAATTCTGAACAGAGCATCCCAGCAACTTCAAAAGGAAAATTATCCCCATAAAGCCTCAGCCTGCTTCTCCTCACTCTGAATCAGTTATTTTGTTTGTTTCAATCTTTTCTCCAGGACATAAATGATAGTTTTAGACTAATTACACAAGCTACCTCATTAGTAAGTGTATATATAATCAATTACTTACAAGCTTCTGCCTGCTGTGGTGCAGAGGGACACCACAGGGTGAGATTTGCAACTGATTCATCCCCAGTATCCGCAAGGAGTTTCTAGTTCTGGCCATCACAAAAAGCTAAGCCCATCAATAAGGCCAGGAACACAGAAATGAACTCTCAAAGCTTAGCACATCCTCCGTAGGGTAGCCAGGGTGAGGGACACTGTGTACCAAGAAGCTTAGCTGGGGCACAACTACTTGATCCAAGTATGCCTGAATGTTAGGGGCACATACATTTGCGCTTTGCAGCTGGGGAAGGAGCAGCACCTCTGGGGACTTTTTTCTGGATTATTATCATATAACTAACTCAAAATAGCCCTGCAGATCATGTTAGTGTATCAGAAAAGACACATCTCATTAGCCAAGACTAAATGAGACAGAAACTGTGAAGCACTGTGACTTGAGGGCATCAATTCCGGTTGACAATTACCACAACAAACAAGTTACAAAACTGTTGGTGCTCCTCATAGGACCACAATACTTGGGGGTACTTAGCTGGTAATCAGTTGTACTCTGCAAAGAGAGGTCCAGTACAGTTCTAGAAAGATTACAGTAAAACACTCATTTTTGACCAGTGCATGTTTATCCCCCCTTTCATTCGCTTATAGCAGTATTTCCTGACATGCCCAGACATCTGAGCCACCCAAGCTTTGAAAACAGAAGCAACAATTATAACTTTGTTATTACCATTTCCAGAAGCACAAGAAACCCACAAATGACTTACAGGCAGTGGAGCTAGGGCAATCAGACAGGCAGCCTGGCCAAGGCAATTGCTGGGCTCTACCATGCAGCCAGCAGAGACACAGAAGAAGGACTTGAGGAGAAACTGCACTTGTGTAACATGTAACACAAAGAGAAGACCTGAGAGAGGAACAGAAAGATTAAAGATGTAGGGAATGAGTTTCCACAGGAAGGATAGTGCTCAGGCTGAGTGCAATTAAGCCTACTCCAAGCTAATATCAATTCCCTCCCAGCTGTTCTTAAGTAACACTTGTGAATAGGTTACACAGAGAGGGGCGAGGGGGGGGGGAGGGAAAGGATTTAAAAAAAAAAAAAAAAAAAAAAAAAAAAAAAAAAGCATCAGTAATGGGAGCCTCTCTGGACACAAAAAGGCATGGGGAGAAAGCACTGCAGAGACGGCCTGCAAACTGGTCCTTGGTGACTGTCCCTGTCCCCTGAAGCCCTGGGCACGGACCAGCCTCTGCCTGCATCACATGGGTGCAGTGGCTGCCTGAAAGCACGTCAGAAAGAAGTGAGACAGAGAGAACTTCCTCACCAGAAGGAAGGTCCTTGGAAACTCTCCAAGAACAATACTTATTTTCAGCATTGATATATGGCATCTCCATTGAATCACTTGGCGAGAGACCAAAAAACACTCCTAAGTATTTTGTGTGATTGATTTCATTAATATTGCAGCTAAACGAGGTCTTCCATTGCAACAATTCAGAAATAGGGTGGATGAATCCCATAACCTCTATTCCTTATATATTACAATATTCTCATAAAGGACAGAGGTTGTATAAGATCCCATAGGAAATGTGGTAAAGGTGTCAGGCAAAAACTTTTTAGCCAAGTAATTCTTTCATATTAGAACCATGTGAGTAAGGCAAATGGGTTTTATGTGTGATGCTGGCTTCCGCACAGGGATAATTTTGTTTTATAAACACTGCTCCTCACAGCACACAAATCCAGCTGCAGTAAGCAGTTCCAGAACAGCTTTAATTATCGATGTACTAGAATGAAAGCAAAGCCAATGTAAACTTCAGATAAGCAATCAGTAACTTTGTTTAGGTCATTATAACAATATTAGCTATCAGCTAAATTACACCTTTTGTAACCAGTTGAATTCCAGACAGAAGTTCTGGAACGTACGTTATTTCAAATGTGAGATTAGAAAATCCCAAACACTCACTGTCTTTGCAGATGTCTGAGTTCTTTGTTGCATGGAGGAGATAAAATATTTATTTATGAGCCATTATATTGGAGTTGCTAGGCTAGGGGCTACATAACAGAAAGCCTAGTCCCACCTCCCTCTGACCTTACTTCTCAGCCTACACGAGTTTCACAAACATTAAAGATAGCTCAGTTCGCTTTTACACTAGATGATGGACTTTTTGTCACTTAGTTGGAGCATACTTTGCACTTCTTCAGGTGTCTAGGTGATTGTACATTACCTCATGTATGTGAATTTACTTGAGTGTCAAACAGCTACAGTTCCTGCCTACACGGTTCTGTGTATATGGAAAGGAGATAATAAAAGCAAAAAGCCCTTAAGTCTTAATGCAGCCCTCTATGTGCATTTATCTGCCTTCTCTTTTTTTTAAGCTGAACACAGAATGGCAGCTACTGTCTAGCGGTAGCTGAGCACAGGAGCACACAACTGTTAGTACTTATGTGAGTCCTTAAGAGTTGAGGCAAAAAGTAGCATTGCAGTGCTTAGAGATCGCTGTATGCGCACCCTACAAGGGGAGAGTTACAGGTGAACTCTTCCTTTGGAAAAAATACTCTGAGGGCTGCACTGACAAAGTGTAAACCTGCCCTGAGTCCCACTGAAATGAACAGCATTAGTCATGCAAGTGTGCCCTACAAATCCCATGCATCATCATGAACAAATGTGTATTATCCTGCTATACATTATGATTTGCTGTGCAGAATTATGCTCCCATTGCAAGGTAGAAGCCAGCATTTTTAAGGAGGTGTATCAGAAATGATAATCAAAGGCAAGAGTTTAGGAGTATTTAAATCCAGAGAGGAAAGTTGTCACTGTTTATTTCTGCAAGACAGTCATAGGAAGCTTTTCCTTACTTTCTACCCCTTTAAAATCTGAGCTGCCATTTAGCTGTGCTTTCTCCCACCCATAACCTTCCCAAATCTTGTATAGTCTGCAGAAAGACAGGTTTTTTGGCATGTCAAGTGGGCTCACTTGAATGATTTCATTTTTAATCTCTTGAAAGCGTAAGTGCAGAAATAGCTTCTCTGATGGATAAGATTCAATTTAAAAGAGTCAAGTACTATGACTGTATTTTCATTATTCAGGTTGGAAATTCAGTACACAAAAGAGTAACTACAGAAACAGCTGTGCAATCCAAAGAAGCTTTGAGATCCATTTAATTTGTCAATAAATGTCAGAGAAATGGCTAAATACTAATTCAGCACGTAGACTAGAAACATGTCCTTTAAAGGTGAACTACAAAATACATTTTTGTATGCATGGTGTCCTTCACTGTTTCTTTTTTACGACTTTTCTATTATTATTTCAATATAAGGCTACAGAAATTTCACTGGCAATCCAAAAAGTTCATCAGCTGAGTGACCTGTGAGAACACATTAATTATACTCGTCTAATTAAACCACTAAGATGTTACTGCTGCTACTTCCTTCTCTGTTACTTCTTGTTCCTGAAAACAAATAACTCTTTGTGAAGGCTAACCTAATCTGCTTTCAAAAGATACAACATCAATTTTCAAATCATCTTATACCAGAAAAAGTACCAGGATGTAAAAAGTATGTGAAAAAATATACTGGCATATGCTATTTGCAGTGTAAATGCACATATTCCTGTCTACCTGCACAGCTTGCCTGTTTAAATGAGCCATTAGGGTATGTTTTGATGGTATTATTAATTATTGACTAGCTCCTTGTGGTCACAGCACAAGAAACACGTCCAGGGAAAAGATTTTAAAAAGAAGTATTGCTTCATCTTAATTGTATCAGGTGAAAGAAAAAAAAGAAGTTCAAGGTCCACTGCAGATAACAGTAACGAGAAGACCTAGTCTGGGAAGAACTTTGATCCTGATGTGGCGTGTCACAAGACTGAGATTTCTGTTTGCTGCTGTCCCAGTCTGTTTCCTGTTAGGCCACTGGCATTGCAATGGGACAGCTGAGCAACTTCCCCATGCACATAAACCTCAGCAAAACACCTACAAAACAGCAAGACATTCAAGAAGGGCTGCAGGCTGCATGGCATCAAGAGGGAATCCCCAATGTACCAAGCTATTTGCTTGACAATCATTCAAAAGGCACTGTTCTATCAGAACAATAAATCAAGCATAGCTGCAACAGTTGGCACACTCAGGAGAACAAACAAAAGTTAGGCGAGTGGTAGTTTTTTTTGTTGTTGCTGTAAATCAGCATTAGATTTGGAGTAGAGTTTGCTAATGCTACTCCTCTGACCTCAGTTCTATCACAGGTGAGCTTTATCTACTGCCTGGGGGATCTTTTCTGAATATACTCCAGTGCACAATGAATTAAAATCTAGCTAAACATTGTACATCATGAGAGTGATCTGACGAAAAATTGACCAGATCCAAATGAGTCATCATTACAGCAAAGAGCAATCAGCAATAAAGAAAAGGAAGTTTGGAATATCTATGTCACATGGATTGTTGTGGATATGAGTGTCTCCAGCTAAGTGTGTCTAGGTGTAACTCAGACCTGGTGGTGTCCAGCTGGCCATGGGGTTGTGTTTCCTGGGCCTGGGAACGGCTTGGTCCTTGAGCTCTAGTTCTCACATCCAGAGAGATGGCGGCTGTGTGGGCATTCACTGTGGTGTCCCAAGGGAAGGTACAAAGACCACTTGGCTGTGCATGGTTTATTTACTGTGCCCACTGGCTCATGAGACATCAGGGGGGCTGGAAGTGTACTGAAGTGTTTCAACTTGTGTTTGGTGAAGAGCTGCCAGGATGGTGTTCAGCCAAGACATTCAGTGTGGCATCTTCTGACTGATGGCCTGAACCACTAATTATCAGGAAACGACCCACCTGGGCTTAATATTCACTGCTGCCATGGAATACACATTGCACAGACAGCCTCATATTTGGTGCAGAAGTGTTCCAGCTGATCTGCATAATAAGACCAGGAAGGCTTGACTTAACCACGCATATTTCTGTCTGCAGAAGGATATGCAGTTCAATTCATGAGCTATTCTGGCAGCATGCTCCAAAATAAATTAATTCAAGATGTTCATCTGTGTGGATGCAGAACTTCTTAAATTGCCCTTTTCCTATGGAGTTCTTTGCCCAGTAAGCAATTCCTTTAAAGCTAAGCCAGCACCAGATTCCCCTCAACCAAGATTCTTACATACAGCTATGAGAATGCTTTGTGCAATGTGATACGTAGAGAATGGTTTCTTCTTTTTACTATCAGTTCTGTCTAGTAATATAAGAAACACGGTGATGAGAGTATTTTTAGGCTATTTTTTTTCCTGAATGTATTACAGTTTTTGGCTTCAACAGCAGATGCTATTACCTACTTACTATTCAGAAATTAACCAGCATTTTAGACAACAAATTACCTCAAACCACACATTACTCAAAATGCAAGTCAGCAGCACGTATGGAGAAATGTAACAAAAATAGCATTTGGAATGCTTATGGAAATCAGTAAAAATTTAAAATTTTATTACTATAATGCAGTAGCATACAAGTCTTCAAAAACCAAGTCTCTCTAGTCCAAAGAACTCCTGAACTAAGATGAAAAGAGACAAAGAGATGTACAGAAAACATAATCCCTTGTTTAGAGGGAAATAAAAGGAGCCCAAGGATAACCTCAGAGTATGACTTTCCTTCCTGATGTGGTAAGATAGTACCTTTAACACAAGCTTATTTTGCTTCTCAGAACAAATATCAAATAAAAATATGGTTCAATAAAGTTAGTCTATGCGGGCAGATCCAGAGATTTTAATCCACTTGTCACAGATGTAACTTTGCTGCTGACTTGATTTCCTCTGTTCTTTCAAAATCAATTAGTCTTGTGATTTTACACCAGTGATTGCCCTTAAGAACTCAACTTTAAGAGTAAAATAACCAGAGCTGAATTTCATCTCAGAGCAACAACAGCAAAATATTGTTACATTTCCAGAGCCATGGTAAAGAACATGATCTCTGTGTATTTACGTACCAAAACCAAGAGCACGTACTCTATTTATTTACGTACCAAGGTACCAATAGTAGGTTATTTTTAAGGCCATGTGCTCTTTAAAGTTATATTCAGGATTTTGCACTGACCCTCACACTTCAGACAGTGGGGCTGGCTGGCCTACACTGAGATCTGCATCCTATGATTTTCTACTTTCATGTATGACTTTGACTGTGATTCATTTAACTCCACTCGAGAAGCTGGGATTGGTTTGAATTGTTGCTGTATTCCTTTGCCAGGAAGAAAAAAACAAACAAACAAACAAAAAAAAAAATGCGTGGAGAAAGGAGAACTTCCCCTAAAAGGCTTCCAGTTAAAAAATTATGATCAATTTGTGAGAATTCAACTTCTCCCCATACTGGTACCCTTTCTGAGTCTACAGTGCTCTCTGCTGGATAACACACACTATTGCTTACTTGGTTTGAAATGGAAATAGCTTCTTGGATGCAATCTGAGAAAACCACTGTCTTCTCAACACAACCCTTGGCTCTCTCTGAAAAGATGGTGAGCTAGATGTTGTCAAGGCTCAAGGTGCTATCTGCTATAAAAGCAAAAAATGCTCACGAGCAAGGGAAGTGCAGCCAAAACTAGCACATTACATTGTTAGCAAATATCTGCTATTCTCCTTCATTAGATAAGTTTTGTGTCAGCTGCCACCTGATCAAAATGTGGGAGATCCTGGAGACTATTTCTGACTCCCTCAAGCATTTCTTTACTGGAGTAAAACTGAAGTTTTAGTAGTTACAATGATCACAACACTGGCTTTGTTCAAAAGGTGTTGTGAATCAGTACTGATAGCAAAGGAATTGCCAGACAGGCCATGTGAAGGGGCAAGAATTCCAGGCTCTCTGGCAGTCTGTGAACATGCAGTGACAGAAGGCTTTTGAGAGAGCACAAGTGCAACCAACTCGTGTACCAGTGGCTTTCTGCTAACTCCATTGCTGTCTACGTTACTGTTACTACAGGACCATGTGCACAGCTACCTGGCTTTGATTACAACTGGGGACCAGGCAGTAAGCTGCACGGTATGTTCCCCAGATCAGCGTGCTTGCTTACCCCCGCAGGCAGAGACATTCATCCATGGCCTCCTTATGCTTATACATAAAGGCAGAGACTCTGAGGTCAGAGTCAAGAAAGTAGCTCTTTAACAAGTAATAAAACTACCAGGGTGTGTTTAGATGGGAATCTGTAGTTTACCCAGGGTCTGAAGGTAACCTGCAGCAGCTGCACTCTGCATCATAACAACCATTTGCATCCCACTGCAGATTGGATTTGTCAGCTTTAGAGGAAGAAAACAAGCTGTGTGGGATTTTCTGATCCAGTAGTGCCCTGGCTTCTTGTGGGAGGCCATCTGCTTGGAGCAGCATGGAGTATGACAGGGTTCTGCTAAGGCTGGGAGACAACCTCTGACTTCTTTTCTTTTCTCTGCTTTAATCTGGAAAGAACCAATGCATGAAACACAAACAGTCCCTGAAAACCAAAGAAATGCATGGCTTCAATTCTTTTCCTGAATATATACCTCTGTTAACTCTTCCAGGACAACTGTCTTTCAGATGCACTCCCTCAGAGACTGTGAGATGCTCCCTCAGAGCTGTGAGATGCTACCCTCAAGGAGGAAGAAGAAGGAAATCATAAATTATGCACAGCTTTGTAGGCCTTTCATGATACACTTTGCATATGAATCATCAGAGCATGACAGTAGCCTCACAGTGGCTGGAGACTGGCATCTATCAAAACTTTGTTTCCTCCTTCTAATGTGGTTCATTTGTCATCTGCAAGCAGTACTTTTTCCTGGGCCTGCAAACAATCGTGGTTTTATTTAGTGGGGCTGTATTGCAAGAGTCCTTTTGCTGGAAAGCATCAGGAAAGTTCCAGCTAATGATGCTCATTTTCATCACTTCTGGGAAAGAATAGTCTGGCTCCCAGCCTAAGGAAGAGTGGAAAAACTGTTCCTCCAGCAAGTATTGAAGAATTGCATACTGAAATTGTCCCAAACACAATGAAGCCATCAGTCAACACTTCAGAGGCTCCCAGCTCTGTAAAAACTTTCTGTCAGACTCAGGTGGCATTTTGTTAAATAATTGAGGTTTTGTTGCAATTTAATGCTCCATTTTGTTTACCATCCCTACACTTTCTTGCAAATAACATCCTTCACTGCTACAAAGTTAGCAATTCATTTTCCAGGGAGGCAGCTGTGGGAAAGCTGGATTTAAGTCTGGCACTCAGGTAACTGGAGTCTACTTCTGCCTCTGCAGCCATCTTCCTGTTTTACATAGCTTTAAACTCTTGGTGTCCCAATTCCTAACACTGTCCCATTACCTTATACATGAGCTGTTAAATGCAGGCAATCAAACTTCTGAAAAGTGATATGAAGCTAACTCAAAAAACATTAAATACAGTTATGTTCTTTATTGTGACCTTCTGGTACCCACACAGCTGTACCTGTGTAGGTCTCACACAGCTTCTTTTATTCTTTTTTTATCTGAAGTCCTGAAGAATTTTCTTATTTTTTGCTACTGTAGTGAAACCACGTTACTCCATGAAATGGGGCTTTAAAGTGTAAACACTGAAAGACTAACTGCAAGATTAGGAGACCAGACAGATGTGTAGGAGAGGCTGAGTCACAAGGGCCAGATCTGCAGACCAAGCATACAGCTCACATCCTGCCACCGTACACCTCTGTACCACCAAGGTAATTTTCCAGCAGCACAGGAACAATGCTCTTGCTGCTCTTTAATGGATACCATCACTGATTTTTGTTACTACAAATAAGAGGAACTTACCCAAAGAGACACACGAAGTCTGTGTCAAGTAAACATAGATTTTTCTGTGCCACTGGCTAATACTTGTGTTATGGAGGTCTGTACTCCTTCTTAAAAAGAAAAGAAAGGAAAAGAAAGGAAAAGAAAGGAAAAGAAAGGAAAAGAAAGGAAAAGAAAGGAAAGGAAAAGAAAAGAAAAGAAAAGAAAAGAAAAGAAAAGAAAAGAAAAGAAAAGAAAAGAAAAGAAAAGAAAAGAAAAGAAAAGAAAAGAAAAGAAAAGAAAAGAAAAGAAAAGAAAAGAAAAGAAAAGAAAAGAAAAGAAAAGAAGCAGCTGGCTGCTAGAAACATTAAACCATAATTTTAAGAATTCCCTATAGCTTAGCAAATATGCTGATTATTTGGCACCCCTTAATTTATAAATTCAGAAACAGAATTAATGGGGCCTGTTAGACGACATAATCTACTAATCAAATGTAAGATTTTTATAAGATAAAATCTTGAGTTTTCTTTGGCCTTTTAATTGAGACTAATATGGGTCACTTCATTTTTTCCAAGTTAGAATTTTTGTTTCTGTACTTGTGCTCTGGACTCACTTTCTGGGCCAGAGGGACATGGTGTAGCTCCTGGAGATCAGTTTCTTTAAATAAAAAAGTAATCTAGACCAGTGGGAGATTACAAGGCACAAAATCTCCTCACAGCTAAGTAGGGTCAGCTGTCCTGCATGACAAAACTGCCCTGAAGTTTTAGTTCACAATGAAATATCTGGTCTCTTGTTGCCTGTTGGGTTCCCCTTCCAGCAACAAGCTTGCCACAGTTCTACTTTGCTTTTTACTGACTAGTGGCTTTGGTTTATCTGCAAGGATGTGCTCCTCATACTCACAGGATGCCAGCAGCCACAGCTCAGGGCTCGCTCTGCAAATAAGCCCAGGAGTACAGATGTGCACTTGAGGTGTCAAGCCCTACAGACACCTTGTCTTGTTCCTGGATGTCAGCAGGAAAACCTTACCCTATAAACCCAGCATTGTTATTTTTCTCAAAACTGTTTGGATTCAACAGTATTTCTGGTCAGAGGAGCCAACTTTTAGTGTTATGGCAAAAGATTACATCTGTACCTGAGTTCAAAGACATTGTAAGGGAATTCTCAGTGTGTACACAAAGCCACAGAGTTGTGGTGAGACAGTGACATCCATAGAGAGCCTGATCTCCCTCAGAAATTGCCTTGAGACACATACATAACCACTCCTAACTTCAGAGTTTCTGCGTTAGGATGCTTTGTCATCGTAAGGTGCCTCTCCTGTGTCTTGTTTGTTATTTTCTATTTACCTTCACTTCCCATGAAATCATCACTAGCAGCAGGAGCTATTTCAACTGTCTCTTCTAACAGAAGTAGGAACATTTCGCTCAGACTGAGACTCAGCAGAGGCATCAACTCAAGGACAATATTTAAAGCTCACTTCAGAAAGAATCTTTACATCAAGGTGGATAAAGGGTTTGTAGTTTGTCTCCAGGGAGGGAGAAATGCCCTGATGCAGTGCTAGCACAGCTTCTACCTCAGCATACAAACTAGCTCGACTCAGTCTCCCATTCCTGCCTAAGGGTACTATCATCTCCTCCATGGAGTGTCCCGTGTGCTGGACCTCCAGCAGGCTGCACTCTGGTGCCACAGCCCCCATTCCTGAGAAAGAAGGGCTCCATCCTCATACTAAGTGTTCTGCTTGTGGAAGGACACATCTGTCAGCTAGAAATAGACTTCAGATGAACTCATTGAGTTGTGAGTGAACTCACAGCTGGCCGCCAGCCTGAAATGAGTTTAAAGCTCTGAGCTGGGCCCAAGGGATCGGACATCCTCTTCCCCTTCATCCTCATCCTCTTCATCTGAGCTTCCACAACACCTGTGTTCAAGTAGCAGTCACTCTCAGCAACTTATTTTCCTGGCAGAGATGTTATGACATACATATCAGGGGCTGAAAGCAAGGCTGTGCCAGCGACATCAAAGTCAACTTCTATTTGCAACTATACCTTTGAGGAAAGTGAGATATCACTTACACAGGAAATTAGCAATGATTTTGTAATAGCTATGTTTTTTTTTTTAAATCATCTTCAACAACAGGAAACAAAGGAAGAGATCTGAAATCAAAGTTCTCCAACAGAGAATATTTTACAGCATAGGATTCCAGTGATAAGACTCAAACCACTACATCAGCCACCTGAAAAAACATTTGATCATGACACGAGAGGGACCAACCCTTCAAGATTGTAACCGCATAGAGAAGATGGTCTGAGGTCACCCTGTTACATCCACATGTCAACTGTCAGGAGGGTGCAATGGGTATGCAGCATTCCCCTCTGCGTGACTACTCCAAAACATGTGGAAGATGTATTATTTAATCATGCTCACAACAGGAAAAAACTGTATAATCTCACAAGCAACATTGAGAAAAAGAGTAGATTTGACAATTACACAGTGAGTCAGTTGAGACTACTGCTGATTTACTTCATCTGCATCCTGCATCTCTTCCTCCTGATGTTATTACAGAAAAGTACATAAACATCAAGTTTATTTATATGCCTATATATATACACATATATTTATATATAAAAACACACATACTCACACAAACATATACTGTGTAACTGTGGGTAAGAATCATTATCTTATTCTGGGCCTGTGTCTATCTGTATGTGCTAGTGTCTCAAGCAGTGGGGAATCAGTTCCTGACTGCAGCTCCTGAGGGCAACACCAAAGATAAATGTATGACACAGTGAAGAGTATTTAGGTTCAGAAGTAACAAGCTCATATGAGAAGAGAGGCTTGTTTAGGTGCAGTGACTGGACATGGGGAGAGCAGCTTGCATTTGCCTGCACCTCATGTATGACCTGCGTATGAAGCAGCACTTGGAGTCAAGGTGCAAGAGCACAGGGAGCAGAAGAGGGCTGGCTCTCAGGTTATTAACACTGCTGGTATTCCAGTAGCTGCAAGAGGGCCACTTTTAATTTATTTACTTTTAAATAAAGATGGTTCTTTAACTTCCTGCACATGGCTCAAAGCACACACGAGGACCTCTTGGCTGTATTTTACAGAATTCACAGGCGAGGGTACAGGAAACCCAGAACAGAAGAGAGAGAAAGAAACACCCTGCACTATACACCGTCTCGAAGAAGGCTGCCTCGGACACCACCGCCGCGCCTAGTTGAGTACCGAACGCAGCTGCGCCCTGCAGGGTTCCGCTCCCTCCCGCTCCGGGAACTGCTCCGGGGCAGGACGGGCTGCAGGGGGCACCCGAGCGCCAAGAGCCTCGCAGTTAGAGCCGGGGCTCACCCTGCGTCCGGGACCGAAACGCTTCATTTCGCGGCCCTCTGGCATCGCTGCCACGGTGCCAGGAAGCCCCGGTACTAGACAGACTACACCGCTGCAACAGGGAGAAGGAAATCTACAGACCCAGGGCGCTTGGTTCAGTTGGTTAGACGCTCCGCTCCTGTAACACATTGGCCCAACCGATTTCTTACTTAAGTCATTTCCAGGAGCAGGAGAAAATGCAGAATTGTGCAGCGCTACACAGGGTACATCTCCAGCTCTAAACTCACAGCATCCCCAATTCAGGTGGCCTAATTGTGCTCTGAAGATAATCAATAATAGATTATTTGCCACTGCTGAACTGTAATTGTCATTATTTGCTGAGTTTCCCTTTTCCTTACAAAAGTAAGTGCACACAGCTTCACACAGTTATTTTTCAGTCTGTCTTTCTATGCTTGAATTTCCACCCTCCCTCCTAACCACCATACCTGCCATCAGGGGAATACCTAACACATCTGTTGTCTTTCTGATTTCTCTGCATATAATTGGCTCTAAGCATATATCCCTTTGAAGAATCTATCTGTCCAGCAGATGTGCACTGTGATTACTTTGCTGAGTGCTATGCCTGTCCATTATTTACAAGCTTCTATCATGCCCCAGCAGCAGGAATACCATACATAGGATTAAAGAAAGCAACAAAACAAAAATGAAAGCCAGGTTTCCCTGGCAGCACAATTTATGTGCCTTTCTAATATGTTGCCTTATCTGTCTCACAGAACAGTGACAGCTCCCTGTTGAAGAGAAAAATAAATTACATCTTAATTAAGCACTATTTTTCTGCTTTTTTGTGTGTCCCTGGTAAGGGAAGGCTGTGTCATTCTAACTGCACCCCTTTAGAGAAAAATGCATGCATCTTTATTTAGACCCTTCGAAACTTGGAAATACTCCATAGGGAAGAAAAACCCCTAACACTTCTGCAGCCATACTTCTATCCATAATGTTGCATGGTCATTTTTTCATTGGCTCCAGGTAGGGTAAAAACCCCATGCACCTTTTTTTCTGGTTTCTTTCTTGTATTCACTTCTCCTCTTACATTCTTATGCAGCTCTAGCCTCAGCTTTTAGGATTATCCAGAGGCTTTTTATCTGAGGCAGCAGCTTGCTATAGGAATAGCAACTGAATGTCAAAGCTCAAGTTCTTTTCTCAGCTCAGCTGCTAATGCATACATTTATTTTTTCTTCCCCCACCTTTAATTCCCAACTACTTCTCCAGGAGGAAAGTTACTCTGTTTGGAGATGCTGCTTTGTGCTGACTGCAAGAGCGTGCATAACCCGATTCAAGGAACAAGAAGAAAAGGGAACAGACATCCAGTTCTGGTCTAACTCTAAGTTACTGTGTGGCTTATTACAATTACCTGGACTTTCAGATGTGTTAGATAATTCCACGAGAAAAAGCAATTTGGATTTTGTGGCTAACCATATCCTCCAAATGTAGCTTCTCTTATGGGAATGTTTGAGAACTCTTCAGTGTCTGTAAGTAATAACTTCATGTTGAGGCTATGAACTCGCATCACAAGATTATCTTACCCAAACATGTAGGGTTTTAATTATCTGTAAAATTTCCACTCTTCTGTGAAATTTGCCCCAAATCAATAAATACATTATTAGGGATTCCACAAGCTGCCTTGACCTACCTAGTAGTTTCATAAGCAGAGGCAGTGTACTACATGGAACAGAAGTTTGTGCATCTGTGTGCCATGCTCTGGTGCATGGTGCACCTCTTACCAGTAGGTCTCATGCACTTAGATGGTGGTTTGGACTGAGAACTGTCTGCATAATGACTAACGAAATTAGTCAGTCTTGACTGGTCCCTCTACACATCACTGTACGAAAAAGAATGCATTAAGTCTGGACTGCTAAAAGCTAGGTTGAAATGCTTTGACTACATCACAGTAACAACAATTAACAAGGCTAAATGTCCCCTCTCATAGCCTATTCCCAGCTTTCCCTATACTGCTGTAGTAAGCAAAGCAGATTGTTTGTTTTCCTAGCACAAGCTGACCTTCTGTGCAGTCAGTATCTAAAACACATTGTCTGAGAAGAGGGAGTTCACAACATTGAATTATGCAATTATATGAGTGCACCCAAGCGTTTTGCAATGCAGACTGCATCCAGTCCTGCTGACTAGTTGTGATTTTCAAATACATTGGAGCCGGCACATCTTGAAATGTGAATTCTTTGCAGATGGCTGTATCTGCTGTAGGCAAAACTCCACTACGATATTCTAAACAGTTCCCCTATTGTGTAGGTCTGGGGCATGTGAGACAGGGAAAGATGTGAGCAGAAAGACATTTGCAGATCCAGTCCTGTTGTTTTTCAGATGGGCCAAGGCTGATAAGTGGAGCTGGGAATAATTCTATAGCAACCCTTCTGCCTGTGAAACTTCCCATTTGAAGGGTATAAGAGGGGTCAGGATGTAGAAGAAATATAGAAGAGAGAGTAACTATATAGTAAATATAGAAATATAGAGAGTAACTATTTGCTAGCTACTATTTTGAAGACATGTAGGAGAGCCAACAAGTGCTGAAACTCTATAGATGTATAGCTTTGTAACAGAACTATAGAATGGAAAAGGACTATATGGGTTCTTTCATAGTTTGAACACCTACATAAAATTACTAGCAAGTGTAATATCCTGATTATCCTTATGGAAGCATTTGTATGCCTGTGATTTTGATATTTCAGATTTCCTATTGTAAATGTGAATTGTTTAGGGCAAATTACATTTGAAGAGGGACCATCTTTTTGTTTTCATGTTTTGGTAAAATATACCATATGTTACCGAACTGAGCTTTTGAATTTGAAGGAGTTAGCAAATCTCAGAGATGGTACAGAACTGCAGAACTTGGAGGCTGTGACCACAATCCCATCAAAAAAAGAAACAAATTCAGACCTAGTATTTTAAGCTCTGAATTGATTTAGCTCAGTAAATATTTGGAGTAACTCCACTAAACCGAAGGAACTGTTTTTATTGTACCATTGTAATTGGCAAAATCTGACCTACTGAAAGGGATTCTGGGAAGCATAGGGATAGATCAAATCTATCCTTTTCATCCTTGTAATTTTAAATCTTACATGCTCTATATAGCTTTAAATGTAGGTATCAGAGAGGGGAGACATTGTCTTCCCTACTTCATGAGGAAGCTAACAGATTAGATGATTTGCTCAGAGCTATACTTTCTGAAAGATCTAAGAACTGAACTAGACTGCCCCAGTCTGTGTCTCAACCACAGGTCATCATTCCCTTTGAAATGGTTTCTGAAATCATTATTATACTGATGGGAAGCCAAAGTACTGGAAACACATTCTCCCAGTGAACCACAGGCTACAGTTAGGGGCTCTTCCCTCGCACTGCCTAAAAAGTTTCACAATATTGCCCTTAGTTTTTCATGGCACTAGAAACATATTCCGGCTTGAAGAACAGACAGATCTACCAAGATAAATCTTGTTTTTGAAAGTAGTTTTCAATTTTTATTGAACAGGACTTTCCCATGGGAAAGAAACACAATGTGCTGCTTCATGCCAACATTCTCTTTCCCTATAACTACAAGTTTATTAACAGGGAAGAGGGGAGTTCATTCGAGCAAAAAATTAACAGAAATTGCATCAAATGGTGGAAACATGAGCACCTGAGGTGTCAGATACCATGCTAATCCATTGGTTCTTTAGTCTGGGCAGCTGACCTATTTCCTTTCTTGTGCTCTGCTCTGCCAATTTCCCCTCACAGCTAAGTGTTATGTTTTGAGCTACTCCAGTTTTGTTGGTAAATTATATAGGATGAGGACTGCAAACCTGTTGCATTAATGTAATACAAATGACCAGAAATTGCAAAAGCTGTCAACTCAGAATCTCCTGTGGAGTGTTTGGAAATATACTGGCCATAAAAAGAATTGAAATAAAAAGCAAGGAAGGAAGGAGGACTGGCATGCAGATGGCTTTTGTAGGGCTGGTGTCACTCTACTGCAGTTAGAAAAAAATTCCTCTCTGCTTTTCTAGATAACTTTGCAAAGAGGATGTGTTAGTATTATTTCCTGACACTGGGGGGCCACTATCAGTGCTGTGACACTGGGAGGCTGCTATTAGTAATGAGAGAAAGCATTCCAGACAGGAAAGGGTCATGTAAACTAGTTGTCATTCCCAAGTACACACAGATCTAACTCTGTGAATAACTCCATGATGATCAACCTAAGACTAAGACTGTAACTTCATTATCTCTTTCCTTCTGGTGACTGTATCCAAGCTATTGCAGGATCTATCAAGTGAGAGATGCAGAAAAGCTTTTTTTCCTTAATTTTCTTAATTCTTTTCTGTGTTTTTTATTTTTGTTGTTGTTTCTTACAAATTTACAAATTTTTGCCTTCATAGAGATTTAATTCTCCCATTACTATGGTCAGAAAATACAGTGACAATTACAGTTACAATTTTAGGACCTGCAGTTAGAATTCCTGCCTTTCCAGGCAAACAGGTCATTTAGTCTCACGGCTCTGAACTTAAACATAAACTAACTAAAATCAAGGGGAGTTTACCCTCTGCTTTAAATTAGACCTACACAGCTGCTTACACACTGAAAAGATCAATGCAATAAGAAAGAATTAAGTGTTAGCTTTTTCAACTTGCTCTTTTGTCTTAATGAAAATAACCAACAGTTTGTGGTGCAGAGGGATCATACCAGTGTCAAAAGCTGGGCTTCTGCTGCCCTTCTTCCTGTAATGGAGAGACTATCCAGAGTGATGAAATCATAGAATCATATAATCAATAAGGCTGGAAAATCCTCAAGCTCTCCTTTATCAAAACACTTTACCCTCAAAAACTCAAAACCCATTTGGTTTTGAGTTAGAACCTTAAAGTGTGCTTAGGCAAAGCCTGCGCAGTAGCAATTAAAATTGGGTACTAACATGACTTCAGAGTAAATGCTTCTGTCATATGACTGCTATCGCACTTAAATATGGACTTAAAATCAATGCTGTGCCTTTGTAACGTCTTGAAGAAAAACACTTTCCTGCACTGGGATCTCTGCCCCTATTGTGAACCAGTGTTGGGGCCTTCTCAGGAGGTATTCCCCATCAGAAAACAATGGGGATTTTTTCCCGGTGAACTGCAGAAGCAGGCAGTAGCTGATTATTGCTCAGTTGAATTAATTCTTTGGTTTTGTAGTGAGAACAAAGGCAAATAAACTTGTGAGCTGCTGGATCAGGAAAAACGAGGCTTGGAAATGAGAGAAAGTGGCAGGGGTTTATTTTGATCCTTCCTGTAAATTCATCTGCCATGAATGCAAACAGTTTCCTATTTGATGCTCTGAGGTGAGAGCCAGAATCTTCAAAAAATTGGCTCAGTTCCTGCTAACATTGACGTTCTGCTTATCTTGATTCTGGGGAAAGCCTTTTCCAGAGACATTGTTACTGTGTAAGCTGATGAGTGTGATGCAGACTGAGGAAGAAGAGTTAGCAGAAAACTGAGAGACAGAATTCAAATACTGACAAGCACTATCCATGACCTTTCTCTCTCTAGAAGTTATTAGCAAGATTAGAGTTTGTGTTTGTGCAGAACTGGGACAGCTGAACTCTACCACTAGCATTACTGACAGAAATGGGGTAGCAAGATGGGCTGTGCTTTCTAGCACTTTCTGTCAGAATAATTTTTTTTTTTTTGCCAGCTACCCCTGCTATTGGCATAAACTGCATCTGCAGGCTATACTCTTTTCTGCTGGGAAGCAGACAGAAGAACAGGGCTGCAGCAGTGAGATTGCAGTGGAACTGCAGTGTGCCCACATCACACAGAGCAAAGCTGCAGGATGTGGTTGGGGAGTAAAAGCTTGACCACTGCAAAATGAAGTCTGTTGAGAGCTGGATTTTTCAGTCACTTTGTTATGTAGGTGCCCTGATTCAGCTAGACACAGAAGTGTACCTCCAAGCCTGAAGTTATCAGGACAACTTACCTTTAAACGTTTTGGCTGAGTCAGGGCCAATAACAGGAGCTATCATCTAACACTGTACCTTTCAGTTTTACAGCCTAGGATTTCAGATTGTCTAGACCTTACTCACTCTGCCTTTCTAAAACCTTTCATACACTGGAGCAAGACTACAAAGTACTTAAAAGCCATGAGTATAATTGATTAACATTGCTCACGTCTATTGCTGGAAGAAGATGCATGAGACACCTAGGTTAGTAAAAGTATTGGCACAAGTCTAATGTGATTTTAAGGATGCGTTTTTTCACTTCTCCTCATAAACTCTCATTTGACCAAAATTTTTATTATACGTAAGCATTCCATCAGGTGAAGAATCCTTACAATTGTTTAGTGTCTGCACCCTATGGGAACAGAGTATCATTCCATGAATATGAACAGCACCTTGCTGGCTTCTCTTCATGCTACCACAGTCAAGACAACAAATAATTTGCAACTCCCAAGGGCTCACAAATTAAGACATAAAATTCCTTCACATCAAGCATTTGGCCTATAAATCAACATAGAATAAAGCAAGAAGTTGCTTTCATTCTAGTTTAGATGGCAGTTTCTGCATTCTGCTTTTATCTTCATTTTAGTCTGACCCATCCCCACTCTCTAGGCTCGCTTTCTTTCTTTTTTTCTTTCTTTCCTTCTTCCTTCCTTCCTTTCTTTTAATGCAGTGGTGCAGTGGATGCTTTTTCATGGTTTCTATGTGACCTTCAATATTTTCCTCTTACACTCAAATCTCAGTCCATCATCTACCTTGAGACCTGACCCAGTTGTATACAGCATGGTGCATAGAACCCTTGCTCTCCAGTGACATCACTGACTTGAATAGAGCCCCATACACAGTTTATATTGCAGCGCTGGGTCTCTGGCTACTAGTCTGCTGTACAGAAGGAAGGGAAAGGGTTACGATTTTTAGTTAGTTCTGAAAAATAGGGTGCCAGTGTGAGACAGAATTAAATTGAGAAAGAAAAAGAATGTAGTAGCTTAGGACACAACACTTTCTATATATCTCTTTGTCTTTTCCCTTCAAAATTCCACTTGGTCTTTAACATACATTACAGCTATTATACTGTGATATATAATTATAATTAAGAATATTCAAGTAATATCATAAAATCTGCTACAGCAGAAACTAGGACTCTCCCTGTAAATATTTTTCTCTACAAAACAACTTAGCATTACAATAATCCTTGTGAACAAAGAAAAAATGCCAGACCCTAATCAGCACACAGCAGGGGTAGGTCATGAACACATTTATCTTTCTTCTCAAAAGCCTCCCCTGGATAAAGGAAATGCCCTAATACTCAAGGCATCTTGGACACCAGATGGCTGATTATTAGACATTTTATGAAGAGGAAGGAAGTAAAGAGGAACAGCTTGAATTTCCATGGTACTGTAGGAACAGTGAAAAGGAAGGCAGAATGAGAACTTCATCCAAAACTCACTGACAGAGAAGACACTGATTTCAAAGGGCTGTGAATAGGAAGGAATGAAAGATCTGTGTTTACTTTTCTTTCTGCAGATTAATTTTCAATTCATCAAGAGCTAGAGATTGAGACTATCTGCAAGTTTTTCATAGACATGACCTCCGAGAGCCTGAGTGAGTGAGCAGGAGCGTGTGATAAGGCCAGGAGGAATACCAGTATATGCAGACAGTGCCTGCAAGAATTCTGCCTCCTATGAAAGAATTCTATAGGCAATACCAATTGGATGCATTTCGACTCATCCTCTACTAATTTAAGGTGACCCATTCTGTTTTACACTGGCTGAACTAACTGATGCTGTACCTTCACCTACATAGACAGCACTACAGGCTACAGCAAGTAAACATCCTCTAGTCATAGATATTTACCAGAATATTTATATATGTATATATATAATTAATGCTAGAAGAGTTATTTTTTCCTATCTGGACTTTCAGAAAGCCAGCTCCTTCCATGTCTATGTACTATACAGTTCTAGCAACTCTTCTAAAGCAGAGATGTTAATCTATTCAGGCTCTTCCCAGGGATTTCTACTTAAGAGCTACAAGACACATGCACAAGAATACTTAGGGCAAAGAAACTTCATGGGTATTTTACAAGTAGAAGATGGCAGTAGTTCCTCCAAGGTCACATCGCGCACAATGGAAGGACACGGCTGCCTCAGATGTGCAGATGAATCTTGAGAAGAATGTGGATGTTGGAGCCAGTGGTCTCTGTGGTCCTGCTCCTCCCAAGAAAAGGGATGTGGATTATCCAGCCAGCCCTGCTGATCCTAGTACAGCCTTCTTGTTAGGTATGTGATGAGAGACATAATGAATTGTTTGAGCAATGTATGTGGTCACCCCACTTCTGGGGCATTGCACATGCAGATGTGGAAGCAGGGTTGCAGAACTGGAAGCAAGGCCTCCCACAGAACAGTGCAAGAATTGATGGTAAAATCTCTCCACAAAGAACAAGCTGCATCAGGAAGGAACTGTGGTTTTTTGTGTTTGTTTTTTTTTCCTTTTGCCATTAAAACTGGCACAGAGTTTTGCTGGCAGGAGTATGGCATACAGAAGTGTGAGGAGTTTTTATTCATTATGCTAATCAGCATAACTACACTGCCGAAACACTGAAATGCAGTACAGGCCTTACTTAGTGTGTGCACAAGCAGAACCTGGACTCACTTGTATAGCCGTGTGAAATCAAACAAATCCATAAGCACAGAGTGTAATGTGAATAGATGATTAATCTGTCAAACTTCTTTTGCTTAATTTAAAATAAGAAAAATAAAGGGCCTGGGGAATGAAGTCACATGGAGTAACAACTCTGAAAAATATCATGGGCTTTGGAACATTTTCACAAAGGTTTAAGAGGGGCTGTTGTGATGCAGCTCTGTAATATGCTAATGACAGAGGTATTGGCAAAAACAATTAAAACCTTTAGCTGTGGTTGCAACGCAGGGCTGTAATCTCCTTATGCAATACACTTGACAAAGCCTTATAGAACATGAGCCTGTTTTCTGCACCACAATATATTCCTCCTGCCTTGCCATATTATGGGTTGTTTGTTGGACTTTCTTTCTTTCTTATTTTTATTTTTACTCTCATAATAGTTAACCAAATAAGCTTGTTGTAATGCCACAGATAAAACAAACATAGGGAAGCTCTCTTTGCATGGACGGGTATGCCTGTCCTAGGGGAAGAGCAGCAGCTTACCAGCTCCAGGGTTTTGCAAGGTAAAGCTGCTTAATCATTTTTGATTATCCATGCATTGTTTTGTTAGCCAAATATTTGTCTTTTTGCCTCACACACATATATAATGCCAGTATATAAATTGCACAAGGGGGTTATGGCAGCATGAGTCAATCTTCGGTGTGTTTATCCACGGAAAGACAGAAGCCTCTGTCTCTAGAGGCAACTGTTTCCTCTCCTTGTTAGACCTATTAATATCTTTCACCAACAAAGTTTGTCAGTTTTCACTGCTGGCAAGTGCACTGCTATAACAAATGCTGCAGACAGGCAAGCCTCCAAGAGGGGTGGGGGCTAAGTCCTCCCTGCTATCATTAGTTAGTATTTACATTATGGCAGAGCCTAGAGGCTTCTAGCTGTGATTCAGGCGTTGCTGTGCAAGGAGACAGTAAAAGACACTTCCTGCCCCAAGCAGTTTATAGTCTAAACAGAAGAGCCTGGTGATAAACAGCAGAGAAAAGGCAGTACTTTTGCAACATGGAAAAGCCTGCAAAACACATGAGATGTTTCTAAAAGTAAATATTGTCTTTGTATTTGTTTTATAGACTACTAACATTTGTAATTTCAAGCCTTCTTAGTCCTTAAAGCTAAACAGTTTTTACTTATTCTAACAGCTACAGTTCTTGCTTACTCACATGACTCTAGGAGGCAAGGTCTTTTCAGATGAACACATCATCTTGATGATCTTCCTTCCAATCCTATGTCAAAGTTCCCTGCTGCTGACCTGTCCAGAGAAAACAATGACTGCAGCTACACAGCTAGATTCCCATGTCCTCCATTTGTGGAGCAAGAATTGTTTCTCTTATCTTGCCCAAGTACAGTAGTTTTCTCTCACCAATGCAGTTGATTTTTAAGAATAGCAGTAATGTTTAATTTTCACATCCTCCATTATTCTCAGTGTACATTTCAGTTTTCCATATCTTTTTATTTCCTGTATCCATGGTCCCCTTGGTAAATACTGCTGTCAAACCTGTGGATTCACTGTTCCATCCCTCACTTTCGACCTTGCCATTTTAAGTGGCAGAAGACTGCTATAAATTCCTGGTTTCTCTGATGACCAGTGATATAAAAGAAGGAAAAAAAGATGCAGACAGAAAGAAGTGGGTGCTTTGCTTGATCCAACTTGGCCCTTAGTTGTAAATTATTGCACTACGCTTAGCAAACAGGCAGCTGAGCCGGAAAAAATCTGTGGGAGAAGTAAACTTATGCTAAGCATTTTCTTGAAGGTGCAGAGGCAAATCTCATACTCGTATGGATTGGTTTGGTTCAGCTGTAGGCCATGGAGATGTTTAAACTGAGGAAAACAATTAGAATTTATCCCATGAACCTTACCTCACCATCTTCACTTTTTCTGCATGTTCTGAAAAGACTAACAGCATGTCTAAAAATAGGACTGAAGTTTCTTAATTTCATAGGAGACAAGCATGCAGGAGCTACTGTGCATTATTGTGCTGTGCTGCAAAGAGAAAGGAATACTCATACTGTCTGTGTAGGAGGAAGCCTCTGAGGGGAAAATCATCGATAATAAAGGCCTCTTTTATTTGAATCACCTAACATTTCAGCTCTTCAAATCCTAACACTGAATTTTCTTAAAACAGGTTTCTATTATCTGTGTTAAACACATCAAATTGAGTAATTCAGTCTCATCATCTAAATTCAGTGTTGTGATAGCAGAATGTAATTGGGACAAGCTACCTAAAGAGGTAATAGAAGCCTTGATAAAAGCAGCATGTGAAATACATCAGTGCTTTTCTTTCTATAGGGGGAAAAAAGAAAAAGAAAAAAAAAAGAAAATTTCTGCTTTTCTCCAGTGAGCTTATGTTACTAAGCTGAAGACACTTAGTAAGGCCTTTGGGGTAGGATTCCTAGCCACATTTGGACTTTATTGTGGCAGTTAGTAAGGGAAAATCCTTGTCTCACAGAGCTTATACTGTGTTGGCAAGAGATAAGGGAGGTGGAGAGGAAGACAAATCCTTTCAGTTCGTAGGTCAGTGGCTGAACCAAGCTTTTAGCAGATCTCTCTTATCCAGTTCAGGCATTCCACACTCTCCTGTTTTCAAAACTATTGTTTTTTGATATGTAATAAAGGCTACTGTATGCTTCCCATCACCTTTATTGTCCTGACTGTGAGCTGTATTCTCCCATGTATACTCTCTTTATCGTCTTCCTAGAAACACAGTGTGTTTAAGGAATTACATAAAGGCCTTAAAACATATGTGTGAACATATGTGAGAACAGTATAAAATGGTGCTCTGTCATAGCTGGTTTTGTGGGGACACGCTTATTGTGAAATTCTGACGGCCTTGACCATGAAATCTCAAACATTATGCTACCTCCTCAACTCTCTGTTCACAAAAATCTGCTCCTGGTATCTCAGCATCACGTCTGCTCAGCACTCAGCCTGTATGATGCAGACTGTAGCTCGGCAGTACATCCCAGTTTGTGGTCCTCTGCTAAGGCAGCTCTGGGGTTCACCTCAGCATAAGACAATGCTTCCCCTGGATTAGTGTAAGCATGTCTACATCTGTTCTTCCTGCCTTGCTATGAGAGTCAAAGCAGCTAGCCTGGAAGAAAGCAGCTCACTTGTGTAACCTTCTTCCACAGAAGAGCACTCAGACATTCTCCATTTCTGCAAAGGTGACAGCCTCATGAACATGCAAGCTATTAAGCAGTGCTGAGCAGGGACAGGAATTCATGGCAAGCGATGTTTAGTCAGCACATTTTTCCATGAGGGCCTGGAGGGCAGTCTTGTACACTGGGGCTGGAATGCTGCCCACTTACAGTAGCCAGTTAAGGAGCCCAGCACTCACAGCACAGTACATAAACATTCGGAGAGAATGCCAAATATCTTGTCATGCATAGCCTGTAATTTTCCTGCTTTTCTTTCTTATGCAATAAACCTGGTTTGTTGTCTACTAGCAAATGGATGTTCTCAGGCAGGTATACAAAGAATGTTTATGATAATAATACCCCTGTTAATAACATTGCTAAGATCCAGACACTTGTAATTCAAGACTTCAGTCTGTCACACTTTTACAAACTACAATTTCCAGTGCTAAACTTTCAGTGCTCCTAAGAGGAGGGGTGTAAAGACTTTTTCATTAGATTGGAATGATGGAGGTAATAAAGTAGGTGACTTTTCCAAAACCACAGGACATATAACACAGCAAACTAATTAAACCCTGTTCCAGCAAAGCCCTTTTTGTGTATGAATCTTGCAGCATGTGAAGAATAATGAAATCAAATACTCAGCCTAACCCACCTTCTTAAGAAAATTACCAAACAGTGTATGTCACACCACTTGATGTAAATACAGCCAAAATAACACATATACCAGTATTCATCTAATCAGGAGAAAAATAGCTGTGTCAGCTGATTTGCCCTGCTCCACTGCCTCATGTCCTATATCCACAGATCCTCCCCCTGTTTTTTATTTTGCGTAAAATTATCTTCTGTATTGCCACACGTGGCTCAGATATAATTCTGGCTTTTTAAACCTGATGTCAATCTGATCCATTGAAGAGGCTATCTCCTGTCAGCAGAGCACAACTACATTGTCCTTCTGCATCTGTCACGTCAGATGAACAGTCCTCATTGTGCAGGCAGCTGGGCAGAGTCAGCTCTGTGGGGATATGTCCCACACTACTGCAACACACACAGCTCTGGGCGAGCCCAACAGATAGCACTTGCAGCCAATGCACCTGTTGTGCAGCTACCTGTGCCTGTGCCACTTTTCTAGAATTTCCACTGTGAAAGATGAGCCCACAGTGATTTCACAAGGCCATAATGAAGTTTTCTCCTATTCATGATATGAATAAACCTGTATCACACTTAAGTGCTTATAAGTTGTTTTTAATAACTCTGACCCATGTGCCAGGCCTTTACTATGCAAACATTTATGTCAAAGAACACGCATATCCAATGGATTCAGGGAACACCTGGGAAACCCTATTTTAGGAAAACACTCTATGGCCTTGGCAAGGGACTTGCTTACAGCCAGCATGTGGTTTGTATCCATGTAACAGCACAGAACCATGACAGCATCAGTGACCTCTGCAACTCCTCACCCACACTGCAGAGCCCCAGTGCCTGCAAATGCTCCATGGCCATGGCCGACCCACCTGGAATCACCCAAGGGGCTTTTGTGGGATGGTATTGAAAACATACAACACTGTATGCCATTTTTAAGTTTCATTTGGTTCTTGTGGCATTTGGCATCTGCAGACACAAGGACTTGGCCGGACCCAATCCACAGCGGGACAATGCACCCATCGGCCCCAGCCCACACATCCCACAGGGGGGACTGGGCCAGGCCCGGTGTCACCCCTCTCCCTGTCTCTCAGTGTGCCAATGGTTGGGCTCATCCGGGGTGAGGTGCAAGTCCCGACATACCTGCGGGGGCCTGAGGGACTCTAAGGTGGGCTGAAGGCAGCAAGAGGCTGAGGCGGGAACTGCTGACGCAGACACAGGGACGCTGAGGTGGGCGCTGAGGCGGGAACTGCTGACGCAGACACAGGGACGCTGAGGTGGGCGCTGAGGCGGGAACTGCTGAGGCGGCAACTACTGAAGCGAGGGGCGCTGAGGCGGGGGATGCTGAGGCGGGAACTGCTGAGGCGCTGAGGCGGAGCGACCGCCCGCGCCCCCTCGCGGAGTCGCTGCCATCTGCGTGGGGCGACCGCACCCGCGGTGCCGGCTCGGCGTGCTGCATGCTAATACGCGGTAACTGCCCGGAGAGGAGAGGCGAGGCGAGGCGAGGCGGGGCGGAGCGAGCCGCCGCCTGCCCTCTCTCCCTCCCTCCCTCCTTCCCTGCCCGCCGCTCCCCCCGCCGTCGCCGCCGCCGCCTTTCCTCCCCGACCTCCCTGATGCCGAGGAATGGATAGAGCGGCTGCCCTGCGAGCCGCCGGCATGCTGGAGAGGAAGGAACGGGGCGGCGAGGCGGCGGGGCCAGCCGTGCGGGGCTTGCCGGCTGTGCGGAGCACGCTGCAGCAGTGCGGGCTGCTCCAGGACCTCATCGACATCTCGCTGTCCAACCTGCGCGGGCTCCGCACCAAGTGCGCCGCGTCCAACGACCTCACCCAGCAGGAGATCCGCACCCTGGAGGTACGGAGCCGGGGTAGCCCCGCCGCCGGGATGCGCCGGTCCTGGGGCCGGGCCCTGCCCCCAGCGCCGGGGGCCGCGCTCCCTCACCGGTGCCCGGGCCGCTGGGGGGGGGGAGAACCCCTTCCTCTCTCCCCGCGCGCAGAGGGGTGCGGGGGGACGCGGAAGGGAAGCAGGAAGGGGGATCAGCCACCTCCCCACGCAGGCTGCGGGGCCTCGCCGTCCTGCCACGGTCCCCTCGGGCCGCTGGCATCGCGGCATCCCGCCGGCAGAGCGCGTTGGCGGTGCCCGTGGCGAGGGAAGGCGCGCCGGGGCCGGACAGGTGCGGGAACCGCGGGCAGGCCGCTATGTGCCCCCGCCCCTCCGCGCTGCTGCTGCCCGGCTGCCGGCCTGCGGCGGACTGGGCGTCTGGGGCGGCAGGTGCGGGGCGAGGCGGGGACCCGAGGTGCTTTCGGACTGCCTGGCAGAGCTGAGACGCTCCATCCCTTGTCCCAGGATGCTGGATGCGCAGATGTTTCACGTGGGTCTCTGTTGTTTGTTTCTGGTGGCTCCTGTTCTGTCCTTCCAGGCCTGTCTCTCTATCCCTGGCTCGGTTTCACTGATCTAATCCGATCCTCCTTTACATTCTGTTGATGTGTCTAACGGCAGCATTGCGGTCCAGGTTGGAGAGATGCTCTGCTGTTCAGAGAGGTTATACAAAATCCTTCATGCAGAGAACGTGTGCTTTTGTGATGCTTTCAAACACAATCTGACTGCATGCATGAGTGTTTAGAAAGGGAATTCAGAGTTGTTCCGTTTGTTTGACCTTAAATACTGAATAGTGCTTCCCTTTGCCTTTTGTGCAGGTAATGCTGCTCTGAGCAGAATACGCAGTTCCCACCTAGCCCCTGCTTGGTCAGAGGTGGAGGCCAATGCTCCTTTTCTCTAGTTCAGTACTGGAGGCTGCAGAGCTGGAGCATCAGGCTCAAAGAAGGAAAATCCTTGTAATAGTGAACCTGTAACAAATGTATGCTAGAAAATCCCTCACTTAAATGAAGCTAGAAGAAACAATAGATGGTAACGCTCGGCATAGCCTCTTAGAAATCTATTGTTCTTTTTTCTCTCTTCCTCAACTTTCTTTTCCTCAAAAAAAAAAAAAAAAAAAGAAAAGAAAAGAAAAAGGAAAAGAAAAGAAAAGCAGAAAAAAGAAAAAAGTTGGTAGTTCTTTTTCTTCCTGCCACCTCCAAATAGCCTTCAAAAGGCTATTCTTTATAACACAGTACTTCTGTAGACCTTTGGCAACCCTGCTGTCTTTTCAGCGCTCAAACAATGCAAATCACCATCAGTTTGGAAAACGATCATCAATATTTTGCTGGACCCATTTGGTGGACCCATTCTGAAAGGAAACTTTTAATCACAGAGCCTAAAGGCCTGCTATCGTCTTCAGGTTGTTCTGAAAGCAACAAGAATTGTTGCTAGTGATAGTTATTGAGTGTGTGCCTGCATTCCTTAAGCAATTATCTGCTTAAACCAGTGGGTGCCACAGTTGCTGGTGATCACAGAATTTGTTCCTCATCAGAAAGATCTCTGATGTACTCCCTAGTACGTGATTTCTCTGGGAGTTCAACCAAGTAATGAATCCCTGCCAGCCCATGAAGCTACGAGAATGGGTATGGACTCTCTGCCCTTTGCTCTCGTCAGTTGCCTGTGCCTGAAGACATGATGTCAGGCAGGGGCTGAATCTCTCACTTAGTGACTCTCCACAGTCTGAAGTGGGTTTGTCTGCTGTTGCTGAGCACAAAACTGGGCTGTAGGAGTTGAGGGTCTGTGTTTGTTTTCCTAAGTTGTGATTTCTCATCATGTACCATGGGGACTCTCAGAGGGCTGCAGGGCTGCCCCAGTAGCAGATGGCCTACACTGCTGGTTGTCACTGTGCCATGTTAATGTGTTAGAAATGCGTGCATGTGTGTTCATACACATTTGTCTATTCGATCGAGTCAGTTCAGGAAGGTGGTCCAATATTGCACAGAACCAGCATTGGCAATAGCCTGACTGCAGCGTGCGGTTACTGTGCAGCCTATGAGCAGCTCCTTGCCAGTCAGTAGCAACATAGTGAGAAGCTGTGAGTTGGGAGATCTCCAGTGCCTGCTGTGCTGTCTGCATGGCCTTGAGGAGCCACTGAATGGCTTTGTGCATCCTGCGTAGTGGCTACTGGTGGTATGGTTGCTGGGCCTGCAAGCCTCATCAGTGCTCTGGTTTGATCCTAAACGTTTCATGTTCACGTGCAGAAATGTCTTTGTGGAAAAAGATTTATGAGAACTTAGCTGCACTGGTATAACTGGTAAACTGTACAGCGAAGCCACAGGGATGTGATAAAACCATGAGATAGATACAAGGAACTAACTGGAAGCAGGAAGTACTACTTTGGGAGGGGAGGAGACTTAACTCTAGAAGTTAAGAAGTGGCTCCTGTGGCCAAATACCAGGCTGCATATGTGTCTTTTGAAGACAGTCCAATGTACTACGTCAAAAATCAGTTTTGATTTGAAACAAAAAGTGAAGATGGTAAAGAACAAAAAGCAGAAGAAGCTTCTCTAATGTAGTTGGTACATAGTTCATGTATGTTGAAAACTTTCATGTCTAGTTTTGGTGTCGGAAGTGTGAATGTGACAGGTGAAGGGATATCTCCTTGAACACAACATTCTGTATCTGTAAACAACAGATGTTCTGACCACACAGGTGTAGCAGTGAATGCTGCTGGGTGAACACGGTTGTCTTAAACCCTGTGTCGTGCAGGTCAGACAGCAGTGCATGCTCACTGCCACTTCTGGTTCCCAGGTTAGCACAGCCCTGGAGTAAAGTTCTGAAAGCAGTAGCACTATGAATTGAATTAGCAGCCTAAAGCACCGGTGAAAAACAAATCTAAATGTATGTTACTTTTTACCCAAGCTCTACTATCTTCATCCTTTTTGCACTGCTTTCCTCTGAGTCTTTGCAGCCTGTCATGTACACCACATGATTCATAATGTGTGTGTACTTCAAAGTTAAGAACGTCAACATAACTAAAGGTTAGGTTATGTGCATGTTTATGTCCCTCCCAATTTACTGAAATGCATCAAGTCCTTCCTCATTCCTCTTTGTGCGCAAGGTCTCAAACTGAAGCGCATTGTAGATAAGGATGTCAAACTGGAACCCCAGCAGGAAAAAATAAGCACTCATCAGTCTAAAGACTGCAGGCAGAGCTTACTGTACTATAGAAAGAAGAGGGGGGAAAGAAAGGACTGCGGGAATTACTTAAAACTAATGTGTTGAGTTTAGATATGTTCCATGAGCTGAGCCCATTTCACATGTATGAAGCTGTTTCTTAGAAGGGCAGGGAGTTTCCCTGTAGTGCAAAGTAGATTGTGCTGGCTTAGTTACTAGTAGAGTAGGTTCTCTGATACCACAGGGTCTTGTATTTTCTTAATTTTTATATGTTTTACTGAGTAAGTGCTTGAGCGTTTTTACCCAACGCTTTGGTGTATGGCTTTCTTTCAGTTCTGTCCTCACAGGTTTACTCATTTCTCAAGTAGACTACAAAACCAAAGTGGAAAATAATGAGCAAACAATTTCTTGCCATTGCCATGGGGTAAGCACCCAGTGTTGCCCCCGAATATCTTTGCAGAGAAACAACTGTCACAGTTTTTAACTCTGTCCTTGTGCTAATCACGTGCATCACCCTTAAACTGGTTTTGCAAAGTTAGACATATATTATTTTAGCTGGCTTTTTTTTTTGGGGGGGGGGGGGGGGGGGTGGCTGGTAAAAAATGATATCTTTCTGGATCTTTCTCTCTGACTAGGAAGTTGATAACAAGATGAATACTCCAACACTGCTAATTGCAACAGAGATGAGGCAGAACGAGGCTGAACTGAGACCTAGATTATATTCAGACTGGAGATATATTTTCTTTCTACCTCAATTCTTACATCATAAGAGCTAACTAGAGTGCTTCTGGGAAGGAAGCAAACTGGTTACGATGGGAGTGTTGGGGTGGGGCAGCAGCATGCATTGCTGAGATCTGCCTGCTTTAATGCTCTGTGGCTGACCTGTGTCTCTGATGGAGACATCCTTGGCCCAGTGTGCAGAGATCACTTTGACCTCTTTCTCAAGAATGTCTTTTCTTCAGCATCTCCAGAAAGCGTAATGCCAGACTAGAAAGCCTGAATAGAGCTGTGCTGTGTCAGAAACAAGTCTATGACTCCTCAAATCAGTCCTTCAAATTGGCTGAATGATACCTGTAGATTAAATATGTTTGAACTTGCTTTATCATTACCTTCATTCACTTGGTAATTTGACTGGAAAAGGCTTATCTCTTAACAACCAATCTCTAAGCAGAAACAAATGCACTGAAAATGAGGGGAGGAATGGAAGGTGAGGGACTGTAATCGTCCAAACTTGCAGACTGGAAGTTGGTTATGTGGTATGCATTAGAAAAGAAAGATTGTGTGTTTCTAAATTTTAAGTAGTGGGAGCAGTGAATTTTTCAGGCCAAACTGCAACCTGTAGCCACATGTTTATAAACCTTGCTCAGCTGAAAAGACTTCCTTTTCCAACAGGTCTTATGTAAGAGACATTCTTCCCTTACTTCATCTTACTTTTTGCATATATGCAACGCATTTGTTTTTTCTCAGAGGTGAGCAGAAAGTTTTCTTTTTTTCCTATGTTTGTGCATCTATTTGTATAAGATAGGTTTCAACAGAGAATCTCTTTGACTTGGAAGAACGAACCACGTGTTACTCCAAAGTCTGTAGACATCTGTTCTTTCTAACAGCATGTCTCTGCATACGATCAGAAACTGTACATTGTAATAGAAGTTAGCTTATCTCCCACCTTTTATATAAATGTTTACATAAAAAGTCATCAGTCACGTTTTAACATACCTGGGATAAGCTCTGATGTGTAGGTTGCCATCACAGTGAAAATGCAAAATGGCCTTCTCTTCACTTTTTAAGCTTTGTGTGTACTTATCTCCTTGACTGGATTCTATGAAGCTCTAAATGGGAAGCGAGAAGGGAAGTATCAGAGTAAGTCTTTATAGTGCTTTTGTCTCTCCAAAATTGTGTGGCTGCTGGATTGTGTTACAGCAGAATTATTTTTGCTCATTTTTTGTGCAGAGCCAACTTAGAGGTCCTTACAGCAACTGAACTCTAGTGAAGAAATTCACCGGTGCCTGGAGTTAAGACCTCTGTATGTACGTGCCTGCATACACTAACAGGAACCCACAGGCTGTCGTGCTTGACAAGCCTCACTCTCCACATACAAATTCTGATGTGTATTACATGTTCAGAATTGATGCAATCAGGCAAGTAGCCCAGCCTGAACTCCAGTTATATCTAGCTAAACCTGTGGCTGTAACCAGTTTTGCATAGATAGCACCTGAACAGAGCTTGAACTGCTACTCAAGTTCAGACGGCAGCTAATAACTGCATTTTGCACAACAAAAACCCCAGTGTGTGTTACGGCTGCATATGGGTGACAGATTTACAGATATGAGTCAGCATGGTGGTACATAAACTGATCACCTGTTGTTCATAAATAGGAACAATTAACAAAAGTCTTGCAACACGCAGAATTATTTAGGGAATAGCTACACTTAAAAATATATTGACACCATAGACCATGTAACCTTTCAGATGCTGGTGGGATAAAACTCACTTTCTTTAAGGGTAAGCTTTCCCATCCTTATTTTCAGCCAATAGGGGAGCTTTCTCTTTCCAAAAGATAAATTATAATGAAATCATTCTTGGCTATCTGTCACTGTTTTGGGGATTGGAGAATGTATTGGCTAGATTACTGCTGTGGTGAAAGGCACAGCACAGAGTGATGTATAGATGACACCACCCAGAGATACTGACTCAGACATCTCTTAGAGACTTTCCTCCTAGCTCATTTCTCATTCCCATGGAGTAATCCCACATGACTAACAGCCACAGCAAAGCAACGTTAGTTAGTTGCCACAGCTGGTAAGCGGGGAAACAGGATCTCTGAGTCTGGAAGCACACCTGTTCCAAAAGAGATGAACAGCCCTTTCATGATGCAACTCCTGAGCAGGGCTGCTATGCCATCTACAGATAATCCCAGGGGGTTGTCCTAGCCCAGCAGTACTCTCACGAGAGACACGGGAAACACTTGTTTCCTACAAACTGAAGCCATGATGATAGGTAAAAGCAATAGCTTTTCATTAGAAATGCCCACTCCTACATATGGACTGAGAATTTTGTAGTTTGACTTACTAATGCTTTTGATCAGTCAGAAGTGATTTGGGGAAGGGGTTGTAGCAAGAGTATAGTGTAGAATATGTAGTTAGATGTCTGACTCAAATATACTTTCAATGAATGAGAGGAAAAAAGAAACAGCTTCCTGCCTTCTCAGCAGTGTTTTTCCTAAAACGAGAAAACAAGGAGTTTCATGTCCTTCTTCTTCTTATGCTTGGGGAAGTTGTTGAACTTATAGTGTTGAAGGCTGGGAGCTGGACCCAGATGCAGACCCATGGCGTTCTCTGTCCAGTTGCAGCAAGTGTCTAAGAATAAAACTGGTGAATGCTGCTCATTGCTTTGAAACGTTTTGTGAGCAGAGGTCAGGTGTCTGTCATTCCTCTTCTGTGTAGAGAAGAAGTCTAATTTGCATTGTGGACACTTAATCAGTAGAATAAGGAATCATGCCTTGATAAGGGGCTAGAGAGCGCCTGTGATCTGATGATTATTCTGTGATTCTTAGTTATCTTGAGTGGAATAGCTCTAGTAGCAGAAACTGTGAGATCTACTTTAGAGCAGTAATTAGCATGGCACTGAGGAATCTTGCTGGGATGCAACAGATTCAGGCTCTCAGTTGGGTTATGTGACATTGCCAGAACTTATTGAGCACAGCTTTCAGAATGCAGCCAGGAGGTGGACGGGGCAGTTTGCTGGTCTGTGGGTCTGAATCCCTGAAAATGCTTGGAAGCCTTTTTCAAGGAAGTTTTAAAGGTTGGGCAAGCGGTTTCCTGCCCAGATCTACTCTTGTTATTTGCTTCTAAAACATGGGTTTGTTGATTTATTAAAGAACTTTCACTTCTGTTTGAAGCAACCTAAATTTAGAAAGGAAGTCTTGAGCTTCTCATTGCTGCTGTGTGTGTAGGCTATTGTAGAGTCTTCCAGTGTGAGGCTGTATTTTTAGCTATTAGTTATGCTGACTAAACTAGAACAAATAAATAATGAGTATTTATTTCCAGATTGAGAACTTCAATCAGGTGTAATGACTGCAAGTTATTAGGTAGGGGATGTAAATGGATTGCTCAGTAAGTAATTACTGAAAGATGTGTAAGATGTCTGACAGTATCCCCTATGCTGCCCTATAGTGCTCAATAATTTATCCATTCTTAAAGCATTGAGAATTTTCTATCAATAGTTTTCATCTTCCAGAGCAGTGTTTTTTTTTTCTTTTTCCCTTGTTAGTAAGCTAGAGGGTTCAACTCTGCTTTAGGCAATAGTTGCAGCTCCACCAAAATAAGCAGAAGTTAGTAAGTTTTTGTTGCTTAGAGCTTCAAGGAAAAGAGAAACTGTTTTTGACTGAACTTTCCACAGAAGACTTCTGAATTTCAGATGTCTCCCTTTTGAAACTTCTTCATCAGCTAAGCAAAACATTTCAGTTTATGGGCCCTTTGTCTTACTGATCAAAACTGAAACTTTCCACAAAGTAAAACACTTCATACAAAGACCTGTAACTCTCCCACAGTTTCAGCGGTGATAGTTCTGAGTGCCTCAGGCCAGCACCAGTTAGTAGCATTAGACTCTCTTAGTGCAGGTGCAGGTCAGGTGCAGTATTTATTTTCCCAATTTTAGTGAATTCTGGAAGCTATATTCTTGTCTGTTTTCCCTTGTCTTAAGGAAACAGCTGACGCTGAAATAAACCAAGGTGAGTACAAACACCAAAGTCTTAGCATTTCCTTACACAACAAAGCTGGAAGAAACCCCAAAGTGGATGTCAAAGGGCTTGCCAACCCTGTTTGTATTAAGTAAGGATATTATGTGTGTTAAAACTGGCTGAGTGCTGCAGGCCTGACTTAGCCACTGTTGTATCGCTGGCATTTTGTATGGGTATAATGAGGCAGAGCTTCTGTGGGCTGCCTGCCATTGCAGTCTGAATTCCTGGGCCACCTGCAGTCATGGATGATGACCTGGAGGGAGTCTACAGAGCTAAGGCTTGGAGGGAGAAAGGAGAGCCACTGTGAGCACAAGTTGCTGCACTGGAATACTAGCTGTGCTTCTGCTGAAGCTGCATTAGTAGGAAATACTATCCAGCTTCGTGGGAAGATTTTTTGGTAATGATGTTTAATGCATGTCTGTAGCGGTAGTTACCTGTTTGCATCTAACCAAACAGGCCTTATCTGGTACCAGCACAGTCTGCAAATTAAGGCACAGCTAACTTGGCTTAATATTTCTGCTAGGTTGGTTGTAGTATTTAGGTTTTCATTCTTATGGAAACTTAATCTACAGCATCATCCTGCTGCCAAGACAAGCAACAGTTCCACTGATGTGTTCTTTCCTCTTTTTTTTTTTTCTACTGTGTTATTCAGATTGCCCTCTTTGCCAATAATGACTAGTTTGTGGTCTGAAGCTAAGACCTTTGAAGTTAATGGTTTCCTCACAATGTAAGTTTCAAATTTAAAGTAGTAGCATCTATTCCTTCATTCCTTTGCCAAGAGCAAAGCAAGTTCCCAGTCTGCCCATAACATTCTACTAGCAGGTCTCCATGGTATTCTTACAAACACACTGAGAAGGGTGAGTTGAGGGAGACTTAACATCTAGCTTCAAGGCATTCAGTTTTTTGTGACTGGGAAGAAAATGCAGATCTGGCAACTACAGGGTGCATTTGTTTCCTAAAGCAGTGTACAGAAATTACTGTGATTGTTGATGAGACAGATGACTTTGTGATCCAGTGTAGCAACTAAGAGCTATTTGGAACAGGGTGAGAAGACTTCAGGATAAGAAGCAGGGACCAGTGCTGGTGGCACAGGTGTCTTTGTGATGGCAATTCCAGTCCTGCAGGAATTGTGCAGTAAGAGCTCTGAAACACACTCACCAGCCACTGCTACAGCTGCTCTTGCACAAATAGTTCAGGGTTAGCACACTGCTGATGTAAAGATCTCTGGGGGGAGAAGAAAATGCTTGCTACCTGTCCAGGTTTGTAGGCCCGTTTTTTGCAGCCCCTCACTTCACTTACTTTAACAACTGCATAAGGCATGACAAGAATGCTGGCTTGCTCTGTGAGTGGGGGCAAAGGCAGACAGACCCTATTCAGATAGACTGGAAGTGTCCATGATGTGATATGTGTTTCCAGATGCTTCACCTTCTGCTTTGTCACCTGGCTGCAGCACTGCAGACCTCAGAAACCCCACAGGAGATCCTGACTCAGCAGTTCTGCACAGTTCTGTCTTGCTGGAGCCTGCAGCTGCAAAACCAAGGTGCAGGGGGAGGGGGAAGCACACGATGAAATGCATAGTCTGATCCCTGCCTCTCTATTCATCACAGATCCTGTGCATAATAAATAGGCTGGATCAGCCTTTTTTTGTCATCCTGTCATCATGAGGAGAGGAGCCTGGTGTGAGGTCTCCAACATACGAGGCATGGCCCCTTTATACTGCAGAGAATAATCTCCACATTCAAACTGTATTTTTCAGGGTGAGTTAGCAGCACAGTGCTTCCTGTCAAAGCGCCTGTGCTGTGGGAACAGTATCAGCAAGCACTGCAAGTCTCTGCATTGCTAGAATTCTTTGGAGTTCTTCTAAATGCTGAGCCTGACCTCCAGCTGCTTAGTGAAGTTCACTGTGGCTCCAAGATTTATCTGGCCTCAAATTTTGAGGCAGAGGACCTGGGGAAAATTGGAGAGCCATTCTGATGGATGAGGGATTTTGAAATTTACCAGTGAGAATGGCTCATTTATTTGGAGAAAAAAAGATGCTGAGATTTTTCGCTTGAAGTCCTGATACCAGGACAGTCCTGTTTTTCTGAAGTTATGAAACAGTGGGGAGACCTCACAGCTTAAAATCTGAGGCCAAGTGAGACGTGGGTAGAAAGAGGCAGGTTGGTCAGTGACCAGTCGGTGGTTTTGCGGTTGGTTGTTTTTTTTTTTTTTTTCTTTTTTTCTTTTTAATCTTCATTGCTGGGGTTTGGGGAAGGTAGTTGGCAATACAGCCTCAAACCTGTTTCCAGGTGCTGACAAATGGGCTATATACATGTATTTGCAGCTGAGAGCTGGCATGAACCTGTATGACCAAGATATTATTTATTTTGGTTATTTTATCCTATAGAACAAGCAACAGTTATTCTGGGTGCATGCATTGATAACTTTTTAAAAAGTATTCAATCCTCTATTGGAGCAGTTTTCACTCAGCTTTCTGCACTCAGCCCAATTCCCATGTTTACCATAACTTTGTTTTGCTACTCAAAAAAAAAAAAACATCTCAGATCTCCTGTGCCCAGAGCCTGAGACCCAGCTTGGCAGCCTATATCAATCTACCTCAGCCAGAAATAAGTATGACTTGTAGACCAGGGCTCTCTTTTGAAACTCCATAGTGTGCCTACTGCTGCTTGACTTGTCCAAGTTTGACCTATTTGTAGAATAGGATATATCCAATCTGCTGCTCATCACTAAAAGATGCAGTGAATGGTTTCTAACCTGGTTGCCTAAGATATTAGGTACATACTAGACAGACACCCAAATGCCACTTGTGAGGACAGCCAGTACACTTGCTGTCGCTTCAGATGCCCAAAGGCAGAAAGAAGAAATTACTTCCATAACAGCCAACATGAGGCAAGTAGAGATCATCACAACTCAATTCAGATAAAGATACCTTTTTTCTAAATTGTTTTCTCATGTTCTGATGAGCTTCCACTTGCCATCTGCCCTTTACACAGTTGCCATATCATTGTCTGTTCTTTCAGAGACAATTCAATTAGATCTTTCAGTAGGTTTTAATCAAGTGTTATGGGGTTGCTGGTAAATTATTTACAGCCGTATCACTTGGTGAAACACTTGGTCTGCTAAAGCTATCACGTAAGTGACATACCTGTAGCAAAGAGCACAGCTGGCTTTAAATTAGGACCCCACTTGTGTTCCTTGGGCTTATTTGTTGGCATTAAATGAATACCAGGTTATGTGAGCCCATGTTTCATATACAGTAGTAGATACTGAATATGGCTGTGCTGAAAACAATGGAGTTGAAGCACTTTAAAACAAGAGTTAAGAGCTGAATTTAGCTCTACTCTCTGCTGACTCAGTTCTTTTATAAGTGCCTTTCAAGGCTGAATACCTTAAACAGTGTGGCCTTGACCCTCACTTGAAGATCCTGCTATTTCAACAGCAGTGCTGTCTGTACTGTCTTCAGACTTGGTCTGACGTAAAGTATTTTTTTGATGAGCAAAGTAATAGGAAACAGCACTCAAATAGGAAAGCAAACTGAGAAAGTGTGGTATTTGTAGAAGACAGAAGATTTATTTCTCTGCCTTATTGATGGAAGCCAGTACTAGGAATTGTTAAAGTTGAGTACAAGCTCATGGATGTCAAGTCCTATCCAAGTGGACAAATGGACAAATTGAACAAATGGAAGTTGGATTATCAGGTGGACTTGTTAACTTAAAGCTCAAAAAATAAATGTTGTTCTGTTATTAACTACTTGGATAACAGTGTTACATGCATTGCTCTGACTCATGGTACCAAATTTCCTAGCTCATTTGAATGGCTTCTGGATAGTCTGTGACATCAGTAGATCAACATGTACTAAGCTCCACTTTACTGTAATCCTGCACAAATGTATCAATTCTCTGTTGTGATCAGGGACTGTTTCAGACTGTTTCTAGATCAGCTCTGTGAGAAAGCCCCAGCAAGGGAGGATACCAGCCTGCCTACACACAAGTATAGATTGCAGTTGAACAACCAAGTGCAAAATTTGATATAGTTATCTTGCATAATATTTGAAACTAGGCTTAAAACAGAATGTAAGCATTGTTGCAGTCCTCTTTCCAGCTCTTCTGCCATTGCTGGTTTCCAACCTAGGAAAACCTTTAATCATCTGTACTGAAAGTGTGCTGTGCTCAGAAGGCCGATACTTTGAGATCAAAAGTTGCAGCTTCTCCAGATCCACTACACAAGGACAAAGAACAGTTACCAAGATTGCAAGACCACATGACAAGGACTTTTAATTTACTCCTTCAGTCTCTAGAATGGCCAAATCCAACATAGTCTAAGCTAAAAGGAACTACAGGCAGTCCACCTATTAATGAGAGCATTTCTACTCCACAGTTTTTCTAACCTCTTCCAACAAGTAGGTATGGCAGACTTTCAGAGAAAGTGCTTGGTAGTTCTGGTGTTCCTTAGTATTTGGGAGGCAGGATGAAGGTGGAAATAGGAGAAGAAGGAACTTCACTTCACTTGCACTGTACACATTGCACTGTAATTCTCATGTGGGAATGACTATCACAGGTGGCATGGTTATGAGACAAATGCAGCCTTAGCACTGCTCATCTAGGTCTGGTATATGAAACAAACTTGTGACAGACTATCTGCTAGTCTCAATGTTCAAACTCAAGTGAAACTGTATGGGACTTTGTTTTATAGCCTGGTCCTTCCTTTCAGCTGCTGTGTAACCCTAAAGCTTTTTCCTCTCTCTTCCCAGTGCTGTGTTTGTTGGTTCCATATATATCATCAATGATCTGAGGCTTTGTGCAGCTGCTAGGAGTATTTGCCTTTGCAGCAGAAAGGAGGCTGCTCCATGTTACTGAAAGTGCAGCAGTTTCTCCTTTCCCCACCCCCAGAGTTGACTATTATTTATGCAACACGATCTAACCCAGATCGGCTGGGAGCCGATGGTCCAGAGTTCATTTCCAGTTATTATTCTAGTATGGAGTCAGTCTGGTTAGAGGCACTTGTTTCCAGCACAAAACATATACCCTTTGAGAGCATAAACAAACTCTAGCTCACTTTTGCTTAGCTTCATATAAAAGTGTTTCAGCTAAAAGGAAAAGCAAGCTAGAGTTGAAGCACTGTGAGGAACTAGTTCAGCAGTCATCTGTAGTAAGCTTAGTAGGGCCCCCTCCAGTAGAAAGGAGATAGAAGGACCACTAAGCTCTAAAATAGCAGTGGGAGTTTGCCTTTTTAGTCCCTAGAGATATATTGTACAGTTCTTACCTTTGCCTCAGTTATGTGTTCAAACTCCTGAATTAGGGCATATGTGAATAAAACATATGCAGAATTCTTTGCCAGGCTGGGGGACAGAACTCAAAGGCCCAGGCATATCTGGCTGTTTCTGACTTTAATGGCAGAGCAATTACATCTGCTGTCACAACCCTGTTCTGGTATGTGGGTGTAGCTACTCTGGAGTTCAGTCATCCTAGCTACCACTAATCCAGCTAGTCATCTTAACCAACTTTTTGTTTTCTTTTTTCAATCTGAGATACTACCAGAAATCCTTAATAGACAGGGTTCTGGCTTTGAAGGCTGGCATGTATAGAAGCTGGTCTCCTAGACTGGAGATAAGAGGCTGAACTTAGATATTCACAAAGTATTCACTTCTAGCATTGAATACCGACTTGGCCCTCTGTACAGCCTTGACAACAGTAAGCCAATTGTAACCATAACCAGCACAGAAACACTGAAGTAGTAAGGAAGCTGGGGTACTTAGACAAAAAAGCCTCCTTCAGCTCTAGTCATCTGCATGCTAATACAGGAGTTTTAGATTTGAGACTGAAAAGACTTTGTATAGCTCTGAATCTGTACTTGCAGGTGAGGCTACCTTACGATAATTCACACTCATTCCTTTGTTACAGATGGTAATCTGTATGCAGCTCTGGAAAGCAAGGGGTCAGGCAGCTGATGGAAACCAGTGTCATGAGCGGCTGTTAAATTCAAAGGCAAAGTTTAGTAGGGCAGCACGGAGTGGGGAAGGGCTGCCCCTCAGCTGGACAAACAGGTCACACAGGTTCCAGACACCCTGTCTCAATGAAAGCAGAGCACCAAAGCTTCAAGATGCTCTCATGTAGGAGCAGCACCAATACTTGGTAAGATCAAAGGTTAGCAGTTGAGGCTTCATCAAGTACTACAGTGTTTAAATGTTCTTTAGCAAGAATCCGTCATTATAGTTATTAACGTTAATTAAGTTTATCTTACAAAGCACTGTCCCAGCGACATCAGATGCACAGTTCCTAACCCATGATAAACAGCTTTGCTTTTGGTCCTTGATATAGTCTTTCCTTGCTTTAGGAAACCACCAACTTGGATATCGGGTTCCAACCATTTCTACCCTATTTAGGGAACAGAGGTCACATCCTACTTTGTCTCTGTAGAGGGAACTCCTGCTCTTCCTGTTACCTCACTCCTGCTCATTTTCCTGCAGAATAGCAGGGAGACCAGGAAGCAGAGCAACCCAGTCCAGTAGAAAACCTCATACAACAGTCACAGAAACCCAGTAACTGAAGAACAGTCTTACAGCACAGTCAAACGGTAAAGTTTTTGCATGTAGCTCACCTCAGAAATTTTAAAAGAATCAGGAAAAAGGCAATAAATAAAGTCTTAATGCAACACCATTCTTCTGTTTCATAGCATTTCCCCACATCTCATATTAAACCCAAACTTCTTCACGTAGTCCTTCATTCTCATTATAACACAGACTCCTTCAGAGGGATGGTCTGGGGCTGTTAGAGAGGAGTTTCTATTTGTAATCTACTGTAGGAAGGTGTCTCCTATGTTTTTGGGTGATTGGCTATCCAGAATGCTGTTCTCCCTTGTTTGAAAATGCCTAGAAGTAAATTTCTTAAACTGCATTAAATCTCACAAATCTTAAGCCTATTGCGGACAGCTGAGTTAGGTGAATATACTAGGAGTGTAAATGAATACTTCTTCACTAGGAAATCAGGAGTGTTTTGGGGAGAGGTCATTCTTGAACTGAGGATACCTCAGGCATAACTGGAATTCCTGTGTTCAGTGCGCTGTAGGACAATTATGAGATGCACTTGGCATGTTGCATGAGGGTTGTTTTGGGGATAATTGCTTGAAGGGAGGTCTGCCTTAGGCTTCCTGGGCTAAGAGCTTAGTGTCCCTTTATGTTGTCTGTCCACTTATAAGAGAAAAGAGGTTAGTCAGCAAGCATGATGTTGCTGGTTCTGAGATGGCAGACAGGGTAACTTGAGGACATGTGGTATGCAGAAAAAGAGGGAACTGGAAGGATAAGCTATATAGGTTTATGTGTTTGCCTACTGAGAAAGAAAGAAAGCTGACTGGGCAAACAAGCTCAGTGTGATTCCCACTTACTAATGGCATATCCAGCCTTAGAGGAAAGAAAAAGAAAATTCATACAGTCCATTTTAGTTTTGAATTGTTTCAGAAACCTTTGGCAGAGCTGAGCTGTACGTGATCAGCTTTCTACTTGGTGGCTTATATTTCTACAAAAGATTTTTCATTCCTGTATTTCCTGCTTTGGCTGTGCCCTAGTGTGTTAGATGTAGTGCTTAGGAAGCATCCTGTAAAACTGATGAGCAAACTGAAAATCTCTTATCTCTAATGCATGGCAGATCACTACTGCCATTTTTCTTAAATTCTGAAATAAGGAGATGTTGCATAGGTCCAAAATATTTTGAGCAGAGGTGGGGGTTTGGTGTACTTTGGGTTTTTTTGACAGTCCCAAACTGCAATTTCGTAGTTGGGTTGCTGTTTTAAAAGATACTTTCAGAGAACATGGCAAGTTGCCACATTCCAGTTAAGCAACTTCCTATAGCTGACATTTAAAAAAAAAAACACGTTGTTTTCTCAGACATCTCCCTCCTCCATTTTCACTGGAAGATGAAAAAAAAAAAAAAAAAAAACCCAAAAACAACAAAACCCAATCCACAACACAGAAGCCCCAACCCCTGTATTAACACTTAGACATTTGAGGAGAATGTTCTTTGGGAAACTATGGAAGGCCAGTGTCTGTCAGCAGTGTGCTTTTGTATTTGAATTCATTGCATAACGTAAACATCTCTTAACTGATAATATGAAGTGGTATGAGATGGTAGGGAATGCTTCATAAAATATATGTTGTAAATTAAAAATAATTTATTTTTACACATATTTTTTTATTTCTGAATGGGTTGCATATTTAGAAACAGGTTATGCTGCTAAGCCTGAAGTGTTTTAGTCATTCTGGAGAGAAGTGCTAGCATAGAAGACTGCATGGTGGGCAGCCAAACTGATTGTGTTGAGTTCCCCAATGCTGTTGTTTCTAAGCCAGACAACAGCATTGTTTGGGTACCAGACAACACAAGCAGGACCTAATCCAGCATTCTGTGAAATCTGTGAAAATTCCAGTATTGTCTGAATCAATGACATGCTGAATCGCAGCTGAAAAGCTAGTAACAGTCTGCTGCTTGTTATTTGCACTCCTGGATCCCTCAAACATTTGTAGGCCTTCACTAAGTTTCTGGCCTTGTTACTCTGGAGGAGCACTGTAAAAATTACCACCAACAGTGTTTTGTACTACACATAGCAGAAGGTATAGTAGAGTACCAGTGCCATTTAGTGTCTTTCGTTGCAGAGGTGTGGTGCTTTGGTTTTCAAAAGCATCTTGGAAAGGTTAGTATTTTTCATAATGCTTAAAATATTTGTATTCCTTTTGGAAAGATCAAGATGAAATACTGTAAATGAAAGGAGCCTGAAAAAAACACAAATGATCCTGTGTAACAATGAAGTGTTGATTTGCTGCTGTGAACAATCTCGGAACTCAAGGAATTAATTTGTATCCAGCACCCTGAATTGTCAGTTCACAGACAGAAAAATACAACATAGAATCCCTTTGTCTTTGCCACCGCTCCTTAGGAATGGACATTTCCATTACGGAATAGCGTGGAGACTTGTAATAATGCCTTTTTATTTTCTCATAGGTAGGCATGTTTTTCTCTCTTTTTATTGCTGTCACTCAGCAGGGTCCTTCCTCCAATGCATCATCTGAGCAAGAGATTGAGCAAAAACCTGGGGCTGCTGAACTTATTCTTCAGTGGATAATCAGAGGAGATATTTCAAGACAAAAGAAATGTAATTAAGCACGTGTAATGCAAAGGGGGTGACAAGGGAATACTATGAAGAATGTTTCCTAAGAATAATGTAGAGCACGAAAAGTCAGATACAGAAATTATAAACACTTTTACAAGAAAGGACTAATGATATGAAGTCTAATTCTCTTTGACAAAAGTTCTCTTAGTGCAACTCTGAACTTCAACCAGTACAGCAGTACTAAGTTAGATTTTTTTAGTATTGGTGTAATTATGCTAGTATAACTGGTCTTTTGGATGTAGTTGTATCAATTAAGAGTTTATATATATAAAGCTCATCATATACAAATATATAAGACTGTATAACATGTTTCTTGCTCAGGAGGCAAAAGGTACAGTGTGTATAGCAAATGTGGCCAGGAAACAAACTGGTGGTTGGGTGGGCAGCTGGCAATCCATCTGACAAGGTGAAGTCAAATGTGAAAAAATTCTTTGGGATTAGGGACAGCACTGTGTGTAATAAGTGCACTGCTAAAAGTGAGCAGCTCCTCAGAGACCTCCCAGGCTTTCAGGGAGCATTCAGGCTAGCCATGCAAGGTGCCATCCCTTGGTCCCTTGCAGTCTCTGATGAGAGCAGAGGGTGCTTGGTACTTTGCAGGATGGGGCTTGCAATGAGGAGGAAATGGAAGTGCAAGAATATGGTGGGAACCTAGAATTAGTCATTCCCTTCCTGACCTTTCCGAAGGAAGTACCTGGCTTTAAAATCTTGTGCTGTAAATTCTACTTCTTTATTTGTGCTAGGAGCTTACACCTCCCTCACAATAGAATCAAGTACACTTGAGAGTTATTTTACATGTATACAAGCTCTAAACTTGCTGTTTAGACTTGCTGTTGTGGTGGCTCACTTAGGAGCATGCAAGAAATAAGGAGAGCAAGGATCTAAAGCTAGGTTCCAACTGCTTATTCAAGGCTGGTCTTTTGTTGAGGCAGGGAGATGGAAGTCTTTGATTTGCTGATAGACTCTCCAGAGTCTATCAAAGCTGTTACGACAAGGGTCAGTGTCTCAGCTGTGGCACTGCCTTTTGAGGTGTAAAAGTCCTGGAAGGGAATGCAGGAGAACTTTTCTACTGTCTTGCCAAAGGCATCATTAGCTCTGCCTAGTCTATTTTTTGACAGGCATTTGTAATCTTATTGCTAAAGACCTTGGCTAAGGGCCAAAACTGTGTTGAACTAGGCTTTGCCTAGCCTTAGCTGTTGAGGACAAAACCGATAGTGATATTCTTCCAGGTTTTCACTCAGTTTGTTGGAGCTGGTTGAGATTTGGCTGCAAGTGAACAGAGACTGGATCAGGGAATCAGATTTGATTGAGAACAGGGGATATTCTGTGTTTGGACAGAAGTTTTCTACATGGCAGGTAAAACCATAAGCCTGCTAAGTGGCAGCTGCACCAAGTCCATGAGTGGATGGGAAACCTTAACAGGTCTTCAGGCTGCTTGGCAATGATGATATCCTTTTGCAAGGAGAAGGATTATTCTTCCTGTGCTCCATACGGAAATACAGTTAAGCTTAGTAAACCATGGCTGAGCTAAAGTTGCTAGGTGGATGCTGAAAAGAAGTCTGAGCTGAGGGAAGGTTGAGCTGCAGATCTGATGTGGCAGCAGCAGGGTTGTGCATAGCAAACAGTAAATGCAATTCTTAGTCTTGCAGAGCTCTCTCAGTCATTCTGCTGCAGTTGCATGACTTTGGGTTACAGAGAAAGGGGGAGAGCTTTCATTGTTAGTGTGCACTGGGTGTGAAAACTTTAAGCAGAGGACTGTGCCCGCAGCTGCATTAGGCTTGTATGAAATCTCCAAAGAGAATTTTTCTATCAGGTACAGGGAACTGCTTGATTGTGCAGTGTCATCTTCCCACTCTCACCCTTAGCTAGGAGGCCTCAGTGGGGGGTGTTTACAGCTCTTGGTTGTTGGGATTGTGAAAAAGAAAGGAGGGGAGAGGGAAGAGGTGGGATGTGGCCTCCAAGTGACCCAGAAATTATGCTGTCTGCATCGTCTAACAAAGCAGAAATAACATACTGCAGTGTTTGGGCAGTGGCTATTGTGTCAGCCTTAGGCGTGACTGAAGGTTCAAAGGAAAATGCAGTCATCTGATGTTCCAATTCTCCCCATACCTCTACCTCTCTGTGTTTTTATTATTTACTAATTTCTTTCCTTTTTTTTTTTCCTCTAAATGTACCTTGTGTATACACTTTTCTGCTGGCTTGCACTGGGTCCTATTCTGCAGGGTTTGTTTAGCAATGCATTGAGAAACTATTTCCCTTTTTTTAAAAAAAAAAAAACAAAACACACTCAAACCAAAGGTCCTTAAGCCAGTACAGACATCTGGGTTCTGCAGAAGTCAGAGGCCCTCAGATGTCTCTGCTGCAGCTGATGCAAATAAGGCTGGCATGGAGACCCCATGCACAGATCCTCAGCTGATGCAGATTCCTGCAGCTTCCTCACTATGGCACGGTGTGACCTGCAGTGCAGTGTGCTGTGGTGCTGCTGTCTCTCACAGCACTTGTTCCTGTCCTTTCCGTCATTCCAATTTCCTCTGCTTTTTAGAAGCTCCATAGCAGTCACTGCTGCCATGATCTGGTGTAGTGAGATCAGAGGACTGAAAAAACAGACGTGTTTTTAAAACTGCTCCTTGAATTTGACTTGTGCAAATTGTGTTTAATCCTTCTTCCTCTTCCTTTCTTATTTTTAAAAAAGTGATACTGCCTGGGGTCTTGTGTGCATGGTCAGTTGTTTTTGGCATTCAAAACAGTGGCACTGTTCTGCAAGCTGTCACTGTCTAAGGAGACTGTGCTTGTGGTCCAGAGTAGCAAGAACTTCGATACCTGGTGCCTTTGCACCTGTGTAATCAATAGAGGTGGATGGGAGACAGACACCAGGAAGGGAGTTCAAGCCAGAACTAAAGGATGGGCCTCAGTCTGGTATGGGAGAGCTGCTCCCTCAGCCACCTGCCCACCGAATGAGGCAGCTGGGCTCAAGTACGTGATGCAAATTCTGCTCACTGTGGGTCAGAGTCTGACATGTATACAAGTTCCTTTTCTCAGATACCATCTCAAATAAATGAATCTGCTACCAACCATTTTGTAATGTTTTATCTGTGAACTTGGCCCTCCTCCTGTATGTCTGGTGAAGATTCATGTCAAAATATTATCCTTTAGTGTATTCAGTTTTGTTGTTGAGGGCAAATTCATATGTGTGAGAAACGGAATGAATTACTTTTAGGATACAAGCAATTTCCTGAGATGTTTTTTTGCATCTCTTTATTTTGTGTTGTATGTTTTGTCCTTGTGCCACTCTTGTGCTTGCCTTGAAAAAAGTTGTTTGAAATCCATACTGGATTCAAGGTAGCTTTGAAGTTTGTGAGATTTTGACTCACCACCTGAATTCTATTTCAGCTGAGTGTTCCTAATGAAAGATCAGATGGGAAGGATGGTTTTCTATGCAATTGGACAATTATTTTTATGAACAGCTTTGGATCAGTTTAACCTGCTAAATTAACACGTCATGTTAAAAGACTACAGACCTGCTGTCTCCACTTAATCAGGCAGATGTGGTTAAGCCAAGCAAGAGGGACCAGTTCTGGCTCAGTTCTCTTCACACTAGAGAGAGAACAGTCCACATTGCCATAAGGTATCTTTATCCTTATGCTCACAACAAATTACTCCTCTGAACACAGAGGGGAAAGGAGAATTTCAGAGTCTTCAGATGCTGCTTGGTGATACCATGATCAGATGATAACAATTCAGATAGCCAGGAGGCATTCAGATGAGTCAGCTGCTTCAGGCAAGCTGAGCTAAGGAACAGCTCAGTGCTAGGTTGGGTGGTGTGTAGGAGTTGCAAAGACAGTTGGTTTGTTGTCAGTTGAAGAGTTCTGCAAACCATTGCTTTGAACCAGAACTGTTTAGGATGGTTGACTGAACAGTGGGGCTCATGCGTGCTTGTGGGGGGGGGGTTGCATTGTGTTTGCAGATCCTCACAGAGCTGAGACTAGAAGCTGTGTTTTGTGATCCTCCATCCTCTGCTCCTTGCTCCATGTGCAGTCTATGGGATAGACCTCAGAGCTATTTCTGTATAATATATTTCTGTATAATATTTCTGCATATCTTGCTCTATAAAAATGAAATACTAGTTCTTAAATTTCCATGGGTCAACTCAGTGGCACCTTTCTTCAGTTCAGATGACTTTGAAAAAGTCTCCTGAAATACACTCACAGGCTGCTGGTCTCTGAATGATTGTTGAGATCTTAATCAGTTTGTCACATGGTTTCTGAGCATGACTTCAGATAAATTTGGCAAGTCAGATTCTGACTTTTTTTTATCTCTTCAGCAGTCAGGTTGCTCCAGATTTTTGGGGTCTGAATTAGGGTTTGCCTATATACTGGCACTGGGGAAAACAGATAAGAGTCTGCTAAAGGTCTAAAGGGAATCCACTTTTCACTGGATGCCTTTAGATGACTCATTGTAGGTCCCCCAGTGTCCACGTGAAGATAAGCTCCAAGATCAGAAGATTTGGTTCCAAAGGCAGAAGTGCTGCCCCTCCCATACTGCAAGGGACACACGCAGTGTCCTGCTGCAGCACAAGCTGCTGTCTGATGCTTCAGCGAGTACACCTTGCCCTCTGGGTCCTGTTCTCGGCAGGTTAGTAGAGGAGTTCCTTCCTGATTATGGAATATAGGTGATTTGCATTTCTCTTAGCTGCATGTAAGAGCTGGGTCATCCACTGTGTCATGGTTTTGTAACTTCGCTATTGGCCCCCTGTCACGGGCACAGATCTATCTAGGTAACTCCGTGACACACTGATTTGATCCTTTTAAAACTTCAGCGACTGGCTTGTTAAATTGCAAGGCAGTAAGTGGAAGTGTATTGGTGGAAGCTCACATTGTCTTTCCAAGTGCTGCCAGACTCCATGAGATTTCATCTCAGAGGACAGGAGATGCATGAGCTGCTGTTTAACCTGTGCTTTATTTGTTGATTAATGTCAGCTGTCTATTGCATACGTTTCAGGTCATCTAGAGAAGTTGAAGGCATCAGCGAGGAAATCATGATAGATTTTGTGAAAATACAAAAACATTTTCTCAACAGTCTCAAATTGCTGATATTCTGAAGCAATTTTGGCTGCTCCTTTGGTATAGTAGAGTCCCTATCAGAGTACCTTTGACTGTACCCAGGTTCTTTAATGTATAGTTTCCATTCTAGGCTTCAGTTTCCCTTTTTAAAATTGAAGATAAAATGAATCTTGCTGCATGTGTAGGACATTCAAGATGTGAGCATTAAAACCATGAGAATAAGCTATTTGGATCAACTGCTTTGAAACCAGACTGATTTTTTTCTCCGTGTACAAGAGTTGCATCAGGTATATTGCACTTGCCTTTTAGTGACTTCTGAAGTAGGCTACCATTTTCTAAATATGAACAAAATGCAGTTGACAAGTTGAGCTCTGAGAGATAGTTGACTCCCAAATACACAAAACCTAATTTTTCATGTATAATTCTTAAGGAGAAAGAGAACTGGATGTTCTTGTCATCAACTCCACTAGAGAGGGAGGAGGAGGGCTCTAATGGAGCACGCCCTGTATGCACCGATTCGCTCCAGCTGCTCCATATCCTGTCTCTCTTCTTCCTTCCCATCTCCGTGGGTTTAAGGCAGTTGGAGTATTGCTGCTTCTGTCGTGGGGTTTGCCATTTGTGATGAGTAGGCTGTGCTGTTTGGCAAGCAGGCAGTGAATAGCTTACTATTGGCTTTATCTCTCTGTCTAGTTTGTGGTTGGAGACCTGCATGTTGTTTGTGGGTTTCTTATGTGCGTCACTGAACCCAGAAGTTTTATTATATTCTCAGAAAAGGGTTTTGCAACAGCTCAGCTATTAAAGCCTAACTGTTCTCGAGTTAAAAGTCTAGGCAGGAAATAACAAAATGAAATCCATCCTAGGGGAGAAGCGTGGTGCATGTAGGGTGGGAAAAGAATGCAAGTATACTATTTATAGGAAGAGGGAAAATCAGTAAATGTGAAGGAGTTATCATGGGAAAACCAGGCTTGGCAATCTGAGGTACTCGGATCTGGGCTGTCAGACTATTTCTCCGTTTTAGAGGATTACATTTCTGTGTCATTTTAGGAGGTTTTGCTCTGGGTGAACCTTTTCAAACAAAAATATTTGAATCCACACTCTTTAAGCAGTGTGAAAATAACTGAAGGCAGTGCCTACTGCAGGGAGTTTGTGCGGGCAGAGCCGCGTGTGGGACAGAAGAGAGTGGATTACTGAATTTGCTCACAGTCTCACAGCAGGTGCCGGACGCGGAGCTGGAAGGGGGCTCAGCTCCCTGGAGTCAAGGTCCCATTTTTGATGCGATGCTTCTGGTGTTGCACTGACATGGGTGAGAAAAGCTTTTGCGGGGGATGTGAGAAAAGTGACTGTACTTCAGGAATATCCTTATTTAAAGCAGGATGCAGTTCTCATGATATTTGCAGATTGCAATAAGCTAATGTGGGGCCATATATATATATTTGGAAAATTTCTTTGACTTAACTTTTTTTTTTTTCCCCTAAATAGATGTTAAGTTCATCCTGCCTTCCACCATGGTTTTTGGAACAGATTCCCCCACCCCTTCTTACCACAGTCAGTGCTTGCAGTTCCCTGCTTTATACTGGGTCATGTGCTACTTTGAAGGGATCTGCATATCATTAGTGCTGCATCCAACTAAATGTGGCACTTCGGCTTTAGAGACTATACTGATACCTCATCCTTCTTCCAGGAAAATAGATCTTGCCTGAATGCAGGTGCTACACTAAAATAACATTACAGGCAGAGGAGCCAAGCTGCTACTCTTACTGGCTGGCAATACCAGTTTAAAAATCACTTCACCAACCTTTCCCTGGGTACTCAGCAACCTTGAGGAATACCCGGGAGTGGCAAAGGGGTGAGGTGACCTGCGGAAGGAAGCAGTAATATAAGGCAGCACCCTGGGAATTCTGCATGCTGTGGCTTACTGGCATGTGGCTGACTTGTTTGCCTTTGGCTGGATTTTGTGGTTGCTGTTTGTGTATCAAAGTGCACACAGTCATTGAACCTTACTTGGAATGGCCTCCAGAAAAGAGAATGCCTGGGTGATTTCTGTCATCCCTCCGCTCTCCATGACATGTCAATTGCACAGCCTGGAAGCTGCGCTATTTTTGATTTATGTAGGATGACTTTTGGCATATTGGGGTCTATTGAGTGGTCCTCAAACTTCCTGCAAGTTCTTCTTTCTGACCTTCATTAACAGACCTTCCCTTCCCTCTCCTCTCAAACCATTTCTTCATTCCTATTGCCTCCATTCCTGCTGTGTGCTTTGCTACCCAGACTTCTAGTTCCGTCCCTTCTGTCACGGTTTTGGTTGTTCTGTTCCTATCCCTACCCACAGCTAATTCCCTGTTTTCTAAACTCTTCTGCCCTAATGTCCTCTGGGGAAATAAATTAGGATGCAAACATGCTGTGTATGGAGGCAGTAAGAGCAGAACCAAGCATCCTGAGTGGAATTAAACCCAAATGATGAGACTGTGAGTCGGTCTCGTTAACAAAGGAGTTTTAGTGCAGATGGGCAAAAATCCTAGGTAGAATTCATGACAACATTCAATCTAAATTGTGGAAAAATTGCTTTGAATGTAAGATTTCCAGATTCTTCCTCTAACATGGGAATTGCCTCCACTCCAGATATGCCAGAGTTATTTTAATTACTAGGAAGATTTTCAAAGTCACACTATGTCTAATGAGGGCCAGCTGGCTGGAACATGTCAGACTGTATACGACACAAAGCCAAGGCATGAGGTGGGGAAAAGTACACTGAATAGCAGAAAAAAAACAAGCAGCTAGCATGAAAATAGTCTGAACAGCATCTCCAGGATCATTATAGACCTGGCTGCAAATGGGGGACCTTACTGGATAGGTGAAAATACATGACAGTGAGAAAGCAGAACATCGTGACTAAGCCAGCCGAGACATCTTGTGTGCCCCTGTGTGCACTAGGTTCACACTGGAGGAACTGAGCAATGCATACTGCAGTGACATCTTAATTTAGGGTTGCATACAGATAAAGGTGCAATTGTGTAGGAGGACACAGCTGACAGCCAGTCTTTGAGAATGAGTACAAGCACACCAAGCTGCAGCAGCATTCACAAGTTGCAGTCACACCAGCACATGGCACTATGCTGAAGGAGTGAGAGCTGACTTGTTCCCAGCTGGCATGGGGACAGTACCATGGGCCTGTGAACCCATCATCACCTTAGTGCAGCACAGCTGCCTGCACCAGGAGCAGCTGCCTGCAGAGCCTGCCCTGCACTGCTCTGCAGCACTGGGACTGACTGCAGGAAGCAAAGGATGGAAAAAAGGAAGTGTTATCCTGCCCTTTATATAAGAATAAGAATTAGATTGAGAAAGACTGAGAGAGATTTCCAAGGTAATTTCTGTTAGGTATTATGCTCCAAAGCCATGTTAAGAAGTGAAGAGTTAAAAGGTTCCTCTGATTTCAGCTGGATGATAAATGCTCCCACATCTTACATGCCTGTCATCAGAGTGTGCATCCAATAGCATTTATTCCTGTGCTCCCAGTACCGTCAAGGAAGAATTTATGTTTTTTTCTAGAATAATTATTATCCTAATATTAGTAGCTCCCCCAGACTGATGAGCATGCAAAAAACACTACACTCCATATGGCGGTCACTTAGTTGAGATCAGATACAATATCCATTTTCCCTCTAACTTCTTACATATCCTTTATCTAGGGAGGGAGGAAATGGTCTCATTGTCTTTCCCATGTGTAACATACAAGTAACATACAGCATTCTTCAGATACTGAGACTAAAAATACTTTGAGGAGAAGCTCAAGAGGAGAGAGATTTTAGTGGACAAAGAATTCATGCTTGTTTTTTTCATTTATAGTCTAATCTTGCCCCAAATGCTACAATTCATTGACTAAGGACATGTTTTAGCTTATAAATCATGGATCAGCTAACTTGCTTTGAGGCATTGTTTTGTTAGGAAGGCTTTGAAGCTTATGTCTACCCCATGGGAATGTGTTCCATAGGGAGAAATCTTTTGAGAGTATTTTGTTTTTGATAAAGTACAAGTTATATTCTTTCTTGTCATTTTTATATTCTGTGCTTGACATGTCACTTTCTGTGTAGCGCATTAAGCATGAGATGGGCAACCAGAGTTTTGGAATAAATCTTAAATTTTAACTTTTTTAAAAAGATATTGTTTTTAATGCTGATTTTGTAGTAGAAATACCCATCAGATAATGAGCTTTGGAATCTCTGGGTACACTGGTTATTCCTGCCTCACTGACTCTCTAGTCCAAATGAAGGCCGGATGAAAGAGAGTGTAACAAACATGTGGGAGCAGTGGGTCAGAGGACAGGTAATCTGGCACATTATACTAGCAATGCCCACAGCATCCAGAATGAGGTTGCATCTATCTCTGCAGTGTGGATAATCTGAATGTAGTTAATTGTTTCAAATGGCTGGGACGCCCTTTCACGTTTTGAGTTGTGATGCCCAGCCACTGCCCAGGGCTTTTGTTTATCTGGATGTAGTGTTGTGTCCTGCAGGAATGGGCCCTACAGGGTCCCACTGATACAAGCTGTAACGATATTATTAAGCTTGCTAGTGTTTGTTGATGGATACCCCTGCCCTGCAGTTTGTTCAGATAACAGAAAGAGCTGTGTTGCTGAACCAAGGAGATAAGGAAGCTCTGCTGAGTCTTTGTACCAAGGAAATAGGAGGTCCTGCTTGAAATCACTCACTGACTATGCAATATACTTTTGGGAAACTTCTGCATATGTAACATAACTCTGAGAATCTTCTGCACTACCTTCTCCTGAAATTCTAAAGAATAAAGATGCTCATGTGAGGGAAATGCTTCCATGTATGAGCTTCTCTGAGTGCCCATAGGAGTATGTCATCGTTATATCACAGAAGAGCCCCACTCACAAATGAACATCTCCTTTGCCTTGGTCCTATGCAAGCATTGCCTGTGAAGATGACAGCTTTTCCCAAGGAACTTAATGGTTTGCTTTCTGGATTCTAACAGGTGAAACTGATTGACTACATCCATCGACAACGACAGTGCAAGCTGAGTGTACCCCTGAATGACAGAACAGCAGAGCTCAACAGCTATCCAAGATTCAATGACTGGTTAGACATTGTCAATGTGAGGAAAGAAGTTGTACAGGTAAGAAGAAGGCAACCATCAGCAGAGAACCTTCCTGCCTTCTCACATGTGACTTTCCCAGCTGCCTGCTGGGTTTGTTAGTTTTCTGAGCAGGTGTGAAGCTGTGGTCTGGATTTTGACAGAGCGGGAGTCTTTACTCAGAAATAAATAATTGTTTTGGGTTTTTTTTCTATTTCACACAAAAGCCTCCTCCTGTGAGTGAAGTCTGGTTCAAACTGATACCAAAGAGCATTGCATCAGTGCAAAAGAATGAAATGAATAACTCCTCTGGTGTTCTGTGTGGTGGCCAGCTGTTCATGCTCACAGGCCATGAGCATTTCTGATCTTTACAGATTCTTTATCATTTAATTCTTAACTCACTGGAGACCTTTTTACTGCACAGAATAAACTGATATTCTTGTTGGAATCAGCAACGAGCAGACAAGCCAACACCTCCAGCTCCTGTCTGGACACATTTTTTTAAAGAGTCTAAAATCCTGCCTGTGTTCAGGTGATAAGTAGAACCTCAGGGTTCAGATTGTTTCACTAGGTTTGGCCTGTGCATGACTTATCTACTCTGTTCAGTACTGGGGAAAGTTCTGTTCTGCATAATATTAGTGGTAGTATAAGTAGAGTTCATTCTACTGGCAGCCAAACAAAGCAGAAAAGGCTTTTTCCATTCTTTCTTCACGTTTTTTGGCTCAGTAGGCCACATCAGTGTTTGCACTCAATTTCCTTTGATCCTTACACAAGCCACGATTTCTTTGACTTCATCAGGAATCTGCCTGTAAAAAGACTAAGTGAAAAATGGAGCAAATTTCTATGAAAGTTATTCCAGATTGGTCCTGATGTAACTGAACAGGTTCTGGTGAAATAGGATGAGTTGGAGACAGAGTTGTACCTTTTATTTACTACTGTTTACTTTAAACGTGATAGAATGGATATTGCCCGCCAGGCCAGTGAGGGTTTGGGTGGCACAGCTGAAGGTGCAGCAAAGACAGTGAGAGAAGAGAAAAGCAGCCTGTTGCCGTGGCCAAACTGCCAGGCTCACAACTACTGTTGGTTTCTAGGGTTACTGGAATTGCTTGAGCCTAAAAGAATGCCTTTGTAGCTCTTCTTGAAATCCTCTGTGGTGCCTGCAAAACTGGGGGAAGGGATGAAGAGGAGGAGGTAACAGGGAGAAGGGAGGTGGATAATTCAAATCTGCTACATCCTGATAATGCAGGGGGACTGTCCTTCTGTATATGTAGTCACTAAAGAAGGTGAGCAAATTTGGTTTTGATCCAAGTCAGGAAGAACATTTTCCAACTGTTCATTCTTTTTATCTGTGCTTACTACCTTCTCCCAGTCAGTGACCAAGTTATGAACTGTTTTTCCTTCTGTTCCGTGGGTCAGAAATATGAGGTGTACATTTATTGAAATTGCTTCATGATTCCAAATCTGTGGCTATTTTTTAGGAGTTCTGCATCCACTTCATGCAGCTGCTGAGAGTTCCTGCAGCATTTAGATTAGCTGGGCAGGAGATCTGCAATACACTTAGTCTTTCCAGTGATTTTTGAGTAGAGATATCTGTCCATGATGGGCTGCCTTTCAGAAATGTTCCTGCTGTTGCTTAGATCTCATGCATGTGAACAACATTTCAGCTGAATCATTTGAAAATGGCAGTCACTGACAGAAGGCGCTTTAATAGATCAGCTATTATGAAATACAAAATGGCTGCCCTTAGCATTATGCACAGTCTGTGACGTGATGGGAGCAGCGATCAGAGAGCCTTTAAAGAGATAGCAGAGTAGGTCAGACAGTGAAAGTGGGGATGTACTCGGGTCTCATACCTGGTTCTGCTGCTAGTATACGTGTTTACTCTGGGGAATCACTGAACATCTCTAAGAGTCTGATAGTTTGTCTGTAAAACTGAAAGACTTACACTGGGTTTCAATGCTACAGGGAGAAAGAAAACCTCACGTATGTTGTAATAATCTTTTCATGTTAGGCACATAGCTCTCTCTTTTCTGAGACTTTTAGGCTCTGAAACTGACTGGAAAAGTTGCCAACTACCTGTAGAGTTGGAGAACTTTCCTCTCTGTGATGCTCAGAAGCCTCCAGCTGCAACAGAGCCCTGCTATGGCCAACTCTGAGGTCTGGAGGTACAGTGGAGGTGTGCACAGATGAAGGGCTTACCTGTGGCCCACTGCTTGCTTCAGGAGAAAGGCCTGAGTTCGTGGGTTGTTTGTTGTTTTGTTGGGTTTTTTGTTTGTTTGTTTGTTTTTGCTTTTTTAAATGGTTCTGGTTTCCTTTGCACTTCTAGTGTTGCTGGAGGGAGCACTGCCAGATTGTGCTAATCTCTGACATAACACCTTTGAAAAACAGCCTAATTGCAAAGCAGTTTTTTAGCTCAGCAGTTAGAGAAACAATGCTCTTTTTCACCCTCTCCCACCTCCTCCTCCTTCCCTTTTCCCCCCGCCCCCAGCTCTCTCCCAAATAAAGCTGCCATGCGGGGAAGTACTGAAGCTCCCTGGCTCTCCCGTCAGAAATAGAGCAGCAGCTCTAAATTAGAATATCTGCTGACTCCTCTAGTCCAGACTGAAGCCTATTTTTGCCCAGTGACTTGCTCTACATATTGTCAAGCTTGAAAGCTCTTGCTGTTATAATTGCTTTCTTGTTGTTGGGCTCCTTTCTTTCTTTGAAAACCTATATTTAAAACAAGACTAATGACTGCTTGTAAAATCCTTTAGTTCTGGAAGAGATTATAGTAATAACAATGCACTGTTTATGGCATTGGGTGACAGCTCAAGCTCCTGTGAACATGGATAACAGTCAGCCAGTCATGCTGCGCAGAGTGAAAGGGCTGTTCTGTGTGGACCTAGAAAACTTGGAGGTAGGTGGTAAATGCAAGTGTTGACTTTGTGATCCTGTTTGCTGTCTGTGAACACATGATTTGGAGGGGTAAGGAAAAAAGGAACCCCCCACCCTGACTCATGCTATTTCTGTTTCTTTGTTACTGTGCCTCTAATCAGTTGCCAGACAGATTTGTATCGTAGGAAACAGTGGCTACTGTAGAGCAGGTTCTGCTTTGGAGATGGCCAAATATTGTTCTGTAACTTCTTTTTTTTCTTTTTAAATACAGCATTTTTCTAGGAAATGCCTTGGTTTTGGCTAGGTGTTCTGGAGGTGGATTAGCAGTGCGTGTGTGTAGGTTACTACCAAAAATGGTGCATGTATGGCTAGATGTGGTGGACTGAAACTGGAAAAAAGAGATAGTTGAACTGAGAATGAAAAAATGTGGGTCAAGGAAATTTACAGAAAGATGCATTTAAGTTATGTAGTTGTCTCCAGTGGGTGAGAGTTGCTCTGTACCTGGGAAAATACACTGTTCTGGATTGTCATGCTCCCCTTGAGAGCTGGAGTTGGGAATTGAGGAGAGTGGGAAGAAAAGAGGATGCGAGCCTCGCTCCCAGGCTGACTGAAGGAGTCTCTTGCAGAGCTATTTACTGGGTTCTGGGCTTGGAGCATGTCTTCCAAATAAAAGTGATTAAAAAAATCTCTATTCACTTACTTTCTTTAGCACAGAAAAAATTCTCTGCCTTTTCTCTTGTTCTTCCCAGAAACCTCAATATTCTATTCCCGCATATAACTTATCATCATCTTAAAAAGCAAATTAGAAACGTAGTCATCTCCTTATCTCCCAAAGCATGTCTGAACCAGCCCTGCTCACTATGTAGCAGGGGTTTCAGTCAATCAAGTTTGGAAAGCTGTTTTAGTACAGATAACTGTCCTGCATAGGGAGGAGCAGATTGGTTCCTGAGCAAGCCAGGGGCAGCACTTGGCACACAGCAGGAGACCGGGAAAGGTTTGTGCCTTGAATAGGATCGAACTTAAGAGCCTCCTGCTGTCCTTGTGAGAGGCTGTGCAGGATGAGGCCCGGGTGCAGCACTGATACTGTTAGATCGTGGCCCATGGTTTTCCTGATTGGACCGGGCTCTAGGTTGCAGTGGATCATGCTGATCAGTTGTTTAAGGAAAGGTGTGGCATTTCTGTGTGTCCATCTGTACTTTGGTTGGGGCAATACCAGAGGCAGATCTGCCTAACCCTGTCAGGTTTCCACAGGTGTGTCCTCTCATATCCTGTAAGGATATCTATCTGGGATTTCTGTGGCTCTGACAGCAGAAGCTCTGACACAATGGCTAGATAGCTGAGATCTTGAATCTGCTTTTTGTGTGCATGCAAATGAACTCTATCATGCAGGCTGTGTGCACCTGTAATTCATCACCGTGTACCAGCTGAGTGCCACTCCCCAATGTAAGCCTCCATTCCCTGCTGCTATCAGAGCTCACTGGCCCTTCCATGGCAGGCGGGTGCCCCTCGCAGCACTGAACCACTTATGGCACAGGGTCAGTGAGGCTCACACGCCCCTCCAGACTGTAGTGAGACACTGCAGCTGTACACCTGCCTTCCTACAGAAAAGCTGCAGCTCCTGTCCACAAAGAGTGGAGTGGGACTGCCCTGAGACTGTCAGCTCCTCTCCACCCACTGGAGAGGAGAAGCTGAAACAGTGAAGATGTTAAGCAAAACCATAGCCTGTACATACAACTTAATGCAAGTTAGAAATTCAATGCAGGACGTATTCCAGAATGCCCATGAAATCTACAGAAATATAAGAACAGGACTCTTTTTCAGTAACTTCTTCATTGGACACCAGTAAACCAGAGCAAAGAAAAAACAATCAGGCACAAAATGTTCTTAAGAGCATCCTGATGTGCTTTGCTTAGAGCTATCAGTGGGAATTTAAGCACCTTACATAATGAGCTTTCTCTTCTAACATCTGCCGCTTTACGGGAGGATGGCTGGTGAGAGAATGTATTGATTTAAGAGGAGGCACCTGGGGCCTTGTCAACTGTCTGGCTTTACAGGAAGAGCCATGTCTACTTGGTTGAGGGGCGGGTTGGGCTGATATGTCCACGTACCAGCAGCATTAGCTCTGTAGGCTTATCTGCACTAAAGAATCTTTACCAAAAATACCTCATCCACTGTGTTAGATATCAGCATTTTTGCCATGTTTCAAGGATTTAAGTTGGACACCAGACAAGATTAAAGACATTATGCTATCATGAACTCTTCACCCTGGCTAATTCAGAGTAATCTTTGGATGGCTCCTGGGATGCTCTGGTTTGCTTTTGTTCCCTTTAAACGTGGATGCTGCAAAGTGCACAGTCTGTATGTCTGATAAGCAGGCAAGCTTTGTAGAGAAGTTCTCTTCCTGGTTTGGGCTTTTTTTTAAGATCGTTTCTGCTGCACCGCGTATGTGAGTAAGGCTATGAGTTTTGCTGGTGCTGCTCTGAGTTGCTGAAAGATTGAAAGCAGCAGTTTCTATTTCTTGATGCATTTTTTTTTCCCTTTCATAAATTTGGCCTTAATATTAGACTATTATGTGAATATCTTGCAGCATGTTTTGCTATTCTGTAGTCAGAGAAAGATGTGTCCAGGGAGATGGCACTTAGCTTGGCCCCAGTGTAAGCCTATAAGCTGTGTTTATTTTAAAGCCACAGCACCCATGAAGAATGAGGTGAAGATGAGTCTGTTGAACCCATATTGCTCTCTCTCAGTGCTGAAAGATGGGAGTAACTGCTTCTCAAGTGCCCAGAACTGTACTTGCACCAGTGGGGGCTGGAGCCCATTCTGCCCAGCTCAACAGCTGAGCCAAAACATCAGCATCAGCCGGGCCTGTTTTAAGATCCATCTTGAACTGGTGACCCTTATCACTGTCACACTGGCTGGGAGGATAATACAGGTAAATTATATAAGGCTGATCTTAGGGGCTCAGGTTGGGCAGTTTTATATTAAGCCACTGTATATGTGCAACACGAGTGGTTCTTTAAAGAAAGCCTCTTACTTCCCCTCCCTCCCCCTCTTTGAAGGCTTACTTCTTTTGTCGTGTGGCAGCAGGTTCAGAAAGTCTGAGCTCTCCCAGCTCAAGGTCATTGGAGCTGTTTAAATATAATCTCCTTTTCTGTACTTATACTTTCCTACAACTTGCTATTCTGTCTCTCTAAAATTAAACTATTGAGCAAAAGAGTTGACTGGACTTCATGTGCTGTCCCAGGAAGGAGATGAGCTCGCAGCAGGCTGCGCTGTTGGGGTGTGCCTGGCTGAAAGCACGCTTAGGATAAGGAGCAAAGCCAGCAGCGAGTCTGTGCTTCCATGTGGTGCTGGGCTGTGCCTTGTGTTGCATGCATTGAGGCACAGAGCACAGCGCTGCTGGCGGAAGTGAAACTGGTCAGCCTTGGGGTGACAGAGTTCAAGCCCTCCGCAGCAACTGTGTACCGCAAAGGAAGAGATGCCCGAGCACTTGTAAAAAGATGGTAGCTTGGAGTGCTTTGTCATCTTTTAAAAATTGGTGTTAAGGTTTTTCTCTAAAACTAGGAAGGTTTGAAAAATGAAGTGAAAGCTAGGGATTCCTTATTGCAGCAGTTTGATCCTTACAAAAGAAAAACAACCAACAGTGCCAACCTTGCAAGAGCAGGCAGTCCTGTGGTTTTACCATGGAGCTGCACTGGGACAAAGATGTCAGCTTGGTTCTCTGTGTCAGTAAATGTTGATTATGCTCCTGTGGGAATGAGAATAAGACCTGTGGGGCTCCAAATGCTGCCGTGCAGGACTCAGCTCCGCTCAGAGACCATTGTGGCAACCCCTCGTCCCCATCCCCCCCATCCTGGTGAAGATGAACAACTTTGTGTTTGTGGACTGTCCCTTGGGAGCAGTGAGCATGTGCTCGTAGGAGCCAAAGCTGAGCCCAGATGCCATTCCTCATACCTCCTGCAGTAGGGAACTGGAATTCCCCACTGAAGCCTTGTCTATACTAGCACAACCAGGAGAGCTAATTTGGGGCATGTAAAAATAGTCAGCTCTTCCTCACTGATACAACTTGAATCACACATTCAGTATATGCTTTTTTTTGTTGTTGTTATTTTGGTATGAAGGCCTAATAGACCATTTCTTACTCCACTGAGGACTAACTGTATGGGTACAGGGCTCACATCGGAGGTGCTGTGGCACATGCCCTAGGTAACTGCTGTACTCTGCCCTCCTTGTAAAAGGAGAATAGATAGAAGAGACCCTGATTGCATCCTGGGTACCTGGGGAGGTGGGCTTGCAGAACAATCTGACTTCCTTCTTTCTTCTAGCCTCTACGTATTTAAAATATTATATTTTATTGGGATTCGCTTTACAATCTCTAAACTGAGCAAGGAGAACTGTTTTTTGTATGTGATGCCACACCTGCTGTTTCAAAGCATTGTGGCTCACTGGAATTTCTGCCAGCCCAAATATCATTAGCTGCCAAGCCTCGATACCCCCTGTGCCAATCATTAACTCAGATGTTAGCACTGCAGATCAGCAGTGCTTCTCCAGTCTGGGGCCTCCACAGAACAGGAGCAGAGGGAATCTGATCCCCACCTGCTCCATCCATTGCGCCCATTGCATTTCATCTGCTCACGCTACTGCTTGAAGCCTTGGCCAGGGGTGGGATTGTTTGTGATGGACGTGTTCAGCTTTCTGAGGAAATCTTAGTCTCTTTCACTTTACTGATTGACTTATGAATAGCTCTAATAAGTTACTGGTTACTTTGTGTCATGCAACAGATAGGGAAGTGAGGTGGTACTGGGTAACGTGACTCCGTAGCCCGTACTGAGAGCTGCGTGACGCCGTTACTTAAAGCAGCAGCTATGTAATCTCAGCTCAGGGAGTGGTGGTAGTGAGGAAATGTTTCGAGATGGTTCAAGAATGACATCACTGTAATCCTGCTTGTTCTGTGACTCTGTCAAAGACTGAAGTGGGCTGAGCGTGTTTCGCAAGAGGCACTGGCTTTCCCTTACACTTTAATGGAAGCAGTAGCATCTTTGCCTTAGAAAGCAGGGGCATCCATGGTAGTGTTGAAAGCTTTCTGCCCTGTTTTAGGTGTTTGTGGGGGTACAGGTACTGGCAGTGCTGGGATGTCTCTGGCTGACTCTGTCCCGCTGACACACCGCGCCCCCATGTTGCGGGGATGCATCGTGCTTGTGCCATGGCTGCTCCCCTATCACTTCAAGGCCAACATCTTGCATCACAGCCAGCCTTGTGATAGTGCTGAACAAAGATGCTTCTGTGAGCTGCTCTCTGCATGCAGAGGAGTGGAATCCAGAGGGTGCTGGGAAACAGTTCACTGTCTGACAGACTTGGTTTAATGTTGGAATTAGCACAGTTTGGCTGGGGAGTTTTGTGAACAAAGCTGGGCTGGCTTTGTGCTGGAATATTTGAGTGGTGGATTTTAGGGAGATTAGTTCAAACTTAAGATGTTTAGCATTGAAATGCCTAAATTAGGGCAGGTTAACTTTATCTCTTAATCACTTTGGAAGTATGGTGTGATTAGCTGAGCGCTCTCAGTACCGCCACTTGAGCATTTCAGGATGTTTGAGACCAGCTACCTGTGTCAAAGCAATGGCAGCAGTTTTTATTCATCTCTTGATTTCAGGACCCAGGCTAACTTCTGTCCCTAGTCTGGATTGCGGGAGGTGTGATCTTAAAACAACATTCATCAATGCACACTCAAATTTGATTTGTAGCCTTTTAGGGTTTGAAGGGTCAGTGTTAAATGTCCACAAGATTTCAAGCTTTTTGTTTTCAAACAGATACACTCAATTTCCTATTTAAATAGAGGTTGAAACCTTGTTATGTAGCACAGTTCCAGCAGCTGAAACTTCAGGAAGGAGGCCAAATATTGTGAAATTTGTGATCTCATTGTGAGAACAGGCAGCAGTGAGGTTTGTTTAGGCAAAACTGTGAGGGAAATTCCTGGGTATCTGCACTAAGTATCCTGGTTTTGTTTATTAACCACAATTGCTGCAGGCCTACGCTGGAAACATTTGAATGAGAGGCAATACAGTTTAACTTTGTCAGGGAACATCTGATCATTTCATGCTTTCCAGAACCCTGTATCTTTTGTGTCTGCTTGATTACCTTTTTGGGGGTTTGGTGTATTAAGAGGCACAAGAAGATCTACACAAGTATCTTTCTAAGCAGGGTATCAGTAAGGCTGGTCCTCTAACGAAGGTAAAATTGCTTAAGGAGATCAGTACCTCTTTGTCAAAACATTCTTTCTGTTGATGAAAAAAGCCATTTTCCACACTGTTTGAACTTTTCATTTCTCCAGTGAAAAGCTAAATATTTGTCATTTTTTTTCAGATTTTTGGCCTCTTTGTTTTAATGAAAAGGTAACTTTAATTAGTAACTTTTCAAAAATCTTAAGTGAAAACTTTCCACTGGGGGTAGAGAGAAGAATATTTCAGTCAGCTCTAATCCTGATTTAAATACTGGAGAAGGACAATGACATAATAGTGATACAGACCACACTCAAGCATGTGCCTGATCTCTCTTGGTGTAGAGAGAACAGAGAGCAGATTCTGAGCACTTGCTGCTGTGCGTTCACTACCGACCCACTGATCCCTAAGAGAGATACACTACCAAATGAGTAAATCATGAGTCAGACAAGGCAGTGAGACAGTGGCACTGCTTTACATCAGAAACAAAGCTGACTGTCTTATTATAGGTATACAAAAAAAAAAGTATATGGACTTTTTTTTTTCTCCTGCAGAGAATACCAGAGGAGCTAACCTTAGATGCCTTACTTGAAATGAATGAATCAAAGGTGAAAGAAACGATGAAGAGATGTGGTGCCAGAGATGAGGAGTGCTCCAGACTCAATGGGGCACTGAGCTGTTTAAGGAAGGTGACTGAATCAGGTATAAGACTGCTTTTTGTTCTATGGAATTAGTTTCTCAGCAACCCAAATCACATCCTTCTTCCTTTCATTTGAGACAATCTACAGAAACCTTTGGGTCTTTGGTTATATGCTATAACTGATGTCAGGTTACGGCTCTTGGATCTGCATGAAATTAGAGCAATCAAACACATCTAGAGCTATGAATGAGATTTAGTTTTTGACAGCATTTTCAGCTCTGGAAATAAATTTATGTAGAAATACACTCTCCAACTCAGCAGACTGTATGATTGTTCCCTCTGTGTTCAGAGTTGGGTCTGGTGCTGCAGTGAATCTTCCATCATTTAGTATCCTGGACCTAACAAATGCAACCTCCTCTCCCCAGATATTGCCAACTTAGAGAGAAGGTGATTCTGTTTCGTATGATGTAGCTCAGAAACCTGAGCGTTTTTCAGCTTAATTCTTTGGAAAAGCAGACATTGCTCTGACAATCCTTTATCACTGCATAGCTTGCAGTCTGCCAATTGACTTGCCTCTCTTTAAAGCTGCTTCCTTCCTGCTATTTTTCTGACTGGAAATTGATAGAATCATTAGCCAAATTCCAGTAGCAGATGTAAGAGCTAGAAAGAACCCTGATTTACACTGAAATTATAGAAAGAAGGATACTGTCTGTTTAGTTAAGAATGCACGTGTCCAGTGGACCTGACTAAATTATTTAAGAGCAACCTCAGGATTCCCAGAGTGCTGTTTCACTATCTTCCCCTGCCACCTTCCCAGGGCTACTTTCAAAGCACAGTAAATTCCATTTGTATCAGACAGCATACTGGTATTCCTGTGCATTACATCTTCCTTTGTAACAGTTACCCATCTGTCACTGAAAGGTGTTGTTTCCTGTTGGTATTATGACAGCTTATACCATTCACAAATCATAAAGATTAGTTAATGGAAAAGCCAACAAACGACTCAATTTCATGTTTCCTTTTTTCTAATCTTTCTTGTCCTGCATTGTCAAATATTTCCCATCCATATGTAACAATATCAGCCATTGTTCAGAAAGCATGGCATCCAGCCCAAATTTCAGGTACACTTGTATTAATGTTCCTCTCTTTTCATTAAAAAAAAAAAAAAAAAAAAAAAGTTCTGTGTTTTGAGAGGTTATTTCTGTTTTTAATCCTAGGCGTATGATTACCACTTAATCTGTTAAAATTCAACCCATCTTAGAACATAAGATCTTCTAAAATGTATTTTAGTTTAGAATGTGAGATACGTAGCTACAGATATGAAAAAAGGGTAGTTAATGCAGTCCTTGTTTTAAAGGTTAACTGTAGCTGATGCCATAGATGGATCTTAGGGGAGGAGAAGCAATTACTTGGCCAGATGCAAAGAAGGGTAAAAAAAAAAAACACCTCAGAGCCTAAAGCTGCATCATGCAGTACTGTGTGCCAGCATTTTTGTTTTCTTTTCTTTTTAAACCTAACATTGCTATGGTTGCTGAACAGGTGGGGAGTTAAAAGATGATGTGCTGACGAATCTTTCTGAAGTACGCCGAGAGAACAGCTCTACAAACATGACTGAGTCCCCCTGCTCCTCTGCACCCACATGGACTCACAGTGCACTGAGCCTTCCCAAGGGCAACAGCCAGCAGGCGCGATCGGTGTCAGTGTCTACAATCCCATCTTCAGATTCTCTTGCCTCGAGTCACGGACCTTCTATCTATGCAGATAACCTCCTGGACCCTTTTGCCTTCCCTGCACACAGTGGAAGGTTAACACCAAGGACTCCTCATAGCATCACCGTCACTCCCCCAACCACTCCTCAAGCCAAGAGACGGCACAAGTTGAAGCCACCACGGACTCCTCCTCCCCCTTGCCGGAAAGTTTTTCAGCTGCTACCTAATTTTCCAACCCTTACAAGGAGCAAGTCCCATGAATCGCAGCTGGGAAACAGGATAGATGATGTTCCTCCAATAAAGTAAGCATGATACTTCCTTCCCCTTGGGCACCGAAGACCTGTATTCATACCAACAGGCATTCAGTGCTCCAGTTCTGATGCTGGTGACCAGTTGCCTGGTTGTGGTTTCACTGCAGTCTTAATATCAGTGGCATATTCTAAGATAACCACAAAACTGGCTTGCTAATAGTCTCCTTATTTGAAATTGCACCTTCCCAGGAGGTTGGGATGACTGCTGCTGTGAAAGGGCCCCAACCAGTTTTTTCACAAATATCTAATAGTCAATTTCATATCCTGTAATTCTCTTTTGTCTTTAAATGTTCCTCTCAGTTCAGGTGGCTAGTATCCTTCTACATTTTATCTTAAGATGTATTTTAGCTGCTAGTGTGAGCTTTAAAAAAACCTATCTATGTGACAGCTATGCCTCTGGATGAAGACAGGTTGTCTTAGGCTAAATCTTTATTTTTGACTGATCCAGACTTTTCTTTCTTGTTGTTCTCTAGGTTTGGTAAGAGATTTTTACAGGGTTGTCTTTATTTCCTTGACTGGGAGAGAAGAACCTGCCATTGTCAACAGCCTGCAGTATGATCACCTCTGTCCAGCCTGTGGAAGTCCTCAATAAGGCCTTGCATTCCAGAGCTCCTGTTACCTTTAACAGGAGCTCAGCCAGCTGAAGAATTGCAGGGTGCTAACAGGGTTTTTGTACCTGGTATTGCTTCAGATGACAAAAGCAGGAAAAAGGAATGCTGATGTTTAAGGGCTAAAGCAAGGAGTTTGTGTATAACTGCTTGTCTTTGACTTCTGGGAGCTGATATTGGTGTCCCTTGGTACTAGAAATAGATCTAACCATTTGTCTTCAGATATTCACTGCCTAGTGTCTCTAACAAAACTAGACAGTCGTGTGTGACCTCTTGAGAGACGCTTCAGCACATTCCTAAATCTAGAATACTTCCTCTGATAGTGATGAGGCTATTCACATGTTTAAGCGTTTACAGGACAAGGACCTGTGCTTTTATACACTGACACGTTTGGTGTTATAATGCTTCTGAACATGATTATGTGCAGCTGCCTCTTAGACACAGAACTTGCAACATTAGAAGCTCTATGAAAGTGCCTCACCATTCTGCGAAGTATAAAAGTTTATATAAGGACCATACATTTCTCTAGTAGCCTTTAGAACAAATCCCAGAAATTACTTTCAGAAATGAAGAAGTATAGAAAAAACTGTAAAATGAAAATTAAGCAGAAATCTGAGCATTTCTCTCTGGAGAGTGATGGAATTTAAATAATGAATTAAAAAGGCATAAGAAAAAGTTAAAACAAATTAAGATTTTTGGTGCTTCTATGCAGCTAGTCTATTTTAAAAATTATACTGTAGGCTCTCTTATGTCCCGTTAAATTCTAAAATTTATCACTTATGTCATAACTTATGTTATGATGATTAATGCAGACAGCTGTGGTTTGGATGTCCACACTTGCTCAACAGTATTCTTTGGAAAAGCTGCTAGTCTGTCCAGCCTATTGTGAGATGCTGAAGACTGCAGATGCCTTGAAAAGTTCACTGGAATAATGATTTAGAAAAAAAAAAGAAAAAGAATTTGGTGCCACCTAGGGTCAAAGAGAGAGAGTGGCTTTTATAAGCACTGACAGTGTCCCATCTTGAGGCTGTGCTGATACCTACAGGTTGAGTTTCCTCCCAGTTTGCAAAATGGCTACAGATTTAATTAAGGAATTATGCCAGTCTTAATATTTGAGAGCTTCCAGGAAGTTTTTTGGTATAACCACTGGAGCACTGGACTGGGATTTTGGAGTGCAGCTCTCCTTTTCTGCATTTATTGGCTAGCTAAGTGATGCCAGATAATTTTTTTTTTAATTCTTCTGGGCCTCACTGGTTCTGTCTATAAAATGGTGATAATAATTTTCAGTGTAAAAGAACACGCTGAAATCTACTTACTACAGGAAAACTGGATGATGGTTTTGGTGGAAAACCAATTGGGAATAAGCTATTGTGTGACTTTCCACTTGGTTATGAGAATGGCCTAGGGCTTTCTTAATCCCTAAACTTAACATATAACAATTTAATGCAAGGAAGGAAGAATTATGATTCTAACACCAAATTTTAGTTCATATTGCCTTCATATGAAAAACACGACTATCTTGTAGTTTTACTGCACAAGGCAAATTGATTTCAGCTGTGCTCCTAGAGAAGTCATACCTACTAGTTTTTATCTATGTCACTGTTTATGTCTAAACTGCTAAGTGTGCTTGTGAGTAATGCTTCCCTAAAAGATCCCTTTGTTCTCCATCAGAACTCTCCCAAGGATCCCCTCAAATGGTACGAAGAGACTTTGGCTTAGCTGTAACACACAGGTAAGCAACACATACTGTGGGAACCAGAACAGCATCATATTTAGTGTGTTTGTAGTAGTAAAGTTGGGCTTGAAGTTGGGTTGTGTGCCTCATTTGTCAAGTTCAACCTTGAATTTGTATTGCAGCTCATTCTGTTTTTAATATCTTTGATGTGTTCAGCTCCTGAAATCCTTTTTACAAAGCTAACTGACTTGTGATTCTTCAATGACTGGGGTACCAACAGCAGTAATGTTTTGTATGGGGCTTGTGTCCTGGGTGAAAGAACTAAGTAAAAGAAATGTGCAACAGTGCCTTTTCTAAAACACTTGTGCTGCTAAAAATGAAAGGGAAGCTGCTCCTTCCTCCCTTCATGGAAAAAGCATTTCCTTTTTCTTCCCTTGTAGTTTCCTGCTAGCCTTCTTTCCGTTGCTATTGATCAGAAAAGTGAGAAGTCTTCCATAACACCACTTGCCCTTTTCTGAAAATGCTGAAGGATTGTAGCTTGCCTGTCGCTACAAATGCAGTTTTCTTTAGGTACCAGCTAACATGTTTTTCCCCTCTTTCCTCTGCTTAGGTTCTCTACAAAGTCTTGGTTATCTCAGATCTGCCAAGTTTGTCAGAAAAGTATGATGTTTGGGGTGAAGTGTAAGTACTGCAGGTGAGCCCACAGAGATGATCTTTTACATAAGAACTTTAGGTTTTATTCATTCAAGTATATCAGTAACAAAACAAAAACAAAAAGCCACTGTTAACAGTGGCATCACTTTTTTCAGTCAGACTGGCAGTGTGTTGCTTTGGCATGACAGTGCTTAGGCAGGGAACCTGATGTGTGGAGGAACCAAATGTAGTCCCCTACTATGGAATTCCTACTTGACCATAGGCAAATCTTGTACTGGAAGTTGAGTGCCTGTGTTACAACAAGGATTTGGTTTTGATTCTCTCTGGATTTTCAGTCCAGAGAGCTGAAATTTTCGCAGTTCCCTGTCTCAGGAAAGTCATAAGTGAAGATAACTATATTAGAAATAAATCAGATGCTAGGGTATCTATCTGACTTTCATTACTCTAATGATACATATAATGGGATTCTTCATATGAACACATGGGCCTGCTTTGAGGCTTAGAGCTTTCCAGAAATCTCCTTATGATTTGCATAAATAGTATAAATTAAGGGTAGGCTTCTTCTTTATGGGAAAGAACAAGTGCTATTTAACATTTAACATTTCTCTTTCAGATTGAAATGTCACAACAAGTGTACTAAAGAGGCACCTGCTTGCAGAATATCATTCCTTCCCAGTAAGTTAACTACAAATTCCTAGCACATCAATGTAGCTGATCGTATCACAAGAAAAATAAGTCTGATTAAAGGGTTTTTTTTTTTTCATCTCATCTCCAACCTGTTTTTCAGTTACCAAAATAAGGAGAACAGAGTCTGTCCCTTCTGATATCAACAATCCAGTAGACAGACCAACAGAACCGCAGTTTGGAACTCTTCCCAAAGCACTCACTAAAAAGGTACGCAGTGACTGGAGTGATGTGAATCTTCTGTCTCGCAGTCAGTGAGGAACTACAATAAGGAGAGGTCACAGTAGTACCTTAGTGGCTGGAACAAGAATGGCACTTCAGCTTTCACTTTGTAAAGAGTCTTCAGAATGAATTTTCCTCATTGTTAAACATTGGTTGTGCACATCTTGAGCCTCCTCACTCAGAGAAACTGTGTTGTTTGAGGCTAGGGACAGCCTTCCTCGTTTCATGAAACATTGACGAAAACTCTATATTTTTATTATGTACTCATTAGTGACTTTTCTTGCTTTTCAGGAGCACCCACCAGCAATAAACCATCTGGACTCCAGCAGTAATCCCTCTTCTACAACTTCTTCCACGCCATCTTCTCCAGCACCTTTCCAGTCTTCCAACCCTCCCAGTGCAACACCTCCCCCAAACCTATCTCCTATGGGCCAGAGGGACGGACGATTTAACTTCCCAGGTAAACCCATCTTTTTCTGGAGAACTCTGCCAAGATCAGAAAGGCATCTATGGAAGCTGAGGCTAATCAAAACTTCATAAGTAGATTCAGGTTTCTGAATAGATAGTTGAGTCTTACTCAAGGTTTGAAAGTTTTTCCTGTCATCTGATAAAAGGAAACAGTCTGTTCTTACAAGGTTTTAAGTCATGGCAACAAGATACTTTTGCAGGAAACAAATTACTGAGGAGTTCTGGTACCTTTCTTACATGATATGATCTTTCTACTTTCTTTTTTTTCCTTTTTTTTCTGATGAGTACTAAAAACAAATAGTATTCTTTTCCTCATTTTTCTTACTGTATCATAAAATGCATGCTGCCTGCTGTTTTTGGTCTTTAAATCATAAGTTCCTTGCTAGAACAAAATATTGAAATGAAGACTGGCATGAATTTGCTTTATTGGTCCCTTCCAAAAGATAACCAACAATGAACACTGGCTTTTAAAGTGTAGACAGATGTGCATGGTGAAGAATTTACAGACTTCACAGATTAAGGACCCAGATACGCTGTCTTTAACAAAGCTAATAGAGGCAAGGCTTGCATAGTAGAATAAACTTAATTCCTTTTATCTGGAAATGAAATCACATGCTGCTAAACAGGTGCTGCTTAAATACTGCTGTAATTTGCAGAAGATTTCTCAGCTGTGTAAGTTGCTGTTTTAGCCTACTTAAAAGGAGCAGAAGCAGCACTAGTTTAGTGCAAGGATTCTACAGCAGTTACTTTGTATTAGGACAAGTAATTTAAATTAAGTGAAATTAAAACAAAAAATAACCTTGCAAATAGCTCTTGAGCTTCAGCCTCTCTGCATGCAGCTTGGAAAAGCTGACGATATGAGGGAGGATTGAAGGACCAGCTTTTCCCTGGGCCTGCCTGTTAGCATCCCTGGCTTCTCTGAGTTTACTTCTTCCACTTGACATCTGAACAGGGGGTTTTCCTGCCAGACTGCTTGCTTTTTGGTAACACAGCATTCATGTGACAGGTGTCACCTGTCTTCCAAAAACGCATGTGCTGAAATTCACCCCTAAAGCAGACTGATAATCAACTAATCTGCTTCCCAATAGTGAGTTGGGACTAATTCATTGAATGCATATGTGGCACTTACTGATGATCCTCTAACTTGTTTTTTGTTTTTTGTTTTTTGTTTTTTGTTTTGTTTTTCCCTGGTATTTTTTTTTGCTGTCTTTTTTTTTTTTAACCAAAAAGCTGCCTACTATATTCAGCATAGACAACAGTTTATCTTCCCAGGTGAGTTGACTGTTTTAATTCTACTAACTAGCTTTTGCTGTCAGAAAGTAACTGTTTGTAAATTTCTGCATGCTTACTCAAGAATGATAATTCTGCTTTTGAAAAGAAGTGTATCCAATACAACAGATAAAGCAACAGATTTCTGCTGTGAGATTCTACTCAAAGCTGTGTTCTTTTGTTAAGGCTGTCTTTTGGGATTATATGCTTAGAATAAATGGAAGCTGTCAGTTCAGGAATGCTGAGTTCACCTTTATGAATTAATGTTCTTGCCTATGGGGTTTAAAAACGATGCAACATTATTCATATGTGCAAGCTCTTGGTCACTGTTCACGAACACTCAGAAACAGCTTGTCTATTTCCAAAGTGAGAACTGGTGATGTAGGATGCCAGGTACAGAGTACTATACTCTAAATTTTGCGAGGATTTGCAACCCAAACTGAATTTCCTGTGCAATGGTGACATTGATCATACTAAGTATGGTTGGAATGCATGACCTGCAATAAAGATCAATCCTCACAGAACTGGGGCATCTGGATTCAAGTATTTCTGATTGCTTAAGGCCATTTAAAAGAGTGTGAGCAGCTCACAGATGAGGACAGCCGTTGCAAAACGTTACAGATAAGTGGATGTTAAGAAAACTGGGATTGGTTGATATAAAGGCATGTAAAACAGCCATTACTGCAATATTGAATATTCTGATCTATAAGGGAATTAAGTCTAAAATATGTATAGTAATTTTCATGCTTTTCAGAAATTCCCAGTCCTGCACAAATAGCACAGCCTCCAGAAACCGCTGCAGACACTGAGTAAGTTCTGCTTGTTTTATCTTTATTAACTTGATAATCTTCAGGTCAGCGTGAAGGCATTGTGATAACCGAAACCAATAGCCTGCTGAACATATCATCTGAAAACTTCTACAGGATAATTTCAATCAGCAAGAGTGATACTGGTATTTCTGGTTTTGTAAAGCTGAAAATATTTATTTTAAGTGGGACTGTGCCTTCAAATATGTAGTTATGGTTGTGTGTGCATGTTCCCAGATCAGGAAGGTCCAATGAAATAAAAGGTAGATGGTTTCATGATTGAAACAACATGGAAGAGCATGGCAAGCTAACATCTTTGTAGGGATCTGAATTGTAGGGTGTGATGTTTTTAACCTACATACCTTAGCACTCACAATTGCTTGACCACTCCATATGTGTTTCTGTAGTACTGGAAATAGGAGTATCTGTTACTGAAACACATTGTACTAATGCAGCCACACCACTTCCAGTGAATTCCTACCACTTAAACACTGAGAATCACTTCAAAGTCTTTGTCTCTTATTTGCCAAAGTAATCTTAGAAAGTCCTTAGTCATTAAGTAGAGCATTGATTCTACTTTGATATGATCGACTATACTGCTTTCACTATCTGCACCCTATTTATTTCTTACTACAAATCTGTCTTCTCTTGTTAGTGCTAAAGAACAGACAGTTACAGATGGAGTTAAACATGAAGCAGAGGTACGTTTTATGGTTTCCCCTTTTATACCTCTTTTGTAATCCCAAAGGCCATGTTGTAACGCAACAGAAGCTTGTAGCTGTGGAGCTGTGAGTGTAGACTAGCTGTGCCTTCAGTTCCACTCAGCTGTCTATGCTGCAAAGATCTCTACTGACAGTTGGTGTTTTGTTGCCAGGCTGAAACAATGAAGTACTTGTAACAGAAAGTTCTGTTTCTAATTGGCCTAAGGTGATACTTCTCAAGTCTTTGGCTCACTCAGTTGCCTGCTGTTTCTCAAGTGGTTCTTGAGTCATATCCCCAGAGGAGGTGTATGCCTTTTATAGCCTTCTCAGATGACTTTGTCCTATGAAGAGATCTCTAGGTCTGTAGTCAAATAGGTACATCAACCTACCCAAGTCCTCTCAAAACAGACTCTCAGCATGTTTTTCCTTTCTCTTTCTGTAAACAGGTGGAAGAACCTGAGAGTAATAAATCAGAACCTGAAGATGATGAGGATGAAGTGGAAGATTTGCCAAACAGAAGGCCGCACTTGCAAGGGATGATTTATCGCAAACCCAGCCAGACCAGCGTCTACCTGCAGGAATGGGACATTCCCTTTGAACAGATTGAACTGGGGGATCCCATTGGCCAAGGACGATGGGGGAAGGTTCACAAGGGAAAATGGCATGGGGAAGTGGCCATCAGGCTGCTGGAGATAGATGGGAACAATCAGGATCATCTCAAGCTCTTTAAAAAGGAGGTGATGAATTACAGACAGACCCGGCATGAGAACGTGGTGCTTTTCATGGGAGCATGCATGAACCCTCCTCATTTAGCAATCATTACTAGGTAAGGATATAGCAACTTCTGTTGGTAATGCTACACCTGCTCATTTATTTATAATAGTAATACAAAATAAATTTCTATAAACATATTTGTAAATTATATATTTGCATAACAAATATTTAATGTATATTTATAATATAGGCATGTATTATAAATATATTTATTTCTGTAGTCTGAAAGTGGAAGACATAAACGCAGCCTCTGTTGCTTGGAGGTTTGGATATTAGAGGCATCTCTTACGGAGCTTATTTATTGACAATTTAATTCTTATTTTTTAGTCTCTTAAAGTCTTTTGAATTCTTAAAAAGTGGGATAAAGTAACCAGCAGTCTCAGCAGAAGCTGGTGCTCAGGTTTTGTAAACTGGACTTATTTGTCAGAAGGGCATAACGAGATCAGAGCCACTGAGGAAACACACAAGCATTTGCTTGAACACACTTTAGCGATAACTGAATGCTAGCGACAGCTGCAATTGTGTGCACCCACACAGATGTCAACTGAGCCATTTATATTATTGAAAATGGCATTGCTCAGCAGAGGGAAGACGACTGATTCTGTCAACATGATAAGAGTACCATTTGAGCATCCAGTGGTCATTTTTATGTTCCTCCAAAGTTTTAAAGATACTTTTTAGGACTCTTGTTCCTCTTTCTTATAGCTTCTGCAAAGGAAGGACACTTTATTCATTTGTAAGGGACCCCAAGATATCCCTGGATATTAACAAAACCAGGCAGATAGCACAGGAGATCATTAAGGTAAGCATACATTGTGCTATCAGAGACATCTGTTTTCTGGGCAGTACCTCAGCAAGTGTTGAGTGGCTGCACAGCTGGAGAGGGTCTGAAAGTTCAATAGCTGTACTACAGGATGCTGCAGTAGGGAAAAACTTGAAACTGGAGGAAGGAAAACTGCTAATTCAGTGGGGCAGTAAGCTGAAGACCTGTAGGGATAGAAATTGAATTTTTGCTTATCTGGGGTTGGGGAGGGAGAATTTTGATAAAAGGCAACCATGAAGAAATGCATGCAGGGCAGATTTCCTTCCCAGTCTCTTCTCTTTTATTAGTAACTACAGCTACATTCTGAAGTAGACATTATCTTCCAGATTTGCAGTTTTCCATGGTTGTTTTCAGTATTGCTCAATTGAAGTAGCATTTCTTAAGCTATTGTTTTCTTTGCTGGCAGTAGCGTCCTAGGAATTTACTGAGCAAGCTTGTGTCAGTTGTTCCTTGTCCATACACATACACACTTATTCAGAGTTGTAAAGTTCACAGTCACTTACTGCTTCAATTAGAAGTGCCCTCCCAGCAACCCTGCTGTACAGAGGAGGAAGCTGATGCATCCCCACTTAATTTATTGTTTATGCTGGAGTAAATAGAGTAAACACATATTAGAAAGAAAAGCATGCCCAGTTAGAGGCTTGTAGATAAGACAAAATGTACATCTCTGCATATAAACTTTTTTTCCAGGGCATGGGCTATCTTCATGCAAAGGGGATTGTACACAAGGATCTGAAATCCAAGAATGTTTTTTATGACAATGGGAAAGTAGTGATCACTGACTTTGGACTATTTGGAATTTCGGGTGTGGTTCAGGAAGGAAGGTAGGTGGAGGTTTCAGTGCTCGGTCCACTTCTGGGGTGATAAAACCAATCTAACAGGGACACATTTCGATGTGTTGCACAGTGCAAGAGAGGAGATCTGGGTCCTTTACTATGTACACTTTGGAATACACTTTTTTTTTTTTTAAATAGAGGCCTTTCTACACTTTCAGTGGAACACAGCTAGAAAATAACGTGAATTGAGTCTCAGAACACAAAACAAAAACAATTTTAAGCCCAAGAATGAGCTGGAGCGTCAGGCCAACAATTGCATATGTTTTTTAATATGGCAAGAAAATGAGAGTGTTAGCCAAGCTAAAACATTTGAGAAAAGTCACAGCATTAGGCAAACCACAACTATTGGCCATGTGCTGTTTCTTAGTTTATTTAATATTGTGTTTCAGTATGACTTCTTTCCTTTGAACTCAGGAGGGAGAATGAATTGAAGCTGCCTCATGACTGGTTATGCTACCTGGCCCCTGAAATTGTTCGTGAGATGGCCCCTGGGAAAGATGAAGACAAGCTGCCTTTCTCCAAAGCTGCAGATATCTATGCCTTTGGGTAAGGGGAAGAGACCTGAAGAGTATCACTGGAACTTTCTAAATGAGATATGATACAGACCTGAGCCTTGCCAGTCTTCTGTCAGACTCAGATTCAGCTAGGCTGCATTTCCCTCACCTACTATGAAAGACATGGGTGTGACAGCTTGACAAGGAGGTGGGTGAATGGGCTGGGAGGGATTTGCTGCACAGCCTTATTTACATTCCAGAGCTTTCTGAAGAAATTGGGATTCTGTCAGAGTTTTGCATCTTAAGAGCAGGCAAAGGCTTGATTTGTCTGTTTGTGTTGCAGGACTGTGTGGTATGAGCTCCAAGCAAGAGAATGGCCCTTCAAGAACCAGCCTGCCGAGGCACTCATCTGGCAAATTGGAAGTGGTGAAGGAGTGAAACAAATCCTTGCAACTATTAGTTTGGGGAAAGAAATCAATGTAGGTACATCAGCTGCAGGATTCCTTCCAAAAAACTGTTTGCCAGGGTTGCTGGAAAAGAGGGAGCTGCTTATTTTACTATAATTCTGAAGATAAAGGGCAGGAGAGAGAACAGATTAGAATGACATACCAGCCTCTTCCCGTTATTGTCATATAAAAGTGACATCCAGTGGTACACAGGACACTGACTTTAAGAATGTCCAAGACAACTGCTTAAAAAGTAGTTCTTGCTGGGCTGTCACAAGTCACACTGCTCAATCAGTCACTAAGTTTGTAGAGTTGACATGTGAACTAAGTGAAAATAATGAGCCTTAACTATCCTTTGCAGGAAATTCTCTCAGCATGCTGGTCATTTGATCTTAGTGAGAGACCTAGCTTCACTGTCCTCATGGATATGCTTGAAAAACTGCCAAAACTGAATCGTCGGCTCTCCCACCCAGGGCACTTCTGGAAGTCTGCTGAGTGAGTACTTGCGGTTGTTAACACTTATGCTGCTCAGAATTTGCTAACCAACTATTCCTGTGCTTAATTTTGCCTTCCTGGGGTCTGTCATGCCTTTAATAGCAGAGTAACAATGTGCTTTTCTGCTTTTCTACTTAGTAGGAAATTATGTAATTAAACGCGCACACATTTCAGACAGTTAATTTCCTACTTCAACATATTTGCTTCCCTCCTTCTGTAGATCATTTATCCAGCTTTGTTCAGTTTCAGAGAGTATTTACCAACGTTATTGGAAAGTGCCCACACTGACCTGAAAGGGATTAGAGTTTCCCTTCTAATGGCTGGTACTGAATGAGGAAGGGAATCACCAAAGAATATGCTGCCATTTCCCTTTTAAACTGAACCATCAATTTATGCAAGAGTCTTAATGTAGCAACCTTCCTCAAGGAGCAGGTAGGGAAAAAATGCAAACCCCTCCTCCTCTGTATGGAAGACTGCCCACATTGCACAGACAGATACAGGAATGGAGCACTTTGCTCAATACAGTTGACCTCTGGAGGAAAAAAAGAACACTAAAATCTTCAGAATCTATAAATTGCTTGGCAGCAAATTGACAGCTAGGAACAAGTTTTACTTTTGGACTGGATAAGCTGGAATCATGTCAAGATTTGGATCAAGGAAAGATGAGAGGTAGCAACGCAAGTCCTAGCCATATCATGATACTTTCCAATTTAGGACCTGTGTTGAAAGTGGGAAAGAAAAGTATCACAAGATAAAGCATCAGTAAACTGACAAAACTGGGAGAGACCCCTCAGAAATACTTCACTGAACATCCTATGACATCTGTTATGATAGATGAGACCAGAATTTAGAACTAAATCCAGGTCAGAATAGATTTGTATAAAGCCATAGGGCCTAAAACCTTTTGTCTGCTGTGTCATGAATAACCCATCACTCAGACAATAAGAGATCCCAGTCTCGCTTGCCTCGAAGTCAGGGGAGATCAGACTGTGAACAGTGCCCATTACCACATACTTTCTTTGGTTTAAATTTTCTTCAACTGCTCCTTTAATATTTTCTTATTTCTTTCCCTTTTTGATGTTTAATCTACCCCTTCCTTACCATAACCCTTCATGATCTTCCTGTAATACGTTATCATCACTGAACAAATGCTTCTGTTTACTTGTATGGTGAGCATCATGACATTTTGTGCCTTGGTGTGTGTGCTTTATTTTGGGGTTTGGTTGCAGATTTCACCCTTTGTCTCTTGTTATAATGTCTAACAACATTAAAAGATGGCCTCACCTTTATACAAAAGAAAACTATTACCAGAAAAAGTTGAATGCTTACTATCCACTCGCTGATAAGTAGAACTGTCTGCTATTTTTTCCATGTGTTAGACAGGTATATATTCATATTACAGCACTCGTTTTAAAAAGATACAATGAAAAAACAGGGATATCCTTAGATTTGGCAGTTATTTGCATCATCAATTTCTGCTATGCACTGGGGTGTGACTGTAGGTGGGAGGTAAGATGTCATTCTGTGCCTGCCCACTCCCTGCTCCAGCAGATCTGTTACAGCTTCAGTCTGGGGATTTCAGTTGTCTTGATATTTTAAGTGTTTTTTTTTCTCTAAATAAGCATCTAAAGAGAAACGAACAGAACTTGAGCTAGAAATATCTGTCCATCATTCATAAATTAAGAGAAACAGCTCTTTTTCCTCCTCAGGCCTAAAGCTTTGTAAACTTAAACCTGTCTTTTCTGCACACTGGGAGTCAGAGAGCAAGCGATGCTGTCCTTAGAGCAGTGAGAAGGATGTCAGTACCAAAGGCAGGTACAGAATCTGGTCCAGCGTGATAAGCTGCAGAGTGCAATGATCAGTGAGGGTCTCTTATTCTTGGATTTGAAAGGTAACTTTGCCCCACATCAATATATATATTTTTTAAAAGAGTCATCTTTTGTCTCAGAGGATCATGGAGTTCAAATTGTTTTATGGACAACAGCAGTTCTTTTGTCAGGAGATCTACATGAGATGGCAGTGCCCTCTGTTAAAGTTTTTCCTTTCCTACACAAGCCCTTTTCTGTAGAGCCCTCCACCATTATGGCTCTGTGTCAACACTTTCATGCTCTCATTTCTCCATGCTATCAGATCCACTTGTGTTGAATCATCAACTCTCACAGCCAACTTGATATCTTTCAATCCACCTAGTCAGACACTGCAGTGCAGACTGGGAGCTCAGGCTGCCTAAATATTCCCATGCAGACTGTCAGAGGGTCCTGCATTGTCCCTAACATCACACTCAAGTTATTTGAAGGAATGCTTCCCATTTGGGCAGTCATTTCACAAGAGTGCTCATTTCCAGAGTAATCTGCTAAGTGATTATTTTGGGTTAGTGTTTCCATAGGGAGTTCTTGAACAGCTTGTGGAACCATGCCTTATGTAGCAGCTACCCAAATTATTTTTTCCCTGGGTAGACAGATCCTCCCCTCCTACTGCAAGTGGTTCATGTAAATTTGCATACATTAATGCTTTTTTCTCTGCTGAAAGCATGTAATAGAAGAGAAGTACTTTAAGTGCCACTATTAATTATCAATGCTGACAGCTGAATTAGTGCTCACTGAAATTAAAGTGCAGGCAGCTCAGTTGGTTTTTGTCTCCTGCAAACTACATAATATTCAGGTTACACTTAGAAAGCACTCTATAGCAGTGTCAACTAGCAACCAGATACAAAACCTACTGAAGGCAGTCACATCCCCTCTGACAACTCCTTAGAGGAAATACGGCACTAACCCCTTGCTTGACACTACCGTAAGCTTTCTAATAGGTAGTTTTCAAGAGCTTGCTTTAAAATAACTGAAAACTAACTCTCATGGTGTCTTTTTCCCCTCCCTTCCATATTTCTTTGTAGGTTGTAGCTACTGGTGCAATAATGGGGTCCACCTTGCATGCTTCCATGTGTTGTATCCTAACCAGCAACTTGGACAATCACCTTCCATTCAAAAAAATGAAAACAAACCACGAAATTAACCCACGGACATAATCAACATTATATCTGAATTCTCCTTTTCTGCCTTTTTCTGCTTGGCATGGGCTGTTAGCTTGAATAACAACTCCGGCCTACAAGAAGTTACTGTCTAACAACGCAGCACCTCTCCGTTCTGAGTCACAGCAGCAGGCTGCAGCTTCCTCCTGGCAGGCAGCTGGTGCTCTGCCCTGACCAACCAGGCATTGGGGTTTGGCTGACACTGGCATTTGTGGCCTGCAAGCCTCAGGAGGCAGAAGGGAGAAGTTTCCTAGCTGCTGTCTGAGGTGGTGGCTTTTGACTCAAGATAACAGGTACATTTTCCACAGGCAGAGCCAGCAACTGAACACTTCACTTGCATTGCAAACCAACGCGACTTAAGGGCCAGATTGAGTCAGTTCTCCTGTAGGGCCAGATCCAGCCCTGCATTGAACCAAGGGTCAGCTTTGTCAGGGGTGTACACAGCAGGTACAGTTCTTGCATAGAAAGGAGGATAGCCCTCGCTGTGCTCAGGGCAGATTGCAGTCCCCTAGCCTACCTGGGAATGCACCACCACCAGCTGCATCCAAAACTGGGATCAGCTACAGCACTGTGCAGAAGAGGAGGAAAGCAGAGAAACCCTTCAGTTCCTCATTCTCCTTCACTTGCAAATCCAGCGTTTTGAGTTCTGTGATTTGCTTTTGTTTACATTCCTAGTTCAGCAAAATGCTCGACTTTGCAGTAGGAACTTTGCAGAACTGTAGGCAGCACTGCAAACATGTGCCTTTTTGTAAAAGGTCTTTTTTCATTCCTTTTTTGAAGAAAATTTGAGGGAGAGAGGACGAGGACAGAGGCAGATATGCAGCAGGAGCCAGGGAGGTTCTTACTGCGTTCAGTGAGGACAAATACACCTACATGTCATTTTCTCAGAAAGTCAGAGCCCTGCATGCTGCACTGGAAAGAGTCTGCTGGAAGCCCTCACGTACTCATGCTCCCTGCCTTGTTGCCACCTAGCACATACGTGTAGGAAGGCATTTTGAAGTGAAAATGTTTCTAGCTACACTAACAGATTAAGGGTGAAAGAAAAGACATCTTTATTCACTTTCTATACGCTATAAAGAGAAGCAGATGTGTTTTTTGAAGCAATTGCTGTACTTTGTCAGAATGCCCCTTATCCTTAGAAAAGTATTTTTTTTCTCCATTTCTATTTCAAGGAAACCAAACATCTGTCAGTCTTCTACCCACCTTAGGCTAGGTACTTTTAAAGCCTCCTGTTTTGCCAATTTGAGCCATATGCTTTCAGTAATGAGGTTAGCATAAATAAATCAAATGTTTGCTGCTTAATTTTTAAATGCTGCTGGGTGATCTCACACCGCATGAAACCAGAACCCAACCCATTTTCTATGACTGTAGCTTTGTAGGGGAGAAAAAAAAAACAACCACAATGAAAAACCAACAGTAAATAAATAATTCTTTTCCCCTCCCTTCTCCTTTCCTTCCCCACTCTTTTCAGCATTAACAGTAGCAAAGTTGTCCTGCGCTTTGAGAGATTTGGCTTGGGAATCCTGGAACCAAGTAATCAAAAGATATAGCATGGTGTGTAGTTGTCTTGTGATAATATCTACCTACTTACACACACAAAGAAATCTTCACTGAATCTTCCAAGCTATGAAACTGGTGCAGCCACAGCTGAAAGCCACACGACCGTCAATTCACAGTCCTTTGTTGTTCACAGTGTGAATTCTGCCTGAGCACCAGCAGTTATTTAAAGAATGTTTACATGATAACTTTTGTGTGAACTATATTTTTTAAAAACATAATAAACAGTGAGTCAATTTAACTACAGCTGTTCAACTAGCACAAAGAGAAACCAACCTTTTTCTAGTTCCTTTCTGTGTCTGTGGTTCAAATAGGAACGATCTTCTGCCTTCAGTGCAGCTTTCCCTAAGACAAGTGGAACTGCTTTGTTTCAGAATGGTTATGTATCTCATACAAGGAGATGGGATCTTTAAATTGTTTTTCTCTCGTTAAGGTAAATTTTATCTACTGCATTGTGATTTATCCAAACTGATAATTCACTTATCACAAAACACTCTGGTTTGTTTCTGCAGGGTTGGTCCAAGCTCTGGGTTACCTTGAATTAAGTTATAGTAGTAAAAATCTGCTTCTTACTGGAATGTTTGCTGTCAAACATACAGTTATTTCAATTGAAACACAGAACCGAGCACTTCAACACAGAACTCACAAGAAAAGCTCAACTGCCATGCACCAGAATCTCAGGTTGGTTGAGGTGGGAACGAACCTCTGGGTCCATCCACTTCCAGCCATGCTCAGGCAGGGCCACCCCGGCAGGCTGCCCCTGGAGAAGGTGAGCTCCTGGGCACCTTCAGGCACAACCCATTTAGTCCCCTGAACCAGCAGCACTGCCAGATCTCACCCCTTGCTGCACTGATCTCCATCTTGTTTGTAGAAGAACGCATTTTACTAGATAGAGCTCCAGGGAGCGATGAAAAATCAAGGGAAAAAGCCATCCTTCAACAATGTGTTACATACTGTTCTGATAAACAGAGCCTTTGAAGAGATTCATTCTCTCCCCTGTGCACGCATACACTCCCCTGGACAGTCAGATAAGTCTGCAAGAATTTAAGAAATTTAGGACTAAGCAGTAGCTCTGAGGAAAACTAAGAACAAAAAAACCCGTGCAGCTAGGAAAGTTACGGTTTGTTCCAGAGAACCTGACTCAATCCAACAGCTCAGACCTGTTTCAAAGGTTAAGTTTAAGACCAAGAAAAAAACCCAGCCCCCAGAAATCAAAAGGAAACCACATGCTACAATGTGTAATATGCAGACTGATAAAGGACACAGCTGATTACTGCATTTAAGGTGACAGATGCATTATCTCACTCACAAATGAATTGCAAGCTGCATTAAATGTTCCCTCACACCTCCCGTTCTTATTCCTCTGCCTTTGCCTGTCAGCCAGGGCCGCAGGACAACTCTAATTACACAGCGAACATTAAAGAGCCCTTCTGTCCTTGCGCTGCTTCATTTTTGAGGTAGTTCATTAGGACTGCCTGGAAGTCATCAAATTCCATTCCTCCAGTCACACTAGTACATTACATGCCTCTTTTATATCTTTTGCCACCATTACAAGGCTTTAAAATGTGGATCACAGAGGGAAGAGCTCTGAAGTCCTCCACAAGGCACACAAAGTGACAGGCACTCAGTTTGGTTGCAGGCAGCTGACTTGGAGAAAATCAAGTGGAGGGAAAAAAAAAGTTCTGTTGAGCAGAGGGCTTCTCTCCTACTCCTACACTGTGCTATGGTGATTTTAAAATGTGTCTGAAATATAAAACAAAATTGGTTTGGTGGTAGCCAAGCATGGACACATGGTTCTCTTGACCTCCCTCTCACCACCTCAGTACAGCAAATAGGCCCCTCGGCACACACTGCAAATACAACAAAATAAAATTAAAAACCAAAAAATGTTCTCCCTATGCAACTGCCCTCACATGAGGTCCAAACCCTAGCTGTGAAGGCTGTTTGCAGGCAGAATGCTGTGCTGGCCCTGCTTCCCAGCAAGGCAGCTTTACCTGTGTCAGCAGGGCCACCTGTCCCTTTGTGCTGCACTTCGCAGTGTGCTAAAAGCAGATGGGGCTGACCTATGAGCACTGCAGGCTGACGGAATGCTATCCTGCTGCAGGAAGGGTTTCAAAGCTTGCCTTTAAACCATAAAGTTTGAGATTCAGTCTCAGCCTTCCTTGGTTTTGTGTTTAAATCCCATAAATGGCACGTAAAAGCAAAACCCAGCGTACCAGAGAGCAGGGCCAATTGCTGTCTGGATAATGTGTTGCAGTCAGCTGTGTAAGGCATGGAAATCAAACAGAACCTGCTGAGCTGTACAGCTGTGAATGAAGTCGGGTCTCCCACCCCTCTGTCCCAGCTGAGCAGCAGGCATTGGGTCACACTGCTTTATGGCCACGTCTGCTGTCTCCTCGTGTGCTGGTGTGAGGCGTGAAGTGCAGTAAGCCTGTCCTGTTGTAGAGGTGTAAATGTGAAGCTGGCTGTACAGTGCTGCTACAATAGCCACACATCAATAGTGAATGTAAATGGAGTATGTAATATGGTGAAAATTGACACGTTTTTCTTTTCAAATGTGTTGTAAACTTTGTACAGTAAAAATTTTTTTTAAATATTTTCTATCAGAGTGTCTTCCAGAATTCCTATTAAATTAATTAAAGATTGTTAGTATTAACAACTGTTTCTGTATTAGTTTATGCAACCAGCAAGGAAAAAAAAAGTGCACATTATGCTAATGAAATCCTGGATACATAGGAATCTTTTCAGCAAATAAATCTTTGCTCTGAATAAAGCAAGTGTTACAAAATTGTGGTTTGACCTTCCCCCCCCACACACTTGTAGCCAAACTAAAGCACAAGCAGTTCATCCTGCCTTACCTGCAGGGCACACAGGTGGGCCGCAGAGCCGAAGTGCCCCCCAGCCTTGAGGCCAGCACAGCCCCACAGCCAGCAAGCACTGGGCAGCACCCGTCCCTGCACGTCCACCCCCAAGTGCCTGTCACACGAAGCTGCTTCAGGCTACCCCTGTTACCCTGCAGCGATGTCCCTGCAGGCTCAGCTCAGTCACAAGCATCTGCAACTACTACCAAGATCTCATTCATCAGCACAATTCCTGGTGGCCTTCATGCTTATGTGCTGACTATTGTGTTCCAAACATGGACAGGCGGGCACTGTGCATTGTGAGTGAGCTGCTCCCTGCAGCAGAAATGACACATCTTTGTTTCTCAATTATTGTAGTTCTGTAAAGCCCAGCCAGGGAGGAATAAAAATTGTTGTTGGAGCCTGTGATAGCAAGGGCTCAGAAATGAGCACTACGTCACGTCCATCAGCCCCTTTCCCTACCCTGACTCCAGTTGTGGCAGGTTTGCTTTGAGCTGTCACTGACATCTGCCCAGCTGATATTCTAACCACACACCTTTCCTGGGGACAAGGATCATTTTGTTTCCTCTTATAAGTCAAATGCAAAAGCCCTTCAGCTGCAGGATGGCTGGCAAACTTTCTTCAACTTGTTTGATAGATGGAACTGAGATGCTGTTCAAGTTCCTTTTTGCCATAACCGCTTGGATGGATTCTCACTACAAATGGTACCAAACGGCAGTGAGAACCCAGCGCCGTCTCTCAGCAGCTACCTGACCCATTGCCCAATTCTGAGTCCCACCGCCTCCTCACAGCCCCAACATCCCTGCAGCTGCTCAGCACACACCAGAAAGCTTTCCCACCCGCTACAATGGGCCAAGTTACCTGGCTTTAAGAGCTCCAACACTGACTTTTCTCAGAGCATTAGACTATGCTGGGAGCAAGGCTGGGCCAGCTCAGCACTTCAGGGCTGCTCAGCAAAGCCGAGAGGGCAGAGCAGGGCCTGAGCTCTGAGCAGAGCTCTCAGGGGAGCTGCCTCCTAGTGGAGCTGGTCATTCAGTTATGATACCACACAGCAAGCTTCAGTAAAAGGGATCTTAACATTATCTTGCTGAAAGCTCCTCTCCTTAGCTCCCAGCTCACCGCACAGGCCACCCCACACAGCACAGTTTGTTTTTGGAGGAATTCATCCTCCTGTGCTGCCAGGAAGCAGCAGGGACCCCTCACACCCATATCACCACAGGACTCAGGCCGCACTGATCAGACACCAACAGCTGCAAGGAGAAGGCTGCCCACCTGCTGCCACACACTGCCACAGAAGTGGGAGCTGCCTCCACGGCCCCAGAACCCGCCATCCCCTGTGGGGCCCCAGCTCCAGCCAGCACTACACAGCAGTGTGTTAATTAATCTGTTAACCCCAGGGTCACTGTGCTGCTGCCAAACAGCTTTACGCCAAAAATAACAGCAGCCTTGTACTGCCCTGCAGAGAAAAGGACAGTGCACTTCAAAGCACAGCTTTACATTTCATCCATCTTATCTAGATCTTTCATACACAAACAGTAAAAACCTTCAGATAAGTTGAGCTTTCTTGCTTTTCATAAAGAAAAAGAAATAATGAATGTAATTATCAATTAAACTTGAAGGGCGAGGTCACGTATTTAAATACAACTAAAAAAAAACCCAACCCTAAATAACCTCAAGCGTGAAGGTTACAATCCCACCACCTGCAAAGGGAAGCTCACCGTTGAGTGGCTGTATTACATCCCAGCAGCTCTAACCCAGCACTGCAGCACAGCTCCCACCAACCCAAGGCAATGCCTTTTCCCAAGGAAGAGCAGCTAACCCAGCCCAGAGACATTTGCATCATCACCTGTCTCCTGCTGAAAGCCTAAGAACACATCCTAACCTGGGATTTGTGCAACATGGTATGTGACTTCTGTGTTTTTGTTACAATGACATTTGTTTATATCTTAGTTAAGATTTTGAAGTTCTTATTATTTTTAAAGCATTTGTCTTTCATCAGTGAATAGTCCAAGAACCTTTTTTCTCTGAATGACAACAGAAGCTTCCCTCCCTCATCTCCTGAGTCAACAAGTATTCCCATCTCAGCAAAGACAAACTCAAGCACAGAGACCATTCAGAGCTCCAGACAGCTGCAATATAACACTCAATTGCATTTTAAACCCTAAAGCCAGAGGGGACCACTTTACCATCACTCCTGGCAATAAAATATACCTACCTATTTTGTTGAACACATGGCAACTGCATTGTGCTTAATACACCGCCTGAAAATGCAAGGCACACACTAGCACTTTAAAATATAGATCTTACTTCTGGTTGCCTATGTTAGACTTATTTGAAGTCCAGAGCTCAGCGAGTCCTGGGCTTATTGAGAACTTTCTTAATAGAGATGGAAATTACCTCGTTCTACACCCATCCCACCTCAAAACTTCAGAAGCAGAGAATCTGTTAAAGTATGAAATAACACTCACATACTTGCTATGAACCTCCTCTGTCCTTCGCTCTCTGTATCTGCTGTCCAACACTTCCTGTTCTCTGCCATCACTGCCCACAGCCTTTCAACTACACTGCATTTTTCATCTTATGTTTAAAGCTGTCCTGAAGTACACGTGGAACACACTGCATATACATGACACTGTTGACTTTTGAGGGTCAAATCCTTTACTGGATTCCAGCTCCTGGAGAGAAAGGATAACAGGAAAAACCTCACCTTTAGCTTTTTAATGTCATCATAAATTCCTGCTGATTTTAGAAAAAGAAGTTGTGACAGAACTACAAGGGACAGGAGCCAAACTCAAAATACAACTAGGGTAATATATATTGCTCCAATTGTTATTTTGCATTCTTCAGTTCACAGTCCACAAGGCAAGATTTACACCTCTCCAGCAGTAACAAGACTGTATAACTCATCATAGGCAGGCCACATAACTCACAGAGATGAGCTCTTTGCTTAAGGGGAGAGTGCTGGTTGGAGAACACCTCACATCAGCCCTTGGAAGCAAAGAAACTGCTTCTGAGGGGTTCTTTGTGATACCAGGCAAAGCATCATTAGAAATACCAGTAATCACATACAGAAAGAAGCTAACTCACCCAACTGGTGATGAGGGTCCTCTGGCTATAAAACACACCTCCTCAAGAAGCAGCCTTCACCCAAGACACATTCTCCCATCAGAGGCTTGCCCTAAATGAGCCCAGGGAGGGATGGACCCCTCCAGGTCAGGTGGGAAGTGCAGGAGAATTGCTTGCACCTGTGCTTCCTGGGTCAGCCACCCCTCCCTCCACCAGGTGCTCAATCATCAGTTCAGGCTGTGTTCTAGCAGTTCCCTGCATCTACCTACCCACCTGCACTTTTTTCAGGCTGGAGATAATAGGACAAAGAGGTACATTTAAACTACACCAATCTGTTTGTCTTAATATAAAGGTATCTTTTATTACAAACAAATCAAGTGAAGTCAGAGCATAGAAATCAAATATACAAAGTGCTTTTGAATTTTCTGAACCTCATTGCTACAGGCTCTGTAACAACAAAAATTCAGTTTGGTGTACCTGACCTACATAGAGCAGAAATCAGAACTGCTACCTCCTCACATGTATACATTTGAAGTGTATGCAGCAGGTATTTCCACTCATAAGCCGTTGTATTTTATCACATTTGCAAGAGTTCCTTCAGATACAACAAATAACTGGACATTTCCAAGTGTCACAACCATCCACTTACTTGCTTTGAAGTGAAGATAATGTGCACAGTAAAACAATAATATAAATAAACTCAAACAGATAAATAGTCCATTAAAAAACAACAAAATAATCACTTCCAGCAATAGCAAAAAACTAAAAAATGTCACTAATAGCAAAAAAACCCTCAAATTTTCCTTGTGACTAGGTTTTACATGTTTTGTACTTGCAAAAGATGACGGATATATATTAATCTAGATAGAATTAAAAAAATAATTGGCATCTAAAATATTAAATTCATCTATTGAAAGAAGTCTGAGAACAACAAAAGTTAAATTTCATATTTTTCTTATTTAAGGCTAAAGCTTAGAAATCAAATCCTACCATCAGATGTGCAGCATTTAGCATGAGTAAAGAAGAGGATTTGATCCCTTGATTTTTGATAGCAACAACAAATGTGCAAATATCACGTCCAATGTCTGTTGTTCATGCCTGGACCAATGGGTTGCAAATCTCTTATATTCTTTTGACTTCATGTGGGAACACAGCCCCAAATATGTCTTCATGGTATCGCTTTTGGCTCTGAAAAAGAAAACAACAAAAACCCAAGAGATGAATCTTTCTGTGACATTTAAGTAAGCATTCATATGACTGATTCTGTGATTGGAGGACTTTCATGCAGCCAATAAAGGAACCAAATTGCAGACACACAAGCTCCAGACAAGTTCTGCTAACAAAACAGTCCTACAAAACCAGCCATACTCAGATACTGTGTTTTCAGTGACTGCCCCATTAATTTCTTAAACTCACATTACTACTTTGATACAATAAGATGTCAAACTTTTGATGCTCCGGAGACACTGCAAAGCTAATACCCAGGATCAAAAGAGGGACACTAGGCAAAACAGTAGTATGTAAGAGAGGAGCATGACACGTCATTCATACAACCTAGCCAAACAGGAACCATGCATTTTAAATCATGCTGAGTAGACTAGGCTAATCAGTTAAGCACTTTTCTTTAGCATGCTGCTGAAAAGAAGCTAATTGCAGTGTGTAAGATCTGGAGTGTGACTTTGAAACCTGTGTTGGAGCGCTGTCTGAATGGAAAGAATGCCGTGTACATCACAGGATACCTTTAGCTGGAAGAAATACTCTTCTGCCTGCTGCTCTGTGTGGTTCAGTTTTTTTACAAGCATCCTCTTCAAAGTCTGAGCAACATCCCTGGCCATGCGTACATCTCCACAGACATACAGATGCCCTTCCTCTTTATGCAAGATATTACACACTTTGGTTTCCAACTCATTTTGAAGAATATCTTGAACATAGACCTTAGAAACAGAAAAAAAATATCATTAGAAAAGGTCTCTTCAATGCTACTTTGTCTATTGGCTTTTCTAAATTCAGTGTGGGCCTACACAGGAAGGTTCAATACATCCTAACTATTCCATATGCTGCATGACAGCAAAGGAGAGGACAAATGCCTTAAATGCTCTCTCTACAAGTCCCAGATTTGAAGGCTGGACTTGTCCTTGATTAAACTAGAGTACATTAAGAGACTTTCATGTAAAACCAATTACCACTGCCAAAGATTCTTGACTTGCTAGAGAGGCAAGACAGATACAAAGCGTACTGAAATGGTGACAAATGACAAGAGCCAACTCATCTCTAACTCACAGGCTAATTATATCCTGCAAAATGTTTCCAAAAATGTTCCAGCTTCTAATTTCAAAGGATGTTCTGCACTCAAAGGTTTAATTGTATGTCTACTACACCTATCAATAAGGCAGTGAGGATTTAAAATACATACGTACATATATGGTGCTCATTCAGAAGTGAACAGTGGGAGGCTCCCTTGTTTTGGAGGAATGGGACCTTTTGTCACTTGTTCACAATGCACTGAAGCTAACAGTTTTGTTTTGCTTTGTTTTGTTTTTCAATAAAATTGTTAAACAGTGCCCAAACATTAACTTGAGAGACCTTTCCTAAAGGAGCCAACTCTTAAAGAACAAAAGAACCAGCCTTACTTTAGGCTGCCCAGGTTGCCTGGAGTAAGCTGTAAAAACTTCTTTCAGAACTCCTTTCCTCTTCATTTCTTCAACTTCTTCTTTGTAGATATGATCCATATCTGGATGCCGGCAGCCAAACAGTAATATCATGTCACCACCTTTGATCCCTGAAACCAACATCAGACAGCTATTTTCGCTTTCCTAGTAAGGCCTATCACCTCATACTACCGCCCCCAGAGAGAGCCCTGTCATATCAACTTAGATGGGCAATGTAACCAGTATTTCTAATTAGTCTTTTTTGCTAAAACTCTAAGGATTATGTGTGCATGAGTGACAGCTCCTGAGTTTACATCTGCATTAGGATTGAACCTGCCTGATACTTCAAAGTACTATGTGGAATCACCTATTGAAGCACATTTCCCAAGCAGGACGATAAAGACAGGCCAAAGCATTTCCACTCCTCATTGTGGCCCCTTTGTGAGAGCTGGGCAGATGCAGAACATGTAGTACTTACACACATAGGCTACTCCCTCTGAGTGATCAAATACCTCAAGACCACCAGAATGGTCTCACGTGGAATGGAATTATGGGCTGTTTCAATGTAGTGTTTGATTCAGTCCTGTGATGACAAATCTCTATATGGGTTACTTAACTAAAGTTAAGAAGTGTCTCCACCTGTTTTGTAGTTCTCCAAACAAAATCTCCACCTGAAGAGATTTTCTTTGGAGAACTACAGATGTCTTCTAGCTGGATGAGTTTTGACCTCCCCCAAGTGGCAGTCCCTGTAAGTACCTTTCTTTTCCAAGTCATAGAGACGCTGCTGCCAGAAACTTCTGAATGGAGCAATTCCTGTTCCTGGGCCAATAAGAATGCACGGCTTGGCTGGCTCCTTTGGGAGCCGGAATCCATCAGCGCTAACATGCAAAAATATGTTAATTAGGTAAAATAAAACTCAGAATAAAAGTATTCCTAGAAAGCTGACAGAATGATACCTAGTGATCATGTCTACTGCCTTGAATCTTCTCTTATTATGTTTTCTATGTGAGGATGAATGTATCTTGAAGGACTGAAGAATCAGACTCCCCAGTTTTTTTACAAAATAAACATTGATAAGTGCCCAGTGACTTAGGAGAGTAACCATCACTGATTTTGTAGAAGAAATGATTGGCTTCAGCACTTACCCGAGGTTACAAGGTACAGCTGAAATGCATGGTAGAAAACAGTATGTGATCACCTCTACCCTTTGCCCCCTCTTTTTCCCCAACACGTGTGCACCATAGTATGTATGGTGTTAACACTTGGGAGAAACTAAGAAAACATGTCTGAATAGACTTCTAAAAGTACTGAAACATTTCCTGCATTAGAATCCAATACAATTTCCATTAGTTTCCTGAAAATTTCACAGGAATTAACTTCAGGAGACATCTAGGGAAAGAAGCTTCACTGAATTATGCAGCGAGTATTTGCCTAATGTTTCTTATCCTGTGATTTTCCTTGGCTTCTTCCTATGGCATACACTCACCTGCGCACAAAGCACGGGACTGTTTCATTGAGAGCTATTTTGTTCAGCCACGTGCTGCAGACTCCATGGTGCAATGGCCCTTGTCCATCTAATCAGAGGAAAGGAAAATTATTTGTAAATATTCCAAAGCTGTCTTTTAAAAAACATAGTTTGTACTTAAAATCGTGCTTATAAACAAGGATATAAATGATCTAGTAATCATTTATGAAACAAGGATATACCAATGATGCAGTATTTTAACAAATCCTGGTACAGTATGAGCATCTGTACTGCTATGTACTATTCTGCATGTATCACAACACAAACTTTCTGTTACCGATACTTTTCATGCCATATAGCATAGACAGATCTTTCTGAACCACAACACAGACTACATATCATTTAATTAAGACAGAAAAATAAAAACAAACAATTAATTACCTCTTGTCCTGTAGTTTACCACTGCAACGGTCAGATGAATCTCTCTGGGTGTCATGTCACAGGAGGAACTGACAGAGTAGTACCTGGGTTTCAGAAGTGGCAGCTGAGTCAGTAAGAAAGCTGTTGAGACTTCAGCAGAAGGAAACTCTTCCAGGACCTCCAGGATGTTTGGGCTGTTGTAAAACTTCCATTTATTGTATTCTTCTGTGCTCTAAAAGCCAAAAGCCACCAATACAATGTTACCAGGCCATGTTGAGTTTAGGAGAGCAAGGATGTTTGAAAAGTAACTTTTAAAATAAGATTCCTACTTTATATTCAATTAAATATGCAATAAACTGCAAATCAGCAGAGAATTCTCAAAACCATCTCTAGACTAATACTGGGGTTTCCTGAAAAAGTAGTTCTATTTTTGGAAACAGAAATACTATCATTTTTGTCACATGTACGTTCTCTCAGAGAGGATACAGAAACTGAAGTAAAATCTGTTTTTCAGCCCCCTGGCTACGACATATCCACAAAACTGTGTAGGCTCAGGTCCTGCTGAACAGTTACTGAGTGCTTGCTGATCCCAGCAGAACAAAGCAGTTACCACACCTGTAAGTCCTTGGTTACTTGAAGTGACATCGCTTCTACTTTATTGGTATCAAAGTTTTGTCTGTGTCAAAAATACCTAACAGCTCCTCTGCAAACTCTTGAGATTTTTTAATTATATCTCATCAGAAACCACCACAGGGCAGGCAAGAGAAACAGGCAGGCAAAATGACCCACCCACAACCACACAGGAAATACCAGATCTGAAGAATATTCTTGATTCCCACACACACGTTAAGCCATAAGACCAGCCTTACTATCTCTCACTGTGGTTGGTTTTACACGCTCACAGAATATGTAACAGCGGAATGGAAATCAAACACTATCACTACAAGCATTTCTAAAGCTTCTGCTTTGGAAGGGCATTGAATTACACATTATGTAGCACTTATAGTGTAACTCCGGCTCTAATACTTACATGACATAAAACTTCCAGTCTCTGTTTGTCTCCTTCCGCTGTTACCAGCTGGGAGAGTTTTTTTAGCAGTTGTTGGGTGGGTGGGGTAGTGATATCAAGTAAATATGTCAAGGCCTGTGAGAGTGTGCAAGCCGGAATCTTTTTCTCGCTTGCCCAATAGCCACCTGGAAACAAAGGAAGTAGAAGATCATGTGGCAATTCCCAAGGCATTTAACAACTGTAGTGCATTGCAAAACTCAGTGTCTTTTAAAATATGACTTCTGAATCGGTTGCATACAGGTCTGGACCACAGGTTAATGTGAGCTTTTTGTGAGTAGAGAATTTGATGCAGAGAACCACACTATAATAAAGCACTATATTTTAAGCAAAAAGAATGATGGGAATGATCTTTCTGTGTTAAGTCAGAGTTCCCTGATTTCACAGACTGCAGCTACTAAGATGTAAAAAAAAAAAAAAAAGGTCATGACATGTAAATCCATTTTAAGATGTTGATATGTAACAACAATAAGGAAACTGTAGACTAATTTCATTGCAGTCAATAGCCAATTTGGGAACTGGATTACAAAGCGTCAGCCCAAAATATCAGATAACACTGGTGAAGTTACTATGAACTGCCTTAGTACATATAAACAGAATCTAGAATTAGAAGAATACCTAAAAGCATCAGCAAAATCCTAGTGAAACTTAAAAGGAGGATAATATAATCAAATTCAGCCTATAAAAATTTTCATGAATTTTAGGAAAACCTATCAAATATCCTCTGTTATTAAATGTGAAGGGAACCAACTTGCCTTCAGTACAGGTTTCAAGTCTGATAGTCTGATCAGCTGGAGGGGCATCCTTAACACGTGCAATGAGGCCGTGGACTAATTCTGGCTGGTTGCCTGGGGAAATCCCAATATGTTCTCCAGGCAGGTAGTGCACTTCCTGATTAGTCTCACAGGAAAGCTTAACTAGAATGGTAACACGACTAGATATAGAAAAAAAGAGATCAGTTAGGTCATGATTACGTTGGCAGGATTTCCCTTAAATTACACCGAAAAGACATAAATGTGAAGTGACAGTTGGCAAGGGCTTACTGTTCATTATCAAATTATCAGATCAGCTTAGTAATGCATGGGGAGTTAAACAAAAACAGTATAGAGATGTGAAGGACTTCAACAAAAACAAATAAGATGCTGAAGTGCTGCCTGATCTGTCCAGTACAGAACAAGTATGCCTGCAGTCAGCCAATAGCAGGAAGCGCAGCTCTACTGAAGACTGAATAGCTCACACATTACAGCAGCTCACAGTACATCCTATAAGAAGACTGACTGCATCTAGAACAGGGATGAAAGAGACTTCCTGGAGGATATTCAAGAGGCATTCATGGATGCTATTTCTAAGACAGATGCTAGTGCACTTATTATCTTTGTGTATTTTTATGTTGTCTTGTCTCAGCTTACTTTGTAGTACAACCCATAGCAGTTTCTTGAACTCTCTCTCTTTCAACCCTCAACTTTTCTTTTTTCCCCCCCTAAATAAAGTAAATATTTGTCTGGCATGTAGCAGATCAAGCAAAGGAAAGTGACCATACACCTGACTTTCCACCATTTAGTAGCTATCAGAGGGCCACATTCATCAAGTTATTTAGTTCCCTCTGCTGTCAGAGACTCCACTGGGAAATCAGCTACTATCTAAACAGAAGCGAAGTCCCTAACTAGTAGTGGTCTGGTGATAATGATTTATTTCTACTAACGATGGTACAAAATTCGAATATATTTCTCAGTAACATAGGGAAGAGATGTTCATAACTAAACATTTCAATTCTTTAAGATTTTAATAAAATATACTGCAATATTCAAAGGAATGAGCTATCGTACCTGGATTTCAAACTCTGAAGATTCTGTCTGAATTTCAGCTTCATGGGAATTACGTTCTTTCCATGAATGTCTGACAGTGCTGTTGAGAAAAGAGGACATGACTAATGAAAAATTCTGTCATTAGGTTTGTTTAATAGATCTTCCAAGAATACAGAGAAAAGAACTGAACCATGCCTGCTCTAGAACACCGTATACTTCTCGTCAGACATGTGTCCTCTATTCATGGCTTCTCTAACTAAAAGCATCTCAACTCTAATTCTTCTGGTATTGTCAAAACATATATCAGCTCTGGTGTTCTGATGTTTTTGTGCTGGAAGATGTAGTGCTTTATTCAGTGCAAAATGATATCTTTTTTTCTTTGACCACTATTTCATCACATGAATTCTACCATCTAGTGCTGTAGTACGACTGTAGCCAACATAGACAACCTTTCCAATCCAGACCTATATGAAGTGAAATTGATAGAGGAAGCAGAAAGTCAGAGCAAATACCTTTAGTCAAGTCCATTGTTTGAGAGTCATATACTATCCTATGTTTCTTAGGATTCCAGCTGTCATCTGATGTGTATATCTCAGGTAACTGAATACTGTTTTTCCCACGGATGTCAAAAATATCACAGGCAGTCTAGAAAAAAAAAGTAGTAATTATAGCTATTCATGGAAAATAAATATTCTTAGTGTTGTCATATGTTTGTTGTTCATTTGCTGGTGCTATGGTTATGGAGAGATTTCAGTTTCACTGACTGCTGTGATTTATTGAATCTGTTGAATTCAGTAATTCTATAGGATTTCAGCATGCTTCCACTTCTACATCAATCTAGCTTAAAAGAAAAAAAGATCTACTTAGCAAAATTAAAAGGTCTGATGCTACTGTCCTCACTTATAGAGGGCATCTCATTATCCAAAAGGTTTTGTGGAACTTTATGTGAATACTAAGAAATTACAGAAAAGGGATCCCGTTTCCCCTTCAATTCAGACAAGCAGCAGATGAAAGGGAAGTTCAAAAGTCAGATAACAATCCACCTCTACTTCCCTTCATTATTCCCTATTTTTCTGGGATGCCAGTAAAGACCGAAATAATTGAAATGAATGAATTAACTAACACATAACCTAGATACTTATATAGTCACCTTGAATGCAGTGACTGCCCATGTGCGAAAGGCTTCTTCTTGACCATTGAGTTCATCTCCTTCACCCACTGGAGTGAGCTGCAAAGCCCCCAGTTGGGACAGTTTCTGGTCAATGGCATGAGCAAAGGCACAGAACTCAGGATACATGGTGGACCCCAAACCAAACACAGCGTATCTGCAGAAGGAGATACAAATAAGACCACTATGTTATGATGAATGAAATACAAAAGGATTCATCATATGTAAACAAAATAACAAATTATTTTTACCTAATATTTTTTCTCAGTAATTTCAGGGTGAGCAAGGAGTTCTTCAACGTCTGTATAAAAATCCATAAAACATTTAATGTTAGAAAAATACACTTTGATTTAAAAGAGAAGTGCAACTCTGATCTATACCCTATTCATGTACATGAGAAATGAAAGGTTGTCTTTGAAACACAATACCCTGAGATGAAAGGGACCCAAAAGAATCATCAAGTCCAATTCCTGGCTCCACAAAAGACTACTTAAAAATTAAACCATACATCTAAGAGTGTTGCATAAACATGTCTATAACTCCAGCATCTTGGTGCCATGGCCACTTCCCTAAGTAGCCTGGTCCAGTGCCCAATTACCCGCTTGGTAAAGAACCCTCTCCTATTTCTCAGTCTTAACTTCCCCTGAAGCAGCTTCATGCTGTTCCCTCAGGTCCTATCACTGGTCACCAGAGAGAACTCTGAAGTGCTCATCTCAGCAGTCTTTGAGTTGAGTTGTATATGTGCTTCTGAGGCAAATAGTACCTTTCCATTATTTGGAGAATCTCCATTTCCAAAAGTGCTAGTAACCACTAAAAGAAGTGTTTCTTTTTCCAAGTCACTGATGTTGTACTCATCCATGCACAGAATCTGGAAGAAATAAAGCTCATGAGAAACTGCTAGGAGACATAAAAACTAGTATTAGATCTCTCTGATTGTCAGATGACCATTGACCAAATTTACAAGGCATTATTCTGTAAGAAAAAAGTCAAAATCTAAGGTCTAACTTACATTTAGTGGACATACAAAACACAGGCTTAGAGAACGTAAAATCTCGCAGAAGCTAATAAAACTATGCAAACTTCATCTTCCATTTAGTTTAAGTGACCTATATTTCCTTACCTTAGTGTTGAAGGCACAGCTAAACAAACTGCACAGACTGTTGGCTAATGTTTCTGATTTCCCAGTCTCGGTTGCATAGATCACAGTCACCTTGGGCCTGGCTGCCATTGTTTTTTGCAGGAGTAATGACGCAAAGAGTACAGCCCTGAGAAAAAAAAAAAAAAGCACATCATGTATCATTTTGAATATAGCTGTGTAGAAATGCACAAACAGTTTCCTAGATAAGGCTCATTTTGAGCATGGCTTTTCCTTGGAAGATTGTTAAGAAGCAATACAATACAGAAAGCCCTGAATAAGAACATTAGATATGAGCATTACCTAGATGTGTACATGCAAGTCTATAGTTCAAACAAATCAGGTCATCCCTACTGTAATAATTACTAAAAAAATGTGTAAGAGAAGCATCAGAAAAATAGAATACTTCAACAAAATCTTGATGTGTATTTGAACAACTTACTTGGCCAAAATGCTCAACTTTATTTCTCTTTTCTTTGGCCTACGGGTCTCATCATGCCAGATGTGTGTTTTCCATGCATCCACCTTAATTTAAAAAAAGCTAAGTTTCAGATAAGTAATGCAAAACAACAAATACACAATTTGTGTACAGTTGAAAGGGACAGATTTAACAGGATCTACATCTGTGATTTGCTGCCTGTACAAACACTGATCAGTTCCTACAGCACTAAATTGCATTTTATTTATAGCCTAGGAATTCAACAGAACTAAAATTATCTTGCACAGTATAAGAGAAATTGCCTGCTCTTTTATGAATTTATCCAGTAAACTTTGATTTGTATGTACCAAGACTAAGAACAGTATGAATAACAGGGGCTTTTCATTCAGACTTTTCTGTATCTCATATTATCATCTGCACTGCTGAAGTTGTCTGCTAGAATCTTTATTTTTTTTGACAATGTGTACCTGGTAGTAAAAGAAGGGAGTGAGGACATAGTTCAACATCTCCTGGTGGAACACGGGAGTTATGCTCCCCGACATAGGAGGTACAATCCACACCCAATCAGCTGGGCAGCCTCCTCGCACACGGTACTCATTCTGCATGTATTTCATGAAGGACTCAGCAGCTGAGTGATGATCCATTATAGTAACATTTTGTTTCTAGAATAATTGCAAAAAGAGAAATATATATAAAAGAGTCCATTCCGTAGTTAAAGTAATCTTTTTGCTTGCTTAATATTCCAAGGAATTTATACGGTGCTGGGAAATACTACTAACAAACATAAAATGAAGATGTAGGTGGACCTCTGACTAAGAATGTTTATTAAGTCCTTTTAAATTTATTTTTAACATCAGCATTTTACCTTCCCAGCATTGAGAATGCATGCTAAAAAGCCAATGTTTCATTTTTACCCATCTTTCACAATGTCACGATATCTTAAAGAGACTGTAATTGTGAATGAAATACATGAATTCCACGGCTTTATGTAGATTTTGACACTTAGACATCTGGGCTAAAAAGATGAACAATCTTGCCTCTGACTTCCTTTTCTTTTCTTTCTTCCTTTTCCCTCTATCCAAGGGTTTTTTTTTCTGGCAACAACAGGGCATTTACATTCCTCTGCTTTCCCAGACACAGACAAATAGTAGCACCATTGGAATTATACTGGTAACCTCCTGTACACTGAGTGTTGGCCCACTGGCACTATATGTGTATAAAGCTGTTGGAAGTGAAAAGAAAAAACACAGTATTCAAAGTGTTTCCAGATACCAGACTCACTGACTTACCTGGAAGCTATGAAGCACAGCCACATTTATCTCTACAACAGCTCGGTCCTTCCACAATGATGCAAGTTTGTTGGTTTCCAGTCCCATTCTTCTTCCAACCTCCTATAAGTGGAAAAAAGAGAGAAAAGGGAAAAGCAAGTTTACTGTGCTATGTGTACACATCATGATTTCTCCACCTCATCACGTTAATATGCAGATAAAAATCTTCAAGAATGGAGAAAGGTCAATCTTATGCTGGGGAAAGTGACAGCTGCACATATTTGGTATTAGAGGTATCATGAGGCTATTCTGGTTTGGAGAAAGGAAGGGGGCTCTGCTCGACCAAATGGTTAGTGAATGGCAGCATCTAGTTCTAAGACATCACTATTAATTTGCAGAGGCAAGGAGCCCAATACCTGCACCTAATGCCCAGGACTCCATTGCCTCGTCAGCAGCAGACTGGAACAAATAACAAATACATCTCTGAGATATTTGCAGTCAAAGATCAAAATTCCTGAATCAGCAGTACTCACGTTAAAAGTGGGGAAAAATACCCTTTAAGACATCACGTTTTATGTATTTTTTTGCAGGTGTAAAGGCTGACACCATCTCTTTTTCAGAAATGTTTCACCCATTCTCATTCAAAACCATTCTCAGTCACAAAATCTTTCATTTCAGGAGATTACCTTCAGGATATTGTACCGCTGTACATCACAGAAGTCTCGCACTCCAATCTCTGTTCCCATGTACCAGCCGTTGAAAGGACACGCAGTAAATTCCAGACCTCCCACCTCAAGGAGCATGTTGGCAACAGCAGGCAGAGCATACCACTTCAGATCCAACTCCTTAAACCACTCATATCTGTTAAATAAACATTTAATTTGTTACTTTATGTATTCCTCACTTAGTCAACAACCAGAAAAGCCCAGGAAGTGAAAGAGCACTATCTCTAGGGAGACCAACCATGAAACAATTTGCAAAAGCTTGTAGCAAAGTTTCCACATACAGTGTGGTAACTGGGAATGGCCTGCTAAGAAAATTGAGGAACAGTAGGACAAAGTTCTGCAATCTGCAGCCCACTTCCAAAGCAAAGATGAAGCAAAAAATAAAGGAAAAAAAAAAGCAATAAACATTTTGTTGTGAGTGCAACCATATTTTACATGTGTATTCCATTGGCATAAGAAACTATGTTGTTTTTGTTTGTCTTTTGGGTTTTTTTGTTTGTTCGTTTTCTAATTCTAAACCTGGTTGAAATGGAGAATATTAAAAAAATTTCCAACAGAACCACCATTGACTTTGTTAATATAAATCTCATTTTACTGTTCTAACAGGCACTTTGTCTTTTAGGACAATTTACCATAATTCCATCCTAACAAAGAACTCATAAAATGACTGCCACAAGCACAGGCTAAGCACCTGCCAAGGTGAGGCAGAGGCAAAAATGCTATTAGCTAAACATGGCTTACTTTGGATGCTCCATTGGCACTTCAAGGATAATCTCTGGCGGGTATTCAAATATTTCTGGATCTTGGCCGTTTGCTTGGAGAATGAGTGGAACTACATCAAAGCGGCCATATTTCGGCTTCCACCCAAGCTCAATGCACAACTGTAAGAAAAGAAAGTGAATTTCATTTTTGAAGTTCTCCCCTCTGTTAACCCTCTGAGGTAAATTCTCAGTGCTAAAGGTTGTCTTCCCACTCAAACAAGACCAAGAAATGCCATTTAAGTACAGATTATGTCCCCGACTTAACAGGAGTTTTAGCTCTCTCTGTTCTGAGATGGAGGGGAGTATTTCACTGGATAGGAAGAAATTATTGCTTCAGCCTGAAACTAGGATCTGTGGGGCAGGAAATAGAAAGTTCCCTCCCAGACTGCAAAAAAAAAAAAAAAGAAAAAAAGAAACCTGGGTGAGTTAAGCAAGACAGAAAACAGTTGTGATTCTGTATTTGGAACTATACCTTTGTGAACTCCACACTTGCAGGGTCTCCTATGACAGACCCATCTGGCATTTGATATCCAGCATATCGGATGAGCTGGCTGTTCCAAACACGGAAATCATGTTTCCCATCAGTCCTCTGAGGGAAAATGGTGATGGCTGATCTGCTCAGAGAAATGATCAAACCCAATTACATCACAGCAGCACATCAAACACATTCTGATTATTAAGACACAAATTGTTACTGGCAGCAATTATTTTATATTTCTAAAATAAACATTATTAAGAATAAAATCATTCATTCTTTCCACCCACCTCCCCAAGTCTTCAGATCATTTATTTCCCCAGGAATTATGAAATCTTTTTGCAACATTAGCCACAAATGTTAAAAACTTTCAAAATGGTTGATGGTGAACGTGAGAGGAACACATAAGTGTCAGAAGAATTAAAAGCAGAGACAAGTTGTCAAAATATTTAGATAGATCACATCAGGTCTATTGTGGAGTTCTGAATCCAGATCTAGATGGAATTTTTGTTATTTAAAATTCAAATGAAATAAAAGAGACCTACCTTATATTTCCATTGTTTGTGGCATACTGAATATGGCGACAGATATATTCAAACATTTCCTTGGCTGTTTTACAATCACGTGCATCAAATACCTGTATGTTTCCCCCAAAAAGGTAAAGAAAACAAGATTTTGAAAGAGTAATAGAAGCACGTTATTTTTCTAACACAGTTAAGGATAGGAAATCAGTATTTCTCAATTCACTTCTAGTTCCAATAGGATAGGTTTATTTTTACCGTTCTTTTATTTTCACATTTAACAATCCTCTGGGGCCCAAGAGATAGACTTGCTTCCATAACTTAATTGGTTCTTAACTTGTAACCAATCCTATATTAGTTTTCCTTCAACTATGGAGCAGAGAGTACAAGAAAATATTGATTTTATGACATGTACAGGAAGGACAGTCCTCAGTTGAAGCAATTGGCACATTTTACCAATATGCAGCAGACAGCTATTCAGCCTATAGCTTTTAGAGTCATAAGTTACCTGTAGATTGGACCACTGGATTCTCCCAATACATCTTGGAGCATTCCTCCAGGCCTGTTTGGCAGCAAAGATCAGTTCATCCTTTGTCAGATGGTAGGTTCCTGTTGTTTCTATCTCTTTGGTCACTGTTTCTAGTCGGGCCAGGTGCTCTTCTATTTTTAATCTGTTGAACAGGAAACAGCCATGAAAAGAAACAATGAAAATGTTATTACTTACAACTGATCTGAATTGCAGATGCCTCTTTTGTTCTGGGTCAAGAAGAGCTCAGACACTGCTGAAAACATCAAGTTTTCAATGGCAAAGCATCCTTTTGCAAGAGACCTCCATCTGCATTGCTGATTTTATGTAGTGTTATGCAAGGAGAGCCCGTTTCCAAGGAGGGGATTGGTATCTATACTGCTTCAGATAGTGGAAGTTTGATATACACTGAGAAATCTGTCCTCATGTGTCTGCACTATTTGGGTGTGAAATGGGCCAAAATACTTTATCATTTATGAAAGCATTCATTACCTCAAAAAATGAGCAATTCCACCATGTGAGAAGTCACCATCATCTGCTCCCTACACCCTCTCTATTGTACCACACTTGTGTCCCAAAAGTATAGCTATTATTTACTGCAACAGCCTAGGGTCTGAAATTTTTTTATCCAAAGCAGCGGGTATTCCAGGTAAAGGGATGATCTACATACATAGGATTCTAACTGAGGTCTGATCAAGTGACTTTTTCGTGGCTTCTTAATTTAGGAATTGGCCTTACTGAGTACAAATGACAGCTTACTAGCCTCATGAAGAAACCACCACAATAGAAACTGAACTAGTAACACTGTCCTTTCACCATCCAATGCAAATATTCATTGATGGCAAGTTTTTCTGTGCAAATTTTCAGTTTAAATTTGGATTTTACAGACTAGTTAGGTAAAAACTGTCAAAACACAATCAAATAGAACTTAGAGAACAGACCAGCTTCAGCCCAGTGTGGGAATACACTGACTGTTCTCCCAAAGTTCAATTACTTTCACAGGGACAGAGGTCTTCTGAGCAAAGTAAGTAAGATTTTGACACACAAAAAAAGGAAGTGCTGAGCAATTATTTTAAGGAAATTAAATTTTTTTTAGTTTGATAATAGAAAATGAAGTCAAAACATTAGGAAATATTTATCACAGCACAGACAAAAATTGTTTTGTTGGTCTACAGACAGAATGAAAATAGCCTGCACTGTCTGAGAGTTTCCACATTTTCAACAAGATGAAAGATCAAGGGCAAGCACGTAAGACAGTGTAAATCAATGTGATCAAATACCACCGGCACAGAGATGTGCAAATGTAATACTCTGGCAAGTAACCACAGTCTGTATGTAAAACAGGGATTTTCTGAGAGATTCTGCTGGAATAAAGCTTTGTAGAAGAGTTCAAAGTCTCTAAAGAAGAAGCCATTATGTGGCTGAGTCCCTTTGAAAGCCTGATAATATTTTATAGTGAAATATGCAAATGCTGAATTGTCACCAAAAGCTTGTCACTTGAAAACTTTGTCATTGCAAATTCTTGGACCTTAGGCAGCTCTTCCAGCTTTTCCTGCAGCAAGATCTCTCTGCACCATCTCTATTTTTGTAAAAACAAACCAATTCTGAAGCTAGAGCATCGCTCTCAGCATGCTCAGTAATCTTATGTTGATGATAGCACAGAGCAAGGTTGAGAAGCTCTGTGGTATCAACTGTCCTTCCACTCTTTGCCCAAAGCCTTGAGAAGCAAGACAGACAATAAAAGAACACAGAGAAAAGATGCTTGGAACAGCACAAACTACAAGCATTACCCACATGTCTAAGACTAATCTGAGTAGGAGATAATCCCATTAACATCCAATGTTAAGAAAACAGAAAGTCACATTCTGGAAGAGCCCTGAATAACCTGCTTATTCTAGTATACTATAATGCAACACACACTGAAGGGATAGGGCTGAGAAATGCACTGAAAGAGTCCATGGTAGTATTCTCTAGACCTAGGATTGCAGAAGCAGCATATGAAGTGCAGTAACTCAAAAAATTCAAAAAATGAAGATACAGTTAGCTTACTCTTTGAATGAACTGTAGTACTGCTTGACAAAGTCTACTGCTTGAGGTAGAAGCTCTGCTGGAGGAACTGGCCCATCTCTAGTGCTTCTCACCAGGCCCTTTGGGGTCATGAGTGCTCCTTGGCAAGCTCTGGTCCGACAATTGATAACCTGAAAAATAATAAAATTTTAAAAAGCAATGTTGCACTACAGATCTTCAGAAAGTTCAGAAAAATTACTGCTTAGGTTTCTGTCTTACCTCCTTTGCTGTCAGGTGTAATGTGTCTAGAAGGCTGGATCCATTTTCCATGTTCCTTACTTTTACATGTCTAGGACATCTTGATATTTGGTTAGAAGCTTTGATACCATTTTGTGGGTGTTTCTGGCCATAGAAAAGATAAAAATACACACCGTCTTCACACATATTCAATGTCATAATGCTTCAATTTTATTTTTATTTCACCACAGAATACTACAATTTAAAGGCAAAGACTGAAAAGTGATCTTCACCATGAGTGTTTATTCATTTGAGCACAAAACTACTGACCTGATTGACAGTTTGATATGAAACAGCCAAAAGCATTTTTGTACTAACCAAATAGTATCTGCCACTACAAACAGCTTTGTAATTTCAGAGTCATAGTCTCAGGAAAAAAAAGCAAATCAGACAAAATTAGAGAAAGAACAAAGCTAGGGTTTCAAAGGAATAAAGGAATTTGGCACTCCAGTCCTACTGGACCAGGTACCTGGCATCAAGACTTACCAAAGCACCTTTTCATTCAGAAAAGAGCTTTCATCTAAGGATTTCACAGCACCCCTAAGCTCTTATAACCACAGTTACTCCTTGCATGAGAACTCTGAAAGATTCTGAGCAGTAAGCACAACCTGTGTGAACTGTCAGTATCAGTGAAGCTAGAAACAGACCCCTCTCCATCACTGACCTCTGCTGAAGTGATTATAGGTGACATCTTCATCTGCTTCTTGCTTAGACTGTGTAATTTGGCATCATCTTTCACAAAGCTTTAAAAGAGAAAAAGACAATTCAGTAGAAAGTAACATGCTTAGTTTTTACTTCTATGTTTTTATAGTACTCAAACACCTCCAAAGCCCTAGCATACATGTAACCACTACAGCATACCAGATAAATTTAGAATCATGACAGTTAAACTACAATGATTTATTTCCTCAGTGATGTATACAAAAGCTTAAATGTACCTCAGTAAACAAACACGACCTTACTAAATCAACACCACCCAATGCCCTCTGGGGCAACTGCTCTTTTGTTAAAGTTACTGCAGTGGAAGCACACAACACAGCCCCCTGCTACCCAGTATCTTTCCTTTCCAAACAAAAGCAAAACCACAAAACTATTACAGGACAATGATCTTACCTGTGGACCTTCACATCTTTCTCCACGTTATTATTGATATCCTTCTCTTCAGAGGACTGGTTCTTAACAGCATGAGGTTTGAATGCAAACTGCCATGGGCACAGCATTTTGTACACTTTATTTATGCTTTTACTTCACAGTGCTGAAATCTTGTTTTGTGTGATGTGGGAACGCTTCTGAGGAAAGAAAAAAAACCACAAGGTCAGTTTTTGACTAAGAAGGTAACTCCCTTAAGAGGAGGCAGAAACTCTGCAGACTAACGAATTTGATCTAATTAACTTTCAGCATTCAAAAATGAAAAATTACTTGATGCTTACAGTAATGACACACTGACGAGGAGAACTGTTACTTTTAGTAATGCCACAAACAAGTTTTACTCTATTACTAGGTAAATAACAGTCTAAAATAGCCAACATATCCATGCTTAACGTCTCTGAAAGACACACCTTGAAATGTTCTTTGTTTTTCAAAAGTTTGTAATGTGTCATTAAATGTTGTTCTAATTCATATTACTGTATCTTTGCAAGGAAAAACAATGTAAAATTTTGCTGTGTTATTCATACAATGATTATCATCAGAAAAAAAATGTTTTTAAAATAAATCAAAGCATTTTGCAGTACATTCAGTTGCCTGAACCAAATGGAATTCTAAGATGCTGAATTCTGTATTTTGTAAGATATATATATGGCACATATTTTAATGTAAAATCTAGCATTTATATAAGAATGTAAGCAGTTTATTTTTATTCACCATAACACAGATTTTCTGCCAATTTCTGTCTGTAAAGGAGACTTCTGGGCCAGTGAAGGTGTGTCAGGAAAAAAAAAAAAGAGCAAAGCAGAAAATTGCTTGGTAAAGCAGAATTAGTCACAGAGTTTGTATATGGTTCGTAACAGTCACATTTTAGGCTCCCAGGATGCTGTCTGCTGTAAAATCACACAGGAAAAGAAATGAATGCAGCTATCCGTGCAGAAACTGAAAGGTGCTAGAACTTGACTGTTAACCCAAGTAAAATACATAGTGTGCAGTAAGCATTGAAGTACAGTTACAAAATAGGAACAAATCTAGATCAGTATACTGCAATAAAAAAAGCTGCATTGCGCCTGTATGTTATTATAAATTATATTGTTGTGCATCATTTTAAAGCACGCAGAAATGGAGAGAAGAAAAAAATAAACAAAATATGACAAAAAAAAAAAGAAAAAAGAGAACTAAGAAAAAAAGAGAAAAAAAGACAAAGAGAGCAGTAAAGAGAGTGAAAGAAAAAGCATTAGCCAGAGAAAACAAGAGAGACAAGAAAGACAGAAAAGAGGGAGATAAGGAAAGACAGTAAATAGATGCTCCTATTTTCCATTCATTGGCAATTAGTATAATAACTTGCTTGCATTTTTTGCTTTCACAACAGAGCTGTTCAAAGAACATTTATGGTATTATCCATTACACTCACAAACCTTTAAAGACAGCTGGTTGGGGGATGAAGTTTTCAGAGTAGTAGGATAGCCTGGAAACAGAAGTGGAGACCAATTCCAATACTTTGCTTCTAATAAGGAAAAAAAATAGTTTGTTATACAATTACTTCACTTTGCAAGCTGCAGCAAATGAAAAGCCAATAGAGCAATGAGACACCGTGCTCTTACCGTGTTTTTGTGAGAGTTGTTCCCAAATCTGCTAGGAGAGAGTCTTCTCTGTGAAAGCTGCTTTCTTTCAGTCTCTCCTGCTCTGCATCCCTCCTGTGAGGCCAAAGCATTTTATATACCCCAGAGCTATGTATGCAAAACAGGAGATTGAGACTACAAATGGACAGTGATCAAAGGGGGAATCCCTAAAATTCCCACACTCTCTTTGAGAATGGGAGGGCACATAGCCGATGTGCTGCCACTGCCTTACATAATATTTAGTGACAGAGCTGTGACTAATTGCTGTCTTACAAGTACCCCTTTCCTCACGCACAGCATGCTGCAATTCTGACTCCTACAGTTCTCTATCGTACATGCAGTATAACACAGGAAACTGTGCTCACTCTTCTTAGTGAACTCTGCAGGCAACGTTAAAATGGAAAAAATATACCCTGGAGGAACTCACGTTGATTGTACCCTGGGTGGCTGCTCTCCTATATGTTCAGCTAGGGGCTGTAGGACTAAGCCTGCGACTTCCATAAAGAATTTAGAGTAATTTTACAGAATCACAGACCTTCAGGAAATTGACCAGTAAAGCATTTAAATGAACACTTATAACTTAAGACAGGTATTCTAACCTGTCTTAATGCTTGGCAATATATTGTTTCCTTATTTTTAGTATAATTTTAATGCACTTTTCTCAATAGAGCATTTGTAGAATTCTTTCCTCTACAAGTCTCCATATTGCAGTCATCGCTGCCTGTGAGGTTTGCCCTTTTGTGCTCTACCAACATGTTAACTTGGAAGGAAACTGCAACTCCCTGAACGTATAAACTATTCACATAATGTTGTATACGTAAACACCAGGACAGACAGATGATGAAGGTGGAACTACTGAGCTGATTTTAGACAAAATGTGGATATAAATACAGTACAAAGCTAGGTTTCCTCTTGAGTTCTAAAAGGCACAAACTGGGAGCTGACAATGGCATACAGAACATAGTGCTGTTAGGGAGCTGCTGGCTCAGAAACGCTGTGGTATGTCAGTACCAAAGTCTCAAGGACTTTATCCTGAGTTGTTTCTTCATGAGTATTATGTATAACTGAATAACACTATGTTATACAACTTTTTAGATGTTTTCAAATAACAATGATAATGATGGAAAGATTTACAAGTACTGATCAAGTGTGTGCAAAAATCCGGCACAAGGCTATACAAGAAACAAGGAAACAGTTTGTCTTTTCATCTGCCACTTTTCTACTGGGCAAGCTTGGGCAAGGTATTTTTTTTCTCTCTGTCTCAGTTTGCTATTTAGAAGTGAATATTAAGTGCTTGTGTAAGGCACTCACAGATGAGGTTACATGTACACGGGTTCATGCATGAATACACCTGTATTTGTAAGACATTCAGGGCTGCAAAAGAATAATCTCTTGAAACAGAGACCTGAGTTTTCTATAGTTTGATCATTCATCTGCTTGACTGTATCATGCTTGTGTTCTTTGCCTTCACTGCTCATGAATGTTCACTTTTTTTTTTAATAAACGTGTCTCTCAATGGTCAAATTGAAAGTGTCCTAAATGTAAGAAAAGTTCAGAAATGAAAAAACAAGGTTACACTAATCTTAGCATTTGCTGTTTTGTCAGGATTTAAAAAATTGCTTGGATTCTTTCATTTTTTATTAAATCTTACCTCTTTTCTACAGAGCATAGAGAATCTTAACATAGTACTGAAAAAAGGATGCACCTTAGTAGATATTTAAATGAATTCAATTTTTAAGATTTTATTATACACCCTCCCTACTTCTCCTTGATTGGAGACTGCTGAAAACAAAGAAAGGCTACGTAGGGATTTGGAAAGAAAAGTCACATTTAGAATTACCAGAAGAGGAGAAACATCTTTCCTCATGAGCACTGTTTATAGGACTGGCAGTACATATAGCCATTCAGGGAACTGTTTATTCACCAGTTTTTCAAACAGGACCTTTTACTCAACAAAATCAACAACAACAATCTCACCACACATTTCTTAGGTGGAGCCAGAGATTAGCAAAACAAGCTCACAGTGCCCTCCTTCCACAAACATTCCATGGTGTCTGCAATGTTCCTTCATCAGAAAACCAATTTCACAGATTTTGTTTTATTGCCACTTCTGCCTCTACCATAACAAAATGCAAGAAGTACTTGCTCTTCTTGTATTAACTTTGATGAAAGAGGTGCCCTTTCAGAGCAGAATGTTTGACCTATTCAATAGCATTCTAAGCACGCAGTAATTTTGAGTCAAATTTTGTCTTGTTTCTGCAAACAGAAACAAAACTGTGGTCTGTAGCTTCAACAACAGACTTTCTGCAATTTCATTCAAAATCAAGTCACATATTTTGACTGCAATATCAACTCAAGAAGCTGTATTCTTAAAAACATTTAAGTAACAAGCTTATTTGTAACAAGCATATATTTATATGGTTGCTCCTCAGAAATCAGACAAACGTAAGTCCTAAAAGGTTTACTACACTCAGGCAAAGCTGATGATAATGAGCTTATTTTATTAACTTCATGTATCCCAAGAGACATGATTTTCCATTGTTCTAACTGTTCCTAAATCACTAGAAATTTTCTTCTAATTTCTCTTGCCTATCTAATCTACTTGAGACATCCCCAGGCTGATCTTTCAGAAACATTCCATACAACATCACAAACTAGAAATGTAACACTGCAGCCATCTCTGAACACTTGTCATGTCAGAAGATCTAAGACTTTAAATGTTCCACCTACAGAATCATAGAAAGGTTTGGGTTGGATGGAAACTTTAAGATCATCTAGTCCATCTAGACTACCCTGTTGGCAGGATCAGCTGTAACCAAGGTATTTTTGAACCACCAGAAAAGTGCAAGTCAGTGCAAGGAGCAAAACTCACAGCAAAAGAACCCTGCCTAATTACTTGAGATGAGATACCAAAGATTAAGGTGATCAGTTAAAAGAGAGTCAGATCATGAAATACTATTTGCACTATGGAAATGGACTCATGCTCTTGAGTAAAACGCTCATTATGTTCCTTTGTGGTAAAATGATTTAAATCATTTGACTCATTAAGAACATTTCAACAATTCAATTCCTGTTTCTTTTCTAGGCTAAAGTTCCTTTTTCTTCGTTAGCTATTCATGCTTTCCAGTTTGCTGTCACTTCACTACACAAAAGGCATCAATTCCCTGGCAACACCTCACTATGTGTTACATGCTTAAAAAAAATCTCCGAAGAGAAGCAGATTCTCTATGTGCAGTATCCCATGCGTGGTACAGCCTGACACTGAGCCACAAGAAAGCGCTTATTCCTTTGTAAGCTCAGAGGTAAATAAATATGTAAACAACAATGGTGAGGATTTGTGCCACTGACTGGGTGTCAGATCACCCTGGGAAAGTGTCTACAAGTCCACTTGCTAGCAATTTCAGGCTTCTGATTCAAAAATGTTTATTGTCAATAAATAAAGAAATAAAACCTCTTCCCAATCTCCCACACTACATACCAAATGTACCAGAAATTGAAGAGAAAGCCTGTGACACAACCGAGAGCTGTATGATGAAAACTCCTCAAAAGTTACAGGAGTCCCATCTTTTCTATTGGTCTTATTTCTCACTGCTCGCTAATCTCACTTGGGTATGCTAAAGTGTCATTGGCCTTAAAGCTCTTCTGGGTAAAATATGGTGAAAGAATCTTTTCACTACAGGATAGAAACGGAAACAGCGACAAGTGTATGTCCCACACAGAGAATTACAAAATAACATGGGCTAGAAATTTCTACTTCCTCACACTCTTCTTCAACTGCCTAGTGGAGACATGGAAGAAGAGCTTATTTTTTATCAAAATATAAGACTTCAAACTGATTGATTTGCTGCATTTAATTTAGAAGGTGAAAAAATGTAAGAGCCATTCTTAAAACACATTCTTTATGACATCTCACCCTCAACCACAAAAAAAAAAAAAAAGGTCCACAGCAGCCAATTTTCAGACAGTCTTAACATGAAGATCTATGCAACAGAGCTCCTCACCAATTCTTTTCTGCCTCCGTGCTTTGCAGTCTCAATAGATGCACTGTTTTCATTGGGAGCTTCCTTGCAGCACTAGCTTCTGACAAAGAAACACACAATCAGTAACGCTATTGCTCAAAAGGTGCTCCCAAGCATGACAATCATCTTCTGTTCCACCTGTTTGCATTTTCATTTCCCAGACAGAATTCATGTGGCTTGAATACACCCTCAAAATTTGAAACACAGCAAAACCATTTCTTCCGTTTAGTAATTTGTTTGCTCACTGTATCGTTAAGGACCATCCACGATTTCAAAGAATGTTAACATATTCACCATTAGCTGTAGCATCTTTTTCACTAGCTTCTTTGTTATTTTGAAATGTACATTATAAAGTGAGGATAAGAACTTTCTATTAAAACTGGAATCACAGACTCAGGTCTAGACACTTCACACAAGCAGGATCCCAAATCTACTGTTTAGACACTTCTTACTTTATGCACATTTAAGGTGTATTAAAAAGCAGTTTTAGGGTTAAAAGTGTAAGGTTTCATTTGCCACCTCCCAGTCTAGGCAAACAATGATGGGGCAAAGTGGAAAATTTCATAATGTTAACATCAGAGTGAAAATGAAAGCTAGAAAAACTATGCCAGTAAACCCATCCCTTCCTGCCTACAAATTGTAAGAGACAGGCCACGTTCAGAAATGCAGTAATATCATAAAATCCCTTAACTGGCCATTTTTGCAAAAAATTCCTGGGTGTGGACATAAGTAACAAGGAAGTAAAGGAGGGCAAAAGCAATCAGGCAACCAATAATCACATTTCTCTGTGCCTGAGTGCACGTTGTCTCAAGCTGACGCATCTTCCAAAAAATACTGTCTGACTCAGAATTGCAGCAGTAGAGGCCAGTTACTAGCAGATTTAAAGTAAAAAAGTGAAACAGCACCTAGCAGTGGACTGGTAGACCGTGTGCGGCTGTCTGCAGGGCTCTGTGCCCTACATTCCATGACATAATTCCATTATATTTAGCCTATTGAACACTTCAATCTTGGGAACATAAAGGAAAGCTGGCACGTGGATGGAGGAAATGCACAGAACTAGGTTTCTTGCCGCTGGTACTGCAACTCATGTTTGTCATAGCTGTAAAGAAATGCGACATGAAAACTACCACGTGCAAAAATGTATTTTTTCCTCAAGAACTAACAGTGAGCTACAGAATAACAAATGTGCTCTTATGTAGTGATAGCATGGTCTGAAGTAACAGACCACTGACTGATCTTGGAAGGATACAAAACTTCTCATCAAGGTCAAACAATATAAGAGACTTGAGTACTATTTTTCACAAATTAAATCTGTAAGCACCTGTGCCAAAACTAAGAACGAGCACTTCAGAATGTTAAAAATACATAAAACAAAATGGAAGTCAAGCTAAAATTCAGCCCAGGAAATAACAGGGGCTACTTTTACGTACCATGACTACATTCTGCAATTCTGTGCTCTTTTTTATCCAAATACATTAAAATATCATTAAGATATATACTTCATATATATATATATATATATATCTCATAGCAAAAAAACACAGTCAGCTGCTGTAGTATTTCTCATGGAAATACACTAGAAATATAATGACAACAGTGCACTTTCACAGAAACTACTCAAAAATCTACTGTGAAGTTGAATAGAGAATGATATAGTTTTGGAGGTTGATTTAGCCATTCTATAAAACATTAGGGTTATAATTCTATGTTATCATGGAGGTTGGACCACTATATCTTTCTATCAAGTCATACTTCTACCCAATCTCTGGTATTTTTCTCTCTCCCTACTTGGTTTCTAAAATTCCAGCAGGAAACTTTTCTCAAAAACTGTGTAATATTTCTGTGTTGATACTGTCTCTGCCTGCTTATCTGTTTGATAAGAGATTAAAAGTATGGGTAGACCAGGAAGGAAAACACCACGGGAACATTTCCCACATCTAGAAAGCTAAATCTCATTCTCCCAACCACATTAATTACCTACGTTTTGTATCCACCCTAGCTGTGGTTTCGTGCTATCTCTAAGTCCACAGATTAGCCTTCTGAAACAAAGCAACGTTTGGGAAAATTTCAAATTTGGAAAAGGGACCTGAGATCAGCAATGTACAGCCTCAGCTTTCAGATTTTGACAGCCCATGTTCACAGAATGCCTGTGCAGTGTAATGTACACTTTTTTCAAACCATGTAGATTCCTTTGGATAAGTTTAGTTTGACACACTAACATTTACCAGAAATGATTTTTTTTTTCCCCCAATCTACATGGACTGTGATACAACCTCCATGTGATTCCTAACAGCTACAGGAATTTAGGTAGGGTTACAGGAAAATTAAGCTTGAAAGGCACCTCAGCAGCTCTTCCAAAAAGAAGAAACCCTTCCCAAAGCAGGGTTGACAACCAGGTCAGAGAAGGAGGCTTAGGGCTCAGTCCAGGCTGGTCTCAAAAACTTCCAAGGAACAAGACTGGACAATATCGCCATGCAACCTACTTCACTGCTAGACTGTCACAGAATCATTACAGTTGGAAAAGAACACTAAGATCAGCTAGTCCAACCATGTCCTCTCAGGGAAGAAGCTGTACCTTATAACCAGTCTAATGTTCTTTTCTCAGTTTCTGCTCATTGCTTTTCATCCTGCTGCTACACACTGCTGTTAAGAGCATGGCTCCATTCCCCCAGAGGTACCAGAAGCTGCTACCAAGTCCCCGGGCCTTCTCTCCCCCAGGCGGTACAAGCCCAGTCCCTTCAGCTTCTTCTCATGAGGCACATCCCCCAGTCCCTAAACATCTTAGTATTCCTCCACTGAATTCACTCACTTAGCAGCCTCTTTCTTGTACTGAGGCCCAAACTGAACCAGGTATTGTAACACAAAAGATGCGGGTACTCCGACCGTGCTGCTTTTCCCACCCCACCTTCTTTAACAGTTCCAGGTTGGGGCTATTTAGTTTCTTTTTTGAATGCAAACAAATGCACTGCTTATTCACACAACTCATGAACACACTGACAGGAAGGACCACATTTGAAGTTGAATTCAGAAGGGAGAACACCAACTTTTGAGTTAGAAAAGTCACTTTAAAAAAACAAATGTGTGGAAGAATCTGTGCTGATATACAGTAAGGTCCAATTCTAAAAAGTTACAGACTGAATTATGAACTGGGCTAAGCCATTGGGTTTAATATATAATAAACAGTCCTAATAAAAACATTACAGGAATGTTACAAATCAATTAGCAGGTGCTCTTATTATCTGTAACAATTTTTGTCCCTATTCACAAAAGGATAGGATATAAAAGACATTTAACATAGTCCAAATGTTTCATATAACCATTGCAATAAAGGCTATTTGGACGACAGCCATCAAAGCAAACGGAGCTGTTCACAAGACTAAAAATATTCCTGAGTGACAGAAATAATACTTATAGCCTGTTCTTGCCTCATCTTGTGTTTACAATGACTAGTTTTAGCTTAGTCCTCTGAGACTTGGCAGGAGGGACTGTAAAGGGGAATTTTCTGCACCTTTACAACACTACCCATTAAGACAAAGCACTTCCAAACAGCCCTATAACCAGCACGAGATGAAAATTTCAATGTTATTTCCTCCTCTCACTTTTTATTGAAAAGAAAGAAATCCTCAGAGTTAAGAATGTCTTAATTTGGTGGAGTGACCATTTCAGTTAAGATGATTTCCAAAGTACATAATGACATACTCTCACGTCTCACCCATACTATGTCTGATAGCTGTGGATAAGGAATTGAGCGAAAGCTCACATATGGTAGGTAGCTTTTTTCACCCAAGCAATTCTATAATTGTAGACTAATACATAAAGACAAGGTTTATCTCAGTATTTCTTTTAACAAGCATTCTCTATGAACATAGGGTTCTTAAGAGTGTTACAGACTTCTACAGATCAAAGTTATACCATTATGATCTGTGACCTCTATGAGACATAAATAAGAAAAAAATTGTTAAGTAGTAAATTAAAAAAAATCACACATGACACAATACAGTCAGTTGGTAAAGGGTTCAGTTTGTTATACAATCTGTTTTTATCAAAGTGCCTTTGTTAGATGAGTTTATGATTCTTTTCTTGGATTTTCTGTTCCTGTTTTGTCCTGGATTTTCATTCATGTTATTTCTTATGCTGACATTCATAGTATATAAATCCTTGGTATTATGTAAGTTGTAAAACCTTCATTTTTGCTTATGAAGTAGCTGAGGATAATGAATAAATTATACAGGGCAGGGATTTGCTCTCCATTCCTTAAATTTCTCAATTCACAAATCTCTCTTAAAAAAATCAGTATTTAATCAATAAGAAATTACCATACTCAGCAGCATATAACTGCATAAGGTTTTGCTGGTTGTACTACATCTATTGGGTGCAGAATTTGGATTTCTATTTACCTTTACACTGTGCTCCTTAAATGACTGTAAAACAGCTGTGACCATGTTAGTATCTTCCTAATTCAGTCATGCTAGTAGTAGGGGAATAACCATTCTACTCACCAATAAAGTTCTGATCAGTCAGAGAGGTGCTCTGAACACTGAAATCAGCAGGCTAAAGACATTGAACATAATGTTGGAAGGGGAAGAGAAAGAGCATTTGAGATAATACAGACAGGGTAAAAGTTCTAATTGCCTTGGTTCTTAAAAACAAAACAAAAAAAAAACCCACCACCACATATAATATGCAGATCCACTTTGTACTGTTGTTTACTCCATCTTGCACATTTCAACCTAGTTATTAATTGTAGTTGCAACTATGCCTTACTATACAGAGAATAAGCCAGAGACCCTGGCTTATTCTCTGTATAGTATTCTTATATTCATAATATTCATATTCTTATTATGTATGTAATCCAAAAGAATAAGATAGAATATGAAACAGCAGTCCAGAAAGTGATCTTATTGTTCTGAAGCAATATGGTCGTACAGTGAAACAGACAAGACTAACTAAAGCATAATTCCTAAGGTCTCCCAAGTACCTAAAAGCAATGTGAGAATTACTTTTGAAAATCTTGGCTATAAAGCTACAGCCTATTGTTTGATGTACTTCCAGCTAACAGACGATAACTTTTGCAGAGCTCTTCAGGTAGAGCCTGTAATTCAATAGCTGTCTGCATTCTCCACTATAAACAATTAAACACGCTGCTTTATGATCTCTAAAGGGAGTTGAAAACAGAAAATAAAACAAGTTCTTGCAGTTACACAACTGTGGAAAACCAAAGACTTTATTTATAGGAAGAAAACTCAGTCCTCAGGTTAGTGAGTATCCTGAAGGAGTCACCAGGAAACACTGCCTATTGCCTGTGTCTGCTGTCATCATATTTTCCAGTCTACTAACTTTGATTTCAGAATCAAAGAATTGAGTTGGAAGGGACCCTTAAAGGTCATCTAGTCCAACTCCTCTGCAATGAACAGACATCCACAGCTCAATCAGGTGCTCAGAGCCTGGACAAGCCTGACCTTGAGTGTCTTGAGGGATGGGACACCCACATCTCTCTGGGCAATCTGCCTCAACACCCTTATTGTAAAGAACTTCCTCCTTATATTGAAACTTAATCTCCCTTTTCTTAGTTTGAAACTATATCATCTTGGCCTATCACAACAGCCCCTCCTAAAGAGTTTGTCCCCTTCTTTTTTTCACCTCACTTTAGACATTAGAAGGCTGCCCTCAGGTCTCCCTGGAGCCTTCTCTTCACCAGGGTGAACAGCCCAGCTCTCCCAGCCTGTCCTCATAGGGGAGGTGTTCCACCCCTGGGATCATTTTTGTGGCCCTCCATGTTTGATGTTTTGAAACATAACTGTTTTCCTTGTTCCTTCTTTTATACCAGCTGACTTTCTGTCAATGAAATGACCACCGAGAAAATGAAAGTAAGACTCCTGTGTGATATTACCTAATATAGAACAGAAATCAATCAGTTACAAGAACTTATTGTTAATTTTATGACTCAATATTTACTTTTAGAATGTGTTCTGCAGAACAGCAAGAAATATGAAGAAAAAGACCATATTAAAACTTCTTTCAAAAGACATGGAAGGGTATGAAAGACGGGGCAAAAAATAAGCTATAATAATATAAGTACACAGAGTACACTAGTTTTTAAATAGTTGAATTTTAATGCCGGCAGAAGAAAGCACAAATGTAATGAAATGGTTCAATACTGTGGGGCAGCAGAGGAAAGAGTATTTTATATGAAGTTGTTAGACATACAAATAAAGTTTGCTCAGAAGTAATTGATTCAAAATTCAAGTTAATCCTTATCTAAATGGAGTAATGCAGGATACAACTAACCTGGGAAAATAGTCATCCAGGTTGATAACAACAGGATAAGAAATTAACCTCTTAGACCTCCCAGTTCCCACATTAGGGCAATAAAGAGTAGGCCCAGAATTCTCCACCTCATACTCTAGAGGTTACTTAAGTACACAAGGTTTCTCTCTAAGTGTACAGTGCCAGGGATCTCTTCAATTAATGATAAATAAAAATATTGCTAAGTTCTAGCTGTAAGTGACAGATATCACCCTCTATTTCTGAACTGTTCAAAGTTATTTAAAATATCAGCAAACAACTATGAGGAAAACAGAAAACATTCTTCAAAGAACAGACTTTTTTTTTCCCTAATGCCTGCCCTGATTAATTATAAGCTGAAAGGAATACTTGATGTCTGGTTTGTATTTCAGTTAACACTATTTCATAAAACCTGGCTTACAGAAGTATAAGATAAATTACATCAAATAATACAAAAGTTGAAAGATGTGCCAGCTGACTTACACTCAAGAAGAAATACCCAATCCCTGAGCAGTTTGAAAGACCACAGCAAAGCAACTGACCAAGCAAGCAGCAAGCAAATTTTAAAGCCATCTAAATGAGTTATTCACTTCCCTTAGAACACAGTTGTGACAAAAAGACCATTCACTTTTCAAATAAACATGTGCTATTTTGGATAACACCAAAGGATACTACATTGTGAAGCATATAGCCTTAAAAACTAGTTCTTACAGCTTAAGGTCAAGGACATCAACGATGAATATTATGATACTGAGCATTTAAGACTTAGAGGCACAGTGCTATTTGTTCAGTTTGCACCTTATCAGAGCTTTATATGAGGCACTCTTTGTAATGCCAAGTTGAAAGCTACCCACAGTTAAGGAACTGTTTCCCTTAAGAAACATCACTGTGAATATTATTTTTCTCAGAAACAGTGTGTACACTTGATCTTTATAGTATAGCAGTATACAACATTTCTTTATGACACCTGAAAATAACTCAAATGCCCCAGAAGAGATGTCTTTATTTAGCATCAAATTCTTAAGCTTATGTGTCTCTACACAAAAATTCACATAATGAATCATGTGAGAAAGTTCACAAAGTGCTGAAGTACGAAGAATGATTTAAAGAATATTCAGTTATTGACAAATGGTGTTACAAAAAACCTGTCTTGAGATGGAAGTATTTATTCAGTATACAGAAGGCTCAAATAATTTTCAGTGACAAGAATGAACTGAGATTGGTATCTCTGGCACAAAAATGTGATCAGAAAGACATGCATCTTTTTAAGTATGGAAAGTGTAGAATATTTTCTTGTATTTTAGATGGACTACACATTTACAATCTAATTAGTAAGTACAAAAATCTGATATCAACAAACTAAAAAAAGGAAAGACTAAACAGAAAGCTTCTGCATGAAGCTCTGAGGCTGGTAATTAAAAGGAGATCCTTCAATACATATTGCTGGGCTTAAGAGCAAGATTTACAGACTAAACAAAATGTTTCAACTAACTGACTAGTAAATTGTCATTGTTGTAGTCTTTGGAGATATGTCATTTCCATATTTACATTGTACAGACGTTTTCCATAAGTTTTCAGCCAATATTTCAGAGAGAGAGAGAGAGAGAGAGAGACAGAGAGACAGAGAGAGAGAAAGTGAAGCATCATATTTGGTTCTAGTCTTAGACTCAATATTGATAAGTGTATAACCTGGAACTAATTACTAAGACCTTGTTTCTCAATTTCCACAGCTGAAATGTGATCCAAACAATCTTTTTGTCCATACTTCAAAAATTAAAAGTAATTTACCCAATCTATTAAGCAGAAGTCTCATAACTGTCTTTTCCTTTGTTCTAATGTTTGCTTTGCACAATCTTCCCAGGAAACCCTGTCGGTAGCATAACTGACAGTTACCTGTTCAAAGGCTATGTACAGACAAGGCCACCCCCCAGCAGTACAGGACCACTTAGAAGTTACTGACTTATGGTCTTATAGTAACCAGCTGCAAAACTGTTGTTTCCAGAATGTAGCTGTTAATTTGTAAACACAATGAAAACTGATGAAAGCAGCATTGGTGACTGAATGTTTACTTTGCCAATAATTGGGTCTAGCAAACATGGGACTTTGAAGTTCAGTTATTGCATATACCTATCAACAGTCCATTATTTACCGGAACTGGCATGATATAGAAGTACAGAAATAGGTTTGGGTTTTTTTACTGAAATAAGGAAGCAATAACCAGAATAGGCTTGGCCCTATTTGCGAAGTCAATGCATTAAACTGTTGATGCAATATATTAACTTGCACCCAACATCTCTATTTTCAAAAATTCTACATGACCAAATATGGAAACACAAAAGAACAAATCCATTTGGCACTGATATTTCCTTTGCAACCACCAGAAGAGAACCCTGGCTGAGACTTAACAATTAAGTTTCCCCACATGAGCAGCAGAAATCAAGGTATGCATATGACTGTACAGGTCTTTCCCACAATGGGTCTGCTCACAGCAATTGACAGAATCTTTAGCACAGAACATTAACACTGCATTAAGAGATTGGTGAAAAAGGGAATAGCTCAGGAAATGGACAGGGCTGCAGAAACCAGAAAGGCACACAGTTGAAGAAAATTCAATTTATTGTATAAACTCTCAGTTCAAACAGGGAGAGTGACAGGTAAATTAGGGCACCTCCATAATCAAGTGACTTCTGATAAGAAATTTTTCTGGATAATAATTTTGGTCTGAAGTATTGATCCCTGCTCAAATTTTGTTTCAGAGTTCAAGTTCTCATCTACATTTTGAATAAAACAATGCATTTCACCTCAAATTGTGCTACTGAAAAAAAAATGATTCAGGCATCTCATAACACTGAGCCACTACAATGCATTAGAATTATTATTTTACTATTTTTTAATATTTTAAAATTATCAAAATATTAGTTGTACTGTCTCCTGCCTTAACTGTGTTTCCTCTCTACACCCTACAAAGAAGTACATACTCTACCAGTTTCCAAAGACTAAAATTCACAATTCCTGGTCTGCCATAACAATTACAACCCTCATACCTCTTGACTGATGCTCCCAGATCTCAGCTGGCACCTCAGACATTTGGAGCTGCACACATGCATCTTACAGCTCCTTGGTGTATTCTCTGTTGAGCTGTTCACAAATGAAATACTATGTATGTAAGAATAATATAAACATCAAATTATTAACTGAGCAAAACATCATGTTTCGTACTACATAAAGTTGGACAATTAAAGCAGTGGAGGGTTATTGAGCAAATTACACCTAAATTTTGGGAAACCAGTATGTTTCCATACACTGTTACTGTTATTGAGTCTCAATATTTTCAATATTGTACTAAAATACAGCTGCCACTGCTCCTCCATATTAGTCAGCTGTTTTTTTGCTCTTGATTAAAGATAACACATTCCTATGTCTATCTTCAAACCTGTTTGAGCTTTTCTACTTGTGTTTGGCTTCATATACTGTATACTCCATGTCAAATGTCAAGGCTGAAATATATAGTACGCCACCTTGCATCAAACTATATTGGAAAGACAACCGAAAACAGCTGTGCTTTCCAGAAATGTATTTAAGTAGTTTTCCCCATATGAAGAAAAACTTGCATCCATTCTACTAGCTTCATTCTTTATTATTAGAAATTAAGCAGAAGGATGCCCTCTATGTAATACCTTAGTATCTTCTGATGTATCTACAAATATCAGAAAAGTATCTGGGAAGGAGAAAGAACTGAGGTCAAGGGACAAGATGAGAGAGACCAGAATTGAAGAAGATACAGAACAGAAGCTACAAAAATGGAAGATGTACAAGATGATGTGGAAGATGAAGGGTCAGAGAGAAGACAATAACGAAGATGGTAGAAGACAGAATAACAGAGTGAAAGAATGCTTGATGAGTAGGGTATAAAGTGAGCAGATATGAACAAAAAACTTTGATACAATACTTTATGGTATGAACTTGCACATTACAGTCTTAATTTCTTTTACAGCACTTGTCTGAAATTCTGTTTGATTACTTGGAACTAAGATTGTTTCTCCCATGGCCAAATGAAAAAATAAGGTCTGGAGCCCAGAACAGATCTCATTTAGCACTTGAGTTCTACTTTCACAGGTGAATAAGCTCAGCAGTTTGGAAACAGTAAAAACAAACAAATCTAACCCTCAAGTACTTAGGACTTCACACATTTACAGTGGCACGTGCTGCCATCTGGAGGCAGAAAGTTCCAAGTACAGTTAAAAAGATGCAGCAGAAGGAAACCCTTGCATCCCTAAATTTAATTAAGATAGACAGTGTTTGAGTTTTTAACCAATGAAAATTTATTATGGCAGCAAAATTGTCTTTTTTTAAAAAGAACATAGACTTCAATTTTTAAAGGACGTTTATTACACAATTCAAAAAGATGTGAAAGCCTTTATACCTGTACAAGATTGCATATTTCAGTGATCATGCCATTGAGTGCACAGAACTCAGCTGAATGGAGTCTTTTCTGGAGAGTTTAGAAATTAGGGTCACTGGGGATATGCAACTGTATTAAAACAAGAAAAGACAAACATTAGTTCAAGTGTAAACCTACAGAGTGGACTGAAGGTGTCTGTATGTAGGGACAAGAGGTGAGACTAATCAATCTGGATATCAACAGGATACTGTAGTTCAAACTTCAGATGGGCTTAAAGTCCTCATTGCAATGTTCTCCACTCAGTAACCTATACCTTTCCCTCTGCTACTAGATATGAACATTACATAAACATAAGCCCAAACTCATTGGTACTTCAACAAAAGAACACTGTTACCAAGCAAACAATTTACAGACTAAGCATATCAAACAGTGCTATACCACCAAGAATCCAGATCTAACAGTGTAATTTAATGCACAATCAAGTGAAGAGAAGTTTGCTCTCATCCTCAATGAGGACTTCCCAAATTTGCAGGCTCTCAGTACAGACCTTTATGCACAGATAGTGGTTAAGTTTTTTCATGTGGGAATAACTCACCAAATGTGAACAATTAACAGAGCAATATTTATTATTTATTAATTACTCATACTGTATTTGCACTAAGTAAGGTAAAATTGCAAGCAATAACTTTACTATAGTACTGGACTTACTTGACTGATGTCATCTAAGGATGTTTACCAATGACATTCTTGTTTTCATCCTTCTACTTCTGCTTTTTATACTAAAGGAAAAAAGTTATTAGTGGAGAAAAATGCGTAACTAAAAGCAATGATTCTTACTGTCAAGGATTTACAAGTCTACTCATCTACACAAAATTATCTGTTTCCTTTCAGTTCAACAGAGATGTGATGGGCTTTCCATCTACAATATAAAGTAATGGAGATATTTGTTTTCATGAACACTGTGAATCTGATCTTCCTCTTAGTTGCAGAGTCTGAATGATGCTTTTCATAGTTGTACAGCAAACAAAATCCGATTCATGCACAGACAGTTATTTACTAGACTGTAACTGCTGGGATTTAGCTGCTACTATAATTTTGTAATCTATGATTAATCTGTGCTTGCTTGCTCCTGTAACAATTCTTATTTGCATTTCATGGACTGACAGAGATAAGGACTTAACAGTAATTTAGTAGATTAAATCACAGATACTTAGAGCAAGTGGAATTTTTGACTTCTTTCATTATACTGAGAAATCCATGTTAACGTGTCATGTTCACCAGACAGATTTAAATCCAAGGAAGTCCAGGTACTCTCAGCTGTCTATTGGCACACAATGTACATTCTTTTATTTAAGTATCTGGTTTGTTATTCCACAATTTTTCAGCTAGCATACATCAATGTGGACCTTGCAGAACTGATAGCTTGAGTGATATTTTTTGCTACTATGATAATAAAGATGCATTTCCACTGGGTGATAACTACGAGTAAATGGATTACCACAATTTTGCCACTGTGTTGTCTAATCCTGACCTGTACAGCCACAGACAAGACTTGAAAAAAACACCAACCATTCTTCAGATTTAAGTGAAATGACTAAGAGAGGATAGATTCCTGTTAGGAATGCAGCCAGTGAGTATCTACAAACAGTGACTTGCAAAAATTTCACATCTTTCCTCTGTGATATATTTACATTAGTCACTACTATGGAAATTTAATATAATTCTTAATGGAAACAAATTACATGTACACTAACTTAAAACATCAATGGTTCAAAATAATACACTGAATTTTACACTGACAAAGATGAATTTTCAAACGGGAACCACTGCAATCATAAACCTAGCAGACTGGTTATTTTCTTTCACTTGGATACTTCAGTGTCCCTAACAGTACAACAGTTTGCTATTCATAATTTGTTTTGTAGTGTTTTCTTCTTCATTTTGAACTGAGTCAGAAAAAAGTTCAGACAATCTGATGCACTTACTTTGTTCATGACCCAGTCAGCATCCTCAATGGCTCTCTTAATAATTTGCTGTATTCTATCAGGATCATCTTCATCAGCATGAACTTTGAAACTCTGCAACATTTCATGTAAGCATTACACCGACTAGCTAACTCAATGCACCCATTGTTTAAATAAGGATCACTTTTAAACCCTGAAGAAAATTTAATGCCAACAAACTTTTGATTTGAGAAGGTAAAAGTATACATCACAGCACCTGCCTACACTATTGTTGTTCACTATCTTGACTAACACAAGAACTGACAAGAAAACAAAGGAAAGCAAACAAAATCAAATGCTCCTTCACATAATCCCCATATAATCCTCTGAATCCACAGAGGTTTCAAGCCTATAAAGGACTTTTTTTCTTTCTTTTTAAAATTTTTTTTTATTTTTTATTTTTTTTTTAAGTTCCAGGAGTTATAAGAAATTGGTCCTAATTTTAGGAGGAAAAAACAAACAAATAAAAACCTACAACACCACTGTGAATTCAATAATAGAAAAGAATTACATTTCTCACCTGCCTGATTGCATGTTTGTAATGCTGACGAATATTCTCTTCAGGAAGCTGCTTACAGCAGCGGAGCAAATAACGATATAACTGCAACGAATTCCGAACTAATTCAGCATTGGGAAGTGGAGCCATTATCAAGCTTTTCAGCTGTGGAAAAGTCAAGAACACAAAACAGAATACTCACTGAATTTTATCAAAATCAAAGTAATAAAAGCATAAGGCAATTTTACAACAACAAAAGCAAGGCATGTAAATTAAAACTCAGCACCATAACTTGAAAAAAATCTTTAGAAGAAAACAATATGAAATGCATCAGAATTTGCTTAGTTTACAGACAAATGTGCAGAGAAGATCACTTCACTACTGTAACACTAAGCTATATTGTAATACAATGCTAGTTTTTTTCCTAGTAAAAAAAACCAACAACCACCACCCTCCCTCCAAAACAAACAAACAAAAAAGCAACAACAGTAAATAAAGAAGTACTGCCAGCTCCAAGAGAGCTGTTTGCTTGTTAAGCCACGATGATCCTGAGGCTCATAAAAGCTTTCAGTGTTTCCTGTATCTGTAAGAGCTCATCCACGTGGTGACATTGTAGAATTAGGGCCTTTATAATTGCTATGAGTTATGTTGTACTTTAAAAATATTTCCTAGCATTGTGACTCTCTCAAGATTATGTTGTGGACTGGATTGTGAATGTCAAGCTTTAACTCAAATTACAGAAGATATGCAAAAAATACTGAGAGCTTCAAAATTTTCTGTTTTTTGGAACAGCAACAGAAAACGAACAAATCTAGCAAGTATCACCTCAGTAACTACATTTATGTATTGCACCAATATGTCCATCCAAACTATATAAAGTGCTACTCAAATACTGTAAAGGACTTGTCATTTAACAGATGGTTACCATCTGCAGAGAGCTAAATTAACATTTGGAAAATAGCACTTCTACATCATTACTCTTTTAAGAATAAAGATAATACATAAGTATCTGAATAATGAAGTAAGTGTACATCAGTACTTCAGCACCCGTTATAACACTTACCCATCATGTGGATTTATTTACGTTTTCCTTAAGTAATGTCTGGCCGATTTCTGAGTACAATACCACAATAACTATCCTATGCATAGGCTGCTAAGGATCATACTGATTATTTCTAATAAGCTGCAATACTTCTCCAACAGTTTGCAAAATGAACAGAAAAAATGTAAAGGCTGCAATTTAAACACAAACTGTATTGTTTCTAAGTACTTTGGATCCAAACGTATTTCACAACAGCTCTTTAAGAAATACCACAGTACGTGCAACATCTCAGAGTATTTCAGTCAGCTCAGAGCTGACCTCACAGTATAACACAATCCATGCAGGTCCCATCACAAACATACTAAAAACTGGAAGAATTATTTGGGCAACTCCCCATTAGAAAGGAGTAGGTTATGGAGGTTTACATCTCATCATTCATACAACATTAACTTTCTTTGATATGCTGACAGAAACAGAGAATAAAGTTCCTGGTACCTTCAAACATTTGCTGCAGGATCACTGCACTCTTGAATCAGACACGGTGCTGTAATCCCTTCAGATTTCATAAAAAATTCATTCAGAATTCACATTAACTTTCTCACAGATTTGAAAGGGTCATACCTTAGAGTTCCTTACATCCTTTCAGTTTCCAAGTAGACAGAGCTCCTGACGATAACAAAAAACTGCTCCAATTGAATGATGTATTATAACTACACGAAGACAGAATTTGTCAGCTTAAAATAAAACCCCATGCACAGACAATTACATTTATATTAAAAAAAAAAATCTATAAGTGGGTAAAAAGTGACTAGAATAGTAGAAATTTTCTGTTGAACATGATACAGATTTGTTCCCATCTGCTGTGGAATTTAGTCTCTCTCAAGAATTTTGAAGCACAACAGAATAAATACCCTAGGACAATAACGCAGGAACATTTAAAAAGTCATCTTTCTAAGCACCTGCAATATGAACACTTGCAGACACCAGCACTTCTCACGGTGGCAAAAAGCCATTCACTGAGTATCTATGAAATGCCCATCATAATGAGATATCTACTACTGTGATCTCTATTTTCAGTAAAATACAACAGACTGTGGTGGAATCAAGTAGGTACAAATGAGCATCTCTCTAAATAGGAACAAGAGCTCTGCTCATTTACAGCAGTATCTTTAAAGCTTAAGCCACAGGAAGAGTTTGAAGACTGGGTGAAATTTATACTATAGTGATTCAACAACAGGTAGCTGGATTCAAAAATGCAACATCCTGTAAGATGTTCCTGCTGTAGAGCTCTTTGTCTGCAGAAGACTTGTGAGAAAAAGCCTTGCAATATTAGCATTATTATCTGCATTAGAACTGTGCCCATAATCTTCAGCCAAGAGCTCAGGCTCAATCACAGTAGGTACTTCCTCTTTCTGTGTACACCTATACACATATCTCATGAAAAAGTTTCTGCCACAAACTATTTACAAGGCAGACTAATGACAAGTCACAGGATGAGGCAGATGAGCCAAACAGGTGGGATGGGAATGGGGAGGAGGTGACAGCAATCCGAACATGCTTTTGTGCAGACTAATACAGCACACAATATAGCTTGCCAGCTGCTTAGCTGCTATCAACAGGCAAGTTTTGTAACAGAGTTTCTGCAGTTCCTTAGAAAATAAAGGGTCACAGCTAATGAGGGATGCCACAAAAGTCCCTAAGAAAAGCTATGATGACGCTTCACAAGGAAAACTTTTTCTAGACCTCAAGAGAAAAAGATGAGTTTTAAGGGAGTAACTTAAGTGCTATCTCATGAGCTGATGAAGTAAAAACTATTAAAACCTAATTTAGGTTGGTCACTTCCTTACACAACCCTTGGGAAAGTACTGACATTCAGGGGATCTTAGAAAGTAGATAAGGAAAGATCCCGAGATGGATAGATGAGCAATGCCGATATCAAATATGGCAATTGGTAGTCCTGTGGTTTTGCACACAGTGCCAGAAGCCTAATACACATCAGAAACAAAAAGTGGATCAAATTTAACAGGTTAATTTTCATTTGGTTATTATTACTGAATTCTAAAATAAATATCTTCAGGACTCAAATAGTATAACATATAAGGAAAGATTCCACACACAAGGTGCAGGAAGTTTTGTTTCTTTATTTACAGGTAACTCAGAGTAGATGTAGTACATGTTGACTGGAGTTAACTTTGAAACACTTCACACCACAGCCAAGCGTGAAATCACAATGTCTTGTGGGCATGAAAACTTCAGTTATCTGGCTCCCATCCTCCCAAGCTTTCCCTTCTGCCAGTCATTCCCTCCTCTCAGAGTTGAGAAGACAAAACTGAACTGGCAGGTCACAGAGGTTGGAAAACCTCACCCACCACTGAACAGTCCCATCTTTCTCTGTCTGAAACAGATGAGTTGTTCAGTGCACTCTGAGCTTCCTAGGGTGTGTCTGGTTTTGAATATTTGATGTGTTCTATTAGTAAAGTAAGAGAGAGGAGGTAAGACTTCACAATAATACCTCTTGGGAATTATTCACAGCCAAAATATGGCTTCCACTAGGGTTCGAGAACAATTAGAAAACCATTCTTCCACCATGAGTACAATAAGTTTGTTCTTCACTGTTACTGTAATCTTTTCATTATGCTTGTTTGATTCCAGTTCTGTTTACTCATATTTGTTTAATAGATGTCAGTTACCCTCACCCACTACAGGACTTAAATACTGGGCAAAAAGATGTTACAAAAATTCAGAGACACAGACTAAGAGCTGACTTTTCAAAATGGTTCCAGCCCAAGTACTCAATCTGCCAGCTCATCGAATGTGCTAATTATGGATTTGCACTGAGACATTCAACTTAAAATACTGACCTGAACACCCCCAGAATGAGGTTCATCTCTCATTCACTTCCAATCTCTTCACTAAAAGATTTTCTCTCCTTACAATGAAACCTATGCCAAACATCAGTCACACGCTTTTTTTGTTGTTGTTGTTTGGATTCATTCCACTTTGGCATTTGAGAAAAAAGGGTAATGATACTCTTGCAGCTCAGCAAGAGATCCCTGTGCCACCCCTCCAACCAGCAGAACGATAAAGAAACTCCAAAATGAGGCTCAGGTAATACACAGACTTGACTGCTCCCTAATCTTCTCTCCATTGAACGCAGGAGTAGCAAAACAAGGGTTATAATACACATCCTGCAGTTACAATCCTAAATCAGGTAGGATGCTTCTGAATCTGTGACCTGCCATGAAAACAGGAATATAATAAAAGAACTTAATCCAGAGCAGGTTTCGGTTTTATTTAGGCACACTGGGCATCTCATTCATAGATTTTTACAGTGCTGGTTAAGATGATCAACCACAGTGACAGAAAACGTTCTCATAAACAGCAGGGTATGACAGGGAAGGTTAAGGGTCTCGTGTTTCTTCAGTATCAGCAGTTTTCACTTACGAGTCGTAAGAGCAGGCCTCTCCCAGCACAAAACAAAGCTTTAAAACATGTTCATTGTTTATTATAAAAAGACTTGCCTGCCCTTGACATTCTCTTAATCTTCTTTTAAACTTATAATGGTCATAAAAACGAAGATGGGAAGAAGGATGCATAATACCCACCAGCAGCAAAAGCAGTAGAAGTACAGCAGAGAAAAACTGATTTGTTCTTGCTTTTCTTGGGGCTGGATGACATCACCAGCAGGGCTGGAAGGAAGAGAGTGCTGAGAAGGCACTGTACAGCTTGCTGAATTCACAATCACCAGCCACTGTAAAGACTTTAATTTGAGAAAGCCTCCATGCTTACAGCAGAAGGGAGAAACTTTCCCTCATAGCAATTTCCCTGAACTGCTATAATGACAGCACAACTCACATTAGCTATCTTCTACTGAGTAAAAAACTTTATTCTTCCTACAAAAATTCCCAAATTTGCTAAAATCCTACGTCAGTTCCCAAAAGCAACCGTTACCTTTCTTATCATACTTCACTAAGTCTACCACAGGATACAGAAAACCTAATGGCTGTTTGGCAGAATAGCTATTTAATCAGAATAACCTAATGAATTTCTACAGTTCCTTAGCATAATGCAATAGTGTAGACTTACCTCTTTCCAATATTTAACTTTGTGCTTGTACACCACACTGTATTAGACCATTTGCATCGTAACTCGAGGTAATTTGCCCATTATGCATACACACACAAAGGACAATGAAGTACAGTAAGAATCTGCACTACTGTCTTTGTTCTAAAAACATCCCATAAATGTTACCACTTTTATCTGCCAAGAAAAAAAAAAACCTCAATCTCACAAAATCTGTCTGTAATCGTGACTAATAACGTATATTTCCTTCTGATAACTTAAATTTTATGCACAGTACAACAGACAAACTATCTAAACCAAGAACTGTTGAGTCAGAAATAAAATAATACCCTAATTATGCTTTTCTGGAATGGATGACTGTATAATGTCCTAATCAGAAGGCTGAAATCAGATTTGCATTTAGATAAAGCTCTGTTTAAAAAGAGACGAGTATAAAAGGAGACACTGAGACTATTGTGGTATTTTTCTGCGTAGCATAATCATTTACATTCCTGATAATGATATTCAGATAGTGAAGCAAAAGCTGACCAAAGCCAATTAATCTTGCACTCTGTACTAGCGAGCCTGTAAATTGACCCTGTGTATACCTGAACCCATGATACTGATACAATACTATACCACTGCTCTTAGATGGTTTGGGGTTTCTTTTTCTCCCCCTGCTACTGTGTTTTTCAAAAAAAATCCCTATGGCTCAAAAGCCCAAATCTCACTCCTTTCAGACTAGTTAAATAGCTACCAAAGCTGGGCTTCAGTGGCTCCAGTGAGGAGCTGAGATACCCACTTAATTTGGTCACCTAATTGACACAAGGCCAGTCTGGAACACTGCCTTGACAGCTTAGAGACATCCCCATGCCCACAGGGCAGCAAGGGTCCCCAGTGCTGAACACTATTCACTAGGACCGTGAGGGTTCCCACACTGTGCTCTGACCATCAACCCATCTCAGGATCCTTGATGGGGAACACATTGCTGCTGACTGCTGCCACCTCACACAAATCCAAGCACACAAAACAGAAGTTGAAGAGAACAACTACTGGAAATAGAGAACCACTGGATACTATTCCTCACAGCTGGCTCTGTTTCACTGAAGGTACATGTGTACCCAAAAGCTGGTATCAGCGCTTGAGATTCTTGCTCCATATTCTCTTATGAGCTCATCGCAACGTGTATTCAAGAAAACCATACTGTCTCCCCAGGTGTCAGTAGGCTGATTGGACTTGATCAAAAATTGTTAAGAAACATGGTGGATTTTGCAAATTAGGATTGAGCATTCAAACCTCCTAAAAAAAAAAAACAAGGAAAAAATAAAGTACCTGTTAAGCAGCATTAGTGCAGTTTTAATTAGGAAGATGCTTCAGAATATTCACAACTACGCAAGTATTCATAAAACAGCACAGAAATAGCTTATTTTGGGATGTTTCTTCCCCTCCAAAACAATATTATATATATTATTTCAGGTATCTTGAGATTTCAGTGTTTAGGTAACTGAAGAAGCTATTCCAACATAAGGTGCCAAAATTATTTGTCCTCCTTGAAAATAATGTCCAATAATAGACTAAAAAAAGTCACCAATCAACTTAGTATTAAAGATTCATAGCTCAGCTGTGTAACCTGACCTGCCATGCCTGCCCTGGGCCTGCTTGTACTAGTGTGAATATAAATTCCAGAAGTGGCATTTCTGCAAAATGAGATGGTAACATTTTCTGTGCAGAGAAGTAATAATCTAGCTGCCAAAATAAGAATGAAATTGGAGGCCTCTTGAAACCTCTTTAACCACAAAACATCTTGGCTCAAGATCTGATATCAGTCCAGGATGACACCCGAGTTAACTGCTGCTTCTCAGTAGAATCCCTACTCTTTTGTCTTTGTATATGGTTACACTAGTCCTCCCTTTCACATTTCACAGCTTCCCGCATGGAATGTGGGAATGGCCTCAGATTTTGAACAAAGTTGTTAAATATATTTACAGCTTCCTGCAGCAGAGTAGCAGACTTGTCCTGTTTCAGTGAAGTAAATGCCTTCTCCTCTGGTTACTGCACTGTAATAGGTTTTCTTTATTTCCTAGAAGGTCACAGAAGAATGAACAGTGCACTGTGTTCAAGGCCAGCTCTATGGGTTCTGCTGCCTTAGGCAAACCAGCCAATGTCTGTCCCTACAAGTCACATTCACTCACAGCTACCGAACGCTTTGCAGCCCTGGGCAATGGCCTGCCCTGTAGATACACCCTTTCTCGTGTACGGGTGAGCATGTACAATGCTGAAATCACATTGTAATAAACACATCTCTCCAGCATGCTGAGCTTTTATTAAGATCTGCTGGTTTGACATGATGATTTCTGACGAGCTGTGGCCTGTCATTATTGCGGATTCTGTCCATTCTGAATACAATCTCTAATGTCTTATTGCATGAATGATGATATCCAGACATTCTTGTTCCGTTCAGTTCTATTTCTGTTCTCCTCTGCTCTGTGCTTTGCTTCTCTGCTGCATGCACCAAGCAATGTCAAATGACAGTTAAACGACAACACAGGCCTGTGCTGTAAAGGTAGCATTATAGAGTATCAGCGTACAGAAGATCACAAACTGGCCAAACAACAAAATCCAAAGACCTGCTTGTAGACAAGGAATTGCTGTCAGTTAGACAGGCTTCAGGCAGTTTGTCAGCCTCAGTATTAGGCCTAATGCTATCGAACACTATCGCCTTCCAGCAAAAATTTAAATGTGCAAACAATCTTTGCATCATCGGAGTTGTATACAATGATGACAGGGTAGAGAAAAAGGTAAATTGCTGGATAAACTGGTTCCGCTCAAAAGTTGCGCTTTGACGCACCTAAATATTACACAAACAATTCAGAGTGCAGGTCAGAAGACTGTTTACCTGAATCAAGCAAACAAAGCCGCAGGACAAGAGTCTTACCTTACAGTGTCATTTGGTATCACAAAGTAGAGACATGCAATACATCAAACACAGCAAATGAAACATGGAGGCTTACCATCTAACACCAGTGAGACAACACGCTTCCTACACTTAGGCCAGATTATCCAATTTTGGATAATTAATGAGCATGCTTAGACTAATTGAACAAATACGCTTTGCAGCATGCTCAGCAAATGCCAAATTCAGGCAGCAAGAGAGGCACAGACAAAAATCTCCCTGGTTTAGGTGCAACTCAATCTGTTCTTTTTTCCCTGGTGACTACTTCCAGCTCACAAAAAAAAAAATCTGAAAGCCACAATCTTATAAGAACTTTATCTTCCCAGCTTTAAACCACTCAGTACAAGTTCAGTCAACATGAATTCAGTTCTTACTGATCAAGTTGGTAACTATTTATATTTGAGATCGTGCCCAATATGAAGTGAATTCTATCTCATTGCCATTAGCATTAAAACAAAGCTGCCTGTTCATTCCTCCCTTTCTTGTAAATATTGCATTTTGAAGTGCTCCAGATTAGCAATAGTGGTTCTCCCTATTACTGTATGACAGGTAGTACAATAACTTTCTGGCTACAATTCTAGGCCCACTGCATCATGAGCAAAATACATGCCTGCTGATGGGAGAAATGTTTATAAGCAGTAGTATTACAGAACATTCAAGTCTAGGAGTGTTTAGCCTCTTTAGGAGGATTTTAATTTGTACCGTTCACTAATCAGGGATTGTTACCATACCAACAGTCAATCATGTGGCCAGATGCCCCACCATATCTCAGGAGTACTTTGTGAGTTCTTAAAGCCATATTTCAAGTTCTCCCAGAAACTTCACTGTTACTCTCCATGGCCTAGTCTAGCCCAAAAAGAATCTGTTTTATAAGAAAAACAAGGAGAAGTCTGGCTTGCAATAAGCTTGTTGCAAAGAAAAAGTACAGTCCAGCAACTGGCTTTTCATTCAGAGACAAAGGCTCATTCTCAAACCACTGACTGCAATGGGATTCCACAAGAGAGCTCCTCACAAAGCCAGCTGCTGAGCAAGACTTGCACAATCTCTATGCTTTGATAGATGCTTTCCAGGTTAGGCTGGGCCAGGCTCTGAGCAACCTGGTCTAGTAGATGACCCTGTTTGTTGCAGGGGGATTGGACTAGATGACCTTTAAGTGTCCCTTCCAACTGAAATGGTTCTACAAAAGACCTACAAGTTCCCTATTCCTTGGGAGACCACTCATCTCTATACATGAGGGTTTCATATTAGAAAGTTACAAGGTATTCTTTTGAAATAAAAAAGAGAAATTCTAAAGGAAGCCCCTCATTTAGGAAATCAGTATCTGACTCCAGAAAGGGCTATGTGATAATTGTTTCCAGTGCTTCATGATTTGATGCTACTAAGAGAATCAATGAAAATCCACAACTGACAGCGATGGCAGATGTTAGCTAGTGTAATGTATTTGAATTGTAGGGGTCTAAACATTGCTTGAGCAGAGGATTAGATGAGATATTGCTTACATTAGCTTAGTCCTTGCTGTTTCTCTACGATTCTGATTTAAGATAGGCTTTCAAAAGGAAAACAGACATACGCTGGAAGAGGCCAGTTTTGTTAATTCTAAATAAACTCCCACTGTCCACTGATTGGACCTCCAATGATATCAACAGGCTGGCACAGCTCCATTGGCTTTAACAACCATGCTTTACAGGATCTGGCCCCACTGGGAGCATAGTTCTCCACGGCACTGAGAAAAAAAATAAACATCTGTCTGCCCCATATGAAAGAAAGCTGTCTGACAGCCATTTTCAAAGTCAGTGTCTTTGCTTAAATGAGAATAGGAACAAATCTTGAGGACATCAAATGCTGAGAATTCAAACATCCCATTACACCTCAACCAGAGATGTACAAATAGACAACACAAGCCCCTCAGATCTCTCTGAAGGGAAAACATTCAAGAAAAAGAATTGTGCTTCCAGAAAATGAAGTAGCTTGCACAAAAATCACACAGGAAGTCAATAGCAGAGCTTAGACTAGAAATCATCCTCTGATTCTCATTAGGAACTTATGTCCTAATTCTCTTTTATACGCATTAGCTAGACCAGGTTCAATAGCCCGTATGTATCTAAATTTCTATTAGTGATCATTCCACCTATCTGGATTTTGACTGAATGGGTCTGGGGCAATTCAATTTTTTTTTTTTTCTTTTTTAAGTATTTGGGTACTCACACAGAATTCCAGAGCATTCCTCTCATGGACACAGCATTATCACCCATGAGCAAATGAATGTGGCACAGTGGTTCTTCGGAACAGCATCAGCATTTTATGGGAAAGGAGCTGCCTTGGGCTTCATCCATGATTCAGATTCATGAAAGCTCAGTAAAATGAGGATAAAAGCTTTGGTTCAATGAAAGTTACGGTGCTAACCTTCAGATCTAATAATTAACTCAATTAGGTTGAATTAATTTGATGTAATTATTGGTGATGGCACAAAGACAGTGGCCCAGAGAAAGTTGGAGAAACAGGAAGAACAGAAGTCCTAACAATACACAATATCCTATAAATAGCTTTTTTTTTTCTTTCCAGAATGAACCAAAGACAAAATGAGTTCATTACAGTCATCTGGGTTTACACAGCCCTCTAAATTATCCCAATACCAGACAAATAGCTGTGAAATCCAGCAAGTGAACTAGAATTAAAACATGCCCTGATAAATCTGACACAGCACTCTGCAAGTGTCTTCTCTCATCCTATTAACTAAACAACACAGATTTAATAATATGTTTGAGAGCCACAATGCTTTTCCTTTAGTTAAAAGACGTTAATTAAAAATATTTTCTTGATGCAGTGTTGTCAGTTGGGTGGGTTTTTTTTTTTTATGAACAATCTGGAGAAAGCTTGCAGACTCTTTATTTGATCTGCAGTTTTAATCTAGTATTTTCCAGACTTATTCAGTTCAAAATAAATGTGCCAACTATTAAAAAGCTATTTTTGTTCCTGTACTTAATATTTCTGTGATTTGCTTTGAAAAAAGTACAATAGTACTGCATTCTTTAGTAAGAAAATACAGTTTACTGAGACATTTTTAATTTTCTCATGAGCTTAAAAAAAAGTCATGAGAAAGAAAATTTTGACATGATTGTCTTAAGTGCTGGGAAGTACATGAACCTGAAAATGAACAACAAAGCATTTATTCACATAAAATTCCTTAAGTATTACTAGAATCTGTAGAGGATTTTCTCACCTCCTCCCTTCACTACTGGAGTAAGCATTCCCAGACCATCTATGGCCTAGCCAGATGCCCTGGAGAAGGGATGCATTTACCAAATCTAAAAGTCACATACAGCAGAACACCAAATATTGCAACCTTGTCTAAGCCATGAGCCTCTTACTCCTCACACTGTAAGTCACATCAGCAGTGTGCCTCTTTTCCCAGTTGTGAGCCCATTCACTGTGAGCATAGACTACCAGGCACCCATGTGCCACAGCTTTGTATAGAAAGCCCGATGCAAACCTTGCCTTGCCTTCATCAGGCTTCACTGGGTACACGGATGCAGCACCATGGGTGTTTGTTTTCCAGTTGTAAGATGATCTCTTAGTTTTTAAATTCTTTACAGCATCACTTTGATATCTTACAGTTTGGGAGGACTGATAATACTTAGTTATGAAGAATGGGGTACCTCAGCCTGTCTAGCTTCAGTGTGAAATACTGCTTTGCTTTTACATCTGTCAATGTTTTTTTCTAATGCATTTTTATTATCCTCGGTGACAAGAATAAAAATATTATCTCTAGAAGTCACCAATTGCTTCCAAGAAGAGAATCCAAGTGCCTAGCTGTAAGAAAGGCATATTTTTTTTTTCTAATTTGCTAAGTGCCTACACCTACAGACCACATCCACACCAGAGATCTGATGCTTCTCAAACAGACCATTTTTCAGAATTTAATTGCCAGCTTCCAATCAGCCTCATCATTTCAAAGCACGGTATATCACACATATAACTTATGTATTTGATTTCAATATATCATTCTCTACCCAGTTCTGAGAGGGCAAAAGATATTTTCCATGGGAAATATGCTACTGTATTTTCTGAAGAACCAGAATTACTTGCTTCAAGAATATAAATATTATTTGGGAATAAGCACTACATTCACTTGAATAGTTACTATAAATTTTCGTCTATTTATCACAATTTAGTTTTAATTTGGCATTTTTGTTAGTGGCTTGCCCAGCTGATACTGGCTTGATACCCATTATACCGTAAAAAAAAATAATCTGTTCTGCTTACTTCATCAGTAGGGGCTTGCTTTTATTTTGTCCTGTTGCTGGACTAGGAATGAAAGATTCCATGTCCATCAGTTGTCTCATCTATCAGCAGAACTACAGAAGTATAGTAGCACAAAAAATTACATTAAAGTCACTAGTTAAAATTTTGGCAGGTAAAAATAAGCATCTATGAACTTCTACCAAATTATCTTTGAAGGTGAAATAATTACAAAGGAAAGGACAGGTGGCATGCCCTGCAACAAACAGGAAAGAAACAGGGCTAGAACTTTTTAGCCTGCACAGAAGTAGAATAACTGTATGTGTTCTAACATTCTAAAACTACTTCTCACCAACCAGTCAGTGCAAGGGGTTGTCAGCATGAATGAGTTCATCAGCTTGTCCATGACACCAGCCCACACCTCCATCTAGAACTCTCTCTTCTCACACCCTCAGCCTGCTTATCACTTCTGCTGTCACAGACTTGATTTTCCCTTTCATGGATTTTTGCTTGAAAAAGCATCATTGCCTCAATTGTCTATTTTCAGCCTGTATTGAAGAAAACCCTTTAGTTCAATTTGTAGCCACATCCTGTCTCTGCCTCCCCCTCTTTCTGTTCCTAAATATAAGGCTGATGCAATTTGATGTGACATGACAAAATAACACATTTGCATCAGCAGAAACTTTCTCTCCACAGCAGTAATTAAAGGGAGTAGATAAAACATCACTGAAATTGGCGTTTATTTAGCCTGAAAATAAAAGACCTAAAGCAGACTGGAGGGATGTCCAAATGTCAAGCACATGGCATCATTGATGAGTGCCTTCTTTTACACACTTCCCTGCTGCAAAAGGGTATGGTAGCTCAAACAATGTAATCTATTTAAAAAGGATAAAGAAAAAGGAGATTTCCATAGACTATATTTATAACCAGTGAAAATCATTTCATGTATTTTTGTATTATAAATAGTACCAAGATACACTTGCAGTTTCACCTAAGACAAGGTCATTAAATTAAACTTCAAAGCTCAGGTTCTCAAACTGAGCAGAAGACAGACCTCATTGACTACAGTGAAAACTGGGAGCTTAACACCTTAGGTTTTGAGCATAGATACTGCAGAAAGACAGGTACTCATCTTCACCTGCAAGATAGATCTTTGTTAATTGTCAAGGATAAGAACTCAGAAATGGTGGCCCAGTGCACCAAATGCAATGACTTCAGCAGGATTCACATAACCAATTAAGAATGCAAATCTTACAAAATAATATACTGTAATTCATCTTGTTGCATGGATACCCTGCATATACGTGACAGCAATAGAAGGCAACACTGGTGGAACAGCAACATTTGGAAGCTAAGGATTATTTTTTTATTTTAGAAAGACATTTGAGGTTACTCTGTCCCTATGAAGAACTCACAGAAAAGTCCGATAGGTGTTCCATAGGCCATATGATAGGTGTTCCATAGGATTTAACAGACACAATATGCTTTAAAGTGATGCTTCCTGCTTTCAGGAAAATCTTCCTTCTTTCCTTGTTTACATGAGGCTATTCTTTTAAATCCATCTGTGATTGGCTCTACCACTCTGCTTAAAACTGGCAAGCCACGTTTTGAGCAGGCTAATCTCCATCCCAACACAGATGGCATCAAGAATAAGGCAGGCCAGGAAAATCAGTTTGCATATTACGCTTCAGTTTTTATGGGTCAGATTACCATTCAAAGCCATCAAAATGGCAATCCATATGTGATGTGTCTGCCATTGTATCACTTCAGTTCCACTATCATAACCTCCAATGTAGCTGGTTGCAAAAAGCCTGATGAGCCATTAACGAAATTTTGATATTTAAAAAGCAATATTTTTCTTTCCAACAAGACTCTGACAAACTGATCAAGGATTTGTCTTTAATGAACCAAAACCGAAGAGACTATCCTCATCCCTGAAGAAGTGTATAGGCAAGGCTCGCTTGTCAGAAAATAGTTTAGCATACGTGTTAAATACTCTCTTAATACCTAAGCACAGTGCAGACGTTGGCTACGTAATTAGTTCCAACCTCTTTGTTCTGCAAGTCAGGAAATTCTTACAGATTTTGGGGGAAAAAAAATGGAGGGTAAGAAGAGAACTTTGCATGTTTTCTTTGGTATGAGAATAGCAACTCTGTTAAAGAATACTAAAGCAATGCTGAAACAAGGTCAAAAACATGGCATTGTTTCCAGTCTCCCTGTAGTAGCCCACCAGACAATTCCTGGATTCCCTCTACTACAGGGGCCACTTCCCAGATGCTCCAGAAGCCATGCTTCCACATTTGCAGAATTTAAAGCAGGAAAGCCTGCTACTGCAAGAAGCTTGAAGCAAAGACATTTTAAATGTCTCCTATGTTATCACACCACCCAAAACTCAAACAAATTATGCTAAATAACAGCTAGGGCCATTACCCAGCATCACTGTTTTTCCACTCAAGTTTTTATCACCCCTCTGACTTCCCAGCAAGAATTTTCTGGCTAAGACACTATACCAATTCTTCAGGTGTTCACTCTCAGTCAAATACAGCACACACAGAAACAGCACATTCCCTGCACCACACTCAAATTACTAATCCGTCTGTAATCCTGATGAACCTATCAAAATATTGTTTACTTTCATATCTTCACTGACAATTTGAAATTAGGATTCTGCTACTGCCTTTGTCAGCACAGCTAGAGGGGAAAGAGGAGTGTTCCTAACCATAAAATGTGGTCTAGAAATCATTCCTGCAAACATGTACAGTCACAACTAATCTGCATCAACTTAATTTTCACCATTTGTTTGTGATTTGGCATTTTCACCTTTTTCCCCACGTGGGGCAAATGGGCTCCTAGTGATTTCCATAAAGCCAAAGAAAAAAAAATATCACTTACAGCATTCAGAGCACCTTAATTATCTTCACAGATTAGGTCTGCCAAAGTCCAACAGTATGACAGACCTGCAGAGAAGAATCAATTTCCATTATCTGGTTTTCCCCAACTCACTACTTAAAGTGTCATCAATAAGAAGAGCAGAGAAGTCCATCTACAGCACAGATTTAACATTTATCAGCATGTAAGATTTCACTTTCATCTAACTAGTTACATTAAAAGTGAATTCACAGTCTTGAGATGAATAGGTTATTACTATCAGTAATCTACTCAAAACATTTTTAATAAGTATACCCTACAAAAGGTACGTAGAGCAATTCCAAAGCACTCAGTGGAACCAAACCTTCGTTATTTCCTGTTAAGAGTTTCTGCACATAAGAAATAATTTAAGAACTATAGTCTCCAGTACTCAGAACTCTGAAAAAAAGACAATTTCATAGAGAATTACATATTTGTAACAGCACAGCACTGCTTTGGAAAGTGCACTCATCAACATTACAATACCCCAGCATCTTTTGAGTAAAACTGAAGAACTACTACTGGGTTATTTGGCCTTCCATTCCCATCACCATAGCGCTGCAGTCCCCTCTCAAAATGCTCAAGTACCCTTCTGAAGGACGGGATACAGAAACGAGTTATCGAATACCCTACTTGCATGACCAACCTCTGCTGTTAGGAATTAGCTTCCAGAAGGCTTCAAAGAACTAGAATCATCTTCCCTGACAGTTACTATTTTAATTGAAAACAAGCAATTCACAACAAAGATAATGTAGAACATTCAAACAGCATCTGAGAATTTTCCCTTTTATACTATTTCTAAACAATTTAACAGCATGCCATATTGCTTTAGAGGTGCACCTTGCTGTAAGTTCGATGACTCACATTTAGCCCTAGCAGAAGAATTCAGAACTCCTTCCCACCTCCTCCCCCCATGAACCTTTATAAATTCTGGTTATCAGCATTAGCTTACTCCTCCCTCCATTGTGGATGGATGTTCGACTCTGTATGAGAAAATCTTGCTTTATCAAATACTTGATTGCACAGTGAGCAAAGTGAATCAAGTAGACTAGTTGTCTAAAATCAACACTAATTCCTTTATTTAGAAGTTGATGCAAGTTTGTTGAAGTAAAAAGAAAGGATTCTAACATAGATCTGAGCTGTTTGTCTTTAGATGATGTGCTACTTCAACATGCAAAAAGCAACTTAAAAGCAAAGTCCTGGAAGATACCAGCCACAGCAGAACCTGAATTGATCTATATGCCTTTCTTTGAAGGACAGGTTTTGAAAAAGCTAAGTCAAAATTCCAAGCTGCATTTACAGAATTTTGATCAAAGTGATTTTTGGCATCGGGGAAAAAAATCCAGAATCATTTCAATTAACATCATAACTTGGCCACATAATGACTGACAGCAGCTTGGGATACTGAATTTAGGCACAAACTGGAAATGCTGGCTCCAAGAATAAAAGCATTAAAGCTTGCACTTGAGTTATGACTATAGGAGATGCAGCTATAATACAATATCTTTATGCTCAGTCCTCACCTCAAGTCATCAGGCATCAACAAACTCCAGTCTTAGCAAGGATGTTAGTAGGTTTCAAAGAACTGGGGGGGTGGAAGGGAAGTAACCAGTTGTAACAGTTCACACAGCCTTCAGTCCATCTGCTTTTTTACCTATTGCCTCCCTGTAGTCTGGGAGAACTTATAAAGAAGTCTAAATTTATTTTCCGCAGGAATAATCATCTGAAACACTGATTATACTAAAATAAAAGCACCTGGTAAAGTTGCATGAAGCTAAGACTTGCTGTATCAAGATGTATACAGAAATTTCTCATAGGAAGTGCTGGAGAGCAGATTCAAACTCAGTTAAAAAACAATCATGAAATAACTGAAGCTTTCTGGTTTTGCTGGAAGAGCTGAATACGGATAAGTACTTCATAGTACTGCTTTCATCCATTTGAATTTTATTTTCTAAAGAGCAGATAGGACTTCTGATATATTTGATCAGTCCTGAAGAAAACACCTATTATTTAGCAACATTAATTAACAGTTTGTAGATATATCTGCAGTTAGTTATCCCAGTAGGACATTTATTATGCCCTTTCAGAAGTATATTGTCCTTCACTGTTAACATGTGGCTAATATAATAGCCAAAGAGCAACCCAATTAACTTCTCCATGGGCTGAAATTTAAACCAGCAATTAATTCTATAATTCACTTAGCAGATCAGACACCTCTGCTGAGAAAGCTGAGCAGATCTATTCAAAGTATACCCAATTTAGTTTTGGGAACACAAACTAATAGCAGTTCCTGCACATTATTATTTAGTGATAAACATAACTCAGAATTCAACTTGAATTTTTGCCTCAGAAATATAGGAGTCTTTAAAAGAATTTAGCCCATGTCAGATAACTCCCCTTTACACTGTGAGAAGCGCATAAAGGAGCACTGATGTGTGAATTACATTCCTAACATGTTTACTAGCTGGTGTAAGTTGGCTAAAGCCAATAATCCCCAACTTGCTGTGCTATTTATACTAGCTACAGACCCAGTGGCTTCTCTGGATCTCAGAAAATGAAGTCAAACTGCACTCATTTTTATGCATGATATTGATAATATTCCTGAATATTTAAACACTAACATGAAGAGCTGCAGCCTGGAACAATGTTTGCATGGCACTGTTTACATAAGAATATAACCAAGGTTAGAGCTTAATTTTAACAGTAAATAAAGTGCCCTCCTAAAACAATGTCAGAACACATGGGCTTGCTTGTCATTTGTAAGCATACTTCAAGCAAAACTCACAACCCACATTCACTGGTATTTAGGACTGAATAAGACATTCTTGCATAGCTGTTCAATTTCTTATTTATCATAAGAACAAACAAAAAACAGAATATCGTATTGCGATCTCATTGAATCATAAAAGCATAAGTTTGTTGCATGGAAACAGGTACTTTTTAAACACACCAAAAGCAACACACCAGAAAGTTTCAATGAAAAGTGATGGATAGTAGAAAGGAAGAGGATTATCCACACGTGTCTGAGGCATAAAAATGCAGAATTCTGGTCTAAAGACTAATAAAAATCAATGCAAGTTGACAGTGGCAGGAACAGAGCTCAGAAACCTGAAGCAAAATAACATTTAGGTAACTTAAGCTTTATACCTCAGGTCTTCTTGAAAATTCCAACTTCTGAACAACAAAAATAGCACTCCTTATGACCATTTTATTCTGCAACATTTGACTTTGTTTAAATCTGTGTGTGTGGGTAGTCAAAAACTGAAGCAGCCACAAATACATTGTTTTCAATCACATTACCAATGAGGTTACTCTTAGCCAAACAATGAGACCCATTAACTTGCAGCATACCGTAGTCTCTGCACACTGCAGCTCCACTTCCCGCAGTGGCCAGAACAGCAGGCCTACAAGCAGAATCAACATCCTCATTTCTTCCTTTGGCACTGCATGTTGGTCAGCTTCAGTTGAGAGAAACATTTCCGTAACAGCCCTACAAGACTCCTCTCTCATTTGTTTGTGATGAAAGAGTTAATAACTGTGACCCAAATATGGAGACCCATTTTAAACTTGGTGAAAATTGCTTTTTAATCCCAGCTCTCGAGGATTTCCTTTGAAACCATCTGCCATGCACGCTCAGTACTTGTTTCCCATACATGTGGAGGATTACCATAATATGGATTCTTTCGTGTAATTTAATACATTTCAGTATATTATAAAATTAGTTGCATGTTTCCCTATAAAAAAAATAAATTATATTTTCATACCAGGAAGTGTCTGTGGAAGTAAAAAAATCAGTGATAAATTCACAGAAAACCAGAGACCCATATTTATCTTATTTACTGCAGTATTTACATTACAACTCTTGTTTATGTAGTCAGTCTGACACCACACGAGATGCAAGCAGTTCTGAGTCACTGAACTAATGTAACTTATGTACATGCTTAAAATTAAGCTCAAGCATTTTCCAGGATATGAATGATTTAAGCATGCGCTTTCCCAATTACAATTTAGTTTCTAGACCAGAAGAAAGAATTAACCATGTGATAATTAAATATCAGAGAAGATTTCTAAATATCCTTAAATCTGCAGTATTTTCTATTTGCTTATGGTGAACCTTTGTGCTGTTGTTAATTTTCTAGTACAAATACTGACAAAGTGATACTTCAGGTCACATTCATATGCACATTATATTTAAAAAAAACAGTTATTGCAACTATAAATACTTGAACAGCCATCTAAAACAGAAAGTAAAGGAATATCAGCTTAGCAGAATAACCACAGCTAGAATAAATGAAAAAGCAAGCAGTCAGCAAGATACACCTACAATTCATTTCTTGGATCCATCTATAAAGTCAAAATTCAAAGTCCCAACAAAAAACAGAGCATTTTCCATATGGAATACTTTTTAAAAAGTGATTATTTGCCTGCAAACACTCCAGGAGTAGGAAATTAGGCAAGTCATTTGCATAGTTTTAGTGGTGTAAGATGACACTAACATTTCAGAAGACAGACAGGCCCATAAACTTCAAGAGTTTTGCTTTTCATGGTGAACAGTCACTTAATATCTAACTTTCATTAGATATTTTATTAATATCTAATGAAAATGAATGGCAAGACAAAATTCCACACCAAAACTTTTCCCACCTAGGCAAAGATAGCTCTCCATACAGTTCGATGCTTTTTTTTTTCCTGCATATGAGCAGCCAATAGTAGAAGTTATTAACATACAGGAGATCTACACATGCAGATGTTTTTCTTTCTGCATTCTTCCAACAAGCAAATCATTTTGTTTCAGATGTTGGAGCATCATCCTGCAGACATGTTACTTTTAATACAAAACAGTTCGTAAGATGAGTAATGGGGTGAGGACAGAACCAAAGCCCAATCACTGGGTTATTTCAGTGTTTACATTTTAATGGATTTTCTGCATTATTCTGTCCTTACAATTTTCCTTCACTAATAATTATATGAAATTCATTTTGTGTTAAGTAACAGTGGGAAGAAACTCAAGATGAGTAAGATGGCTGCTTGCAGATTCTTCAAGATGTGTTATACTGTCATTTACTTCCACAGGTGGGTATAAACCCAGAGCAATTCACAAGATCCTATGGCCCTGCTTGGAATGAAACTATGAAAAGCTTCACATCCTGCTGCATCAGCTTATATGGAAAATGGCTGGCAGGAGGCTGTAACAGTGCTACAGCACATGCACAAAGATTGGTGCTAACAAAAACAACAAAAATAAATGCATACTAATTTTAAATCACCTTCCTCTGTGTAAGGGAGAGACTAAGTGAAGCCTGATTCACAGACCATCTTGGGACCTTACAGCACTTTAGCTTCTTTCCACTTTCTTAAACCTAGTCAATGATGCTGAGGAGTTGGAAAGGCATCAGGGATGTGAGTGATGCCAGTGCTGTGGCTGTAGAACATAAAACGCAACTAACTGATGCATACTTGCTCTTGCCCTCTACACATACAGTAGACACAGAAAAACCCAGAAATATATGTCCGCATAAACGCAAGTAGTGAAACCCACTGCCAAGGCTTCCAGGCAAGGGCAGAAGTTCAGTGCGTGAAGGCTCAGTAGTCATTCAGTGAGCAGAGCTGTCAATGATAGCATCCAAGTGTACTGATACTATAGCAAGGGACCCTAACAACCAGCTTATTTAACAGAAGTGATTCAGAAAAGCTTGCATGAGGGCAATGTGAAAACTCTCATGCTGTATAAATCCTTTGATTTTATGAACTGAGGATTTGGCTTCACACAGTCCACTTTAAATTAACATCATAGGCCAAACTCCACTATCATATATACAGGCAAGTTTGGAGTCAACCTGAAATTTGTTTTTCCATACCTGTAATGACCAAATAAAAGGACAGGCTTCAAGCTGCACCAATTACAACATCTCCTATGCAAACAAGTTTAATTAACATTACATTATCCCAGTTTATAGGGATCAAACTCTGAAGACAACGCTGAAGTGAGATGCTGTCACGAACAAGGCTGCAAGTTTGTTGTTTCCTACTAGTTTCCAGATGTTTTGGCCTTTTATGTATTCTTATCTTGACTGTGTATGACAAAGAAATATAGTAAAACTGGCAAGACACAGGAAATAATCACTTCTCTGCACCTTAGTGAAAAACAGTGTTTAGGATGCATTCTGAAAATTGCCCTGCTGTAATGGATAGGTGTGCCTGCTGCAAAGACCTCAATTTAGAAATTACTGTTTATGAGTGTTTCCATAATGCATTGTTCTTTTTCGATACTGAATGAATATGGTCTATTACAACACTCAAGGCACTCTGACATGGTGAAGGATTGATTTATGAGCTATTATGCTAGAAAAGATTAGTCATTATATGAACAAGCTCTAAGAAGCTATCCAGACTTGAAATTAGAGGAAAAAAAACCAACAAAGAAACAGGCTGAACTTTGTATTATCATTACAAAGCTAAAGCAAATAAAATTAACTGGTATTTACTGATGTATCATCTGCAAGAACTTAACAGCCTAAAGGTTTTATCTCCTACCCAAGACTTCACTGAATCTGATCTATTGGGTCAAAACACAGTTATTCTGACAAAGCAAGTTTTAGCACATGCTTTGCTTCAGTGTAATTGAATGAAGGATGGAAAACAATCATACCTGTTAGCCACGATGTTATGAACAAAATGCTTAGCAAGAGGCATATCATCAATTTGGATCAATTCAACTGGTTCATTCAATTCATTGTCACTGGAATCGGTGACAGAACAAAAGCTAGCCATGTCTCTGAAAGACGGTATTCCTAAAAACGCCACCACAGCAGTGTTATTCTCTTTGCTGATCTGACCTACAACCTAAATAATTCAATTTGTTTTATTACTGGTGTCTTAGCCTCTTCCTCCTCTACTCCCCCCCCAGAAAGGGATACTGCAGAAACAAAGAGCTTAGATACTATACTTACTGTAATTACTTCAATTCAGAAGAAATTCAGGAGAAGGAAGAAACATGCTTCTCTCCTCACTCCACTATTTAGGGATCCTGCTCACACAAATACAAGTGGTATGTCATGATGTTTTAACTTCTTCACCTGGGGATAACATGCTGCCGAGCTATTTTAAGAACATAGCTCATTCACAAAGGTCTCCAATTCTGTCTTCAGAGACAGAGATGATTTTCTTGCTGCTTCAAAATCTGCTGGCATGACATTAGCTTCAGAGGGAGCTCATTTGTTGTTCCGACATCAAAATGGAGCAAGAGCAGCTGCCAGGAGAGTGATAAAAGGAAACACTGGTGACAAAGAGCAGCAGGGTCATTTCTGGTGCAAAGAAATAGAGAACAGAGAACTGTAGAACTGTCAATTTCTCCAAAAATCTACAGAGGATTAAAGATCTCCCTTCTTCCACCTACAACTGGTGTTCAGCAGCAAGAAGGGAAATGAGACAGAATAATAAACAATCAGACCTGTATCTTTAAATGGCAAATTATTATATACTGACTTTAAGCACCTGAGTAGTTCCAGTTAAAGACAAGATCATGTTTAAGCTCTGTGGCTGAGCAAAGGATTCAGTTACTCCTCCAGAAAAGTGAAACAAAAGTAGTTCTGGCTAGAAAACACTAGAGGGTATGAAGTTCAGTGCTTTGGAGCTGACAGTCTTTGGGAGAAATTCAAGCCCCAGCACTAAATCGTGACTACCATACTTGCATATACCACATACTGTACAAACCCGGAACAAAGCTGTCACTGCAATATGACCACTGCAAGAACTAAGCTGTGAGAGCCATGAATGGGGCTGACGGGCCACTGCTGCTTTGAAAATGAAGGTGATGCTCATTTTGATCAATGCGCCTTTCTGATTAGCTAACCTATGCTAGGTCATCCACTTGTTTCGATTACTTGATTTTTTTCCCCCCAGCCTCTTAGTTATTATGTGTTACCTAGAACAGACCAAGAATTTGTTCCGCATTTGACAACACAAGCAGAACTTTGTTACCTTCTAGATGAAGGTACTGATTTCATAAAGTAAGGCAAACCTAACCAAAATCACAACAAAATATTCTTTTCCCCATTATATCTTATTAACAGATAAATTTGTTTTCTGTTTTATAAGGAGATAAAAGGTTTTAAAAAAAATTTTGGAAAATTATTTTTCAAAGGAAAAGACTAATAGACAACAAATTCTAAAGCCATAGATGCCTCACATACATTAATTATCCCTTTGTATGTTAGGACCATAATTAGTTTACAGCAAAATATGACTAGCCAAAACCTGTCAAATTCCCAGGCACTAACACTGTTTATGAAACTTTATGGTTTCGGTAGTAGGATTTATGAATAAAATATTAACACTGCTGCAGAATGCTGAGGAATGCATCTGCAGAGTTGTATACTGAGGTACGTGTGGGCTTGTCAAACACCCACACAGTAAATTATCAATAGTGCAGCTCAGAGTACCCCTTTTGTGCATCACAGAAATCTATGCAAGCATTTAATTATGCTTTGTTCTCTTTAATATTACTTTTCCTGCATTAAATTGTCACAAGAAAAAAACTGCACACACACTGAAGGACATTTATGTACAATACTGAGCCATGAAATCAAGAAGTACCTTCCTATCATTTAAAGGCCTATTTTCATAGCTAGTTCCCATGGCACACACACACACAAAAAAAACCAACCACCAAAGCTTATGTCTGAAGCTGGATTATAGCATTTTATACTGAGCAATAGCATTTTTCATGGAGAATTTTAAGGTTAACACACTGTTGAGGAACATCAAAGAAATAAAACAGGGATGATTACACATTGCCTTCCACCACTTAGCCTTATGCAGAGTGCTGTCAAAAAGATTATACCTCTATGAGGCAAGTGGCAAATTCAAGGGGAGAGTAGATCTCCCAAGAGTCAGGAGGAAATACTGAACTTGATACAATAGGTTTCCAGGAAGAGACAAGGCTGTCCTCTGCACTTCTAGACTACAGTATTTACTTTTACATGCAGTTTAAATGGGTTTAGCTAGATGTCTGAAAAATTCAGATACACTACCGTTCAGTGTTTGATACTCAAAAAGCAGATTTGTATCTGCTTTACAGTCCTCCTACTGTGAATCAAATAGCAAGAGACAGATGCATGTCCCCATGAATAACTGTATTCACCAGTAAAAAAATTAGAATTGATCTGTCATGTTTCATCAGCAGCAGTCACCAATCACATATCTCCATGCATCACTGGGGATGGCAAATTAGTTGCCATTGAACTGGGCTCTGGCAGGATCGAGAACAGTGTTTCTACCTGCCCAGTTCAAGTAACTGCTATTAGATTTCGCCAGCTCGCACCCACTGGACTACTTGCAAAGCACTGTTGCTCAAAGCTGTGTACCAGCTCTAGCAAGCTCCTCTCAGCACACTTCACACTTCTTGTACATAGACACGCAGTAACAAGGAGGCACCAACTTACAGCAGTGCATCATGCATTCATTCTGCAGCTGTGTTCTAAGGAGGTGTGATTTATACAACTAACATGCAACACTATTTCAGGTAATAGGTTTCTATCTCAGGACTGCACTGAGGAAACAAGAAGTCTATTAGAAATCGAGCACTTAACATGTCTGCAAATTCCACGTTTCCTTAAATATATTTCAGCATAAGCCAGCTTCAGTCTTGTTCCCCCTTGCCCTCTACAAGACAAGGCTTCTCTGTAAGGCAGAGGCCAAGAATGCCAATAAAAGGGTTTATAAGCTCAGCACAGAGGGATGATATACCATTAGGGTGGGTCCTTCAACACTGGCATCTGACTTGACTCCATATGGACGTGTAAGATAAGAGCATCCCTTCAGCTGTTATCTCACCAGTCTTCTACCTCATTGAGAAGAGGCGATTAATTCCAAAGGGCAAATAAAAAGGACAATGCAGTTATGGCAAATAGTTTAACAAAAAAGAAAGTAGGTCCCACATTTTAGTTACACTTCATACACGTGGAGAATGGAAAAGATGACTTGTAGTAACCCAGCAAAAAAGTGGCCAGAAGAATCACTAATGCAAGGACTGCAATCCAGCTCACTTCTTTTGCTCTGATAAAAATTCATCTACAGAACAGTGCCCAATACCGGTTTTTAAGTATTTCACAGGCAATACATCCATTTGCCAATATCCAACTGAAAATTCAACCTGGATTGGATTCACCAACCAAGAGAAAGTCGGGAACTCGAGGTGTAGGGAACGTCGTCATGCAGGACAGAGCATTCTCGCTCAGGCAGCCAGCCCCGCCCACACGGCTGCCCGCCGCCCGCCCCGCAGGCAGTACGTCAGTTAGCACCGCAGGCTGCCCGCTGGTACAGCTGGTTACTTCCCCCCCTCAATTCTTTTAGAGCTTGTACCATCCATGCAAGAACTGCAGCTTGTTGAATGAACCATATATGAATCACACGAACCATTGTCACAAGTTTTCCTGCGGCATTACTTTTTAATATCCCGTGTATTGCTTTTTATAGGAGCCTTTCAAAGTAATTTTAACAAAGATACAGCACGAGAGCACGAGTTTCACCTGGTATTTCCTCCGCCCACGCCGTGCGATCATAAAGCAGTTGTAAACGAACCCTTTCGTGTTTTTTTCCCAAATAAATTTATAAGTGAAGTGTTTTAAAAACAAACGTGACAGCAAAACTACGTAGTAATTCCAGAGCAGAATATCACCCGGTAACACCTGAGAAACGCAGAGTTAACAAGGAACCTTAACTGCTGACTGTTTCGGGACAGAAGCTCTGAGGAACGGCACCGCCTCCGCCACGCACGCAGAGCAGCGCGCTGCGCTCAGAGCAGCGACCACGCACGTTCCACACACCTCAGCGCGCGCGGAGGGCTCGAGGCGCACAGCGCCAGCAGGAGCCCAACTCACCGGGCGGGGCGGCTCAGCACAGCACAGCACGAGCCCGCCGGGCCCCTCGCTCCGCCTGCCTCGGCCAGCTGTACCTGAGGCAACGCCGCCCCGCACGCCTCGAGGCCAGCCCTCGTTTGGAACGTACGCCCGCGCTTCCGCTGAGCTCAGCAAGTTCCTTTGGTGGCGGGGCGGTAGCGGTCGCCTGCCGGCGAGCGGGGCGAGGCGGGAATCACCTCAGAGCAGCAATGCTTCCGCGCAGCTCGAAGGCCGCCGCTGCCGCCTCAGAGCGCCCCGCCAAGGACGCGCGCGCGCGCGCAGCTCCCTGCCCTCAGCCGGCCACGCACCCGCCTCAGCGACCTCCGCGTCCTCACCTCACCCCGCCCCGGCAGCGCTATTGGCACCTCCCGCCGCTCGTCACCCGTTTCCCGCCTCCCATTGGCCGGTTGCCCACCTGCGGACGGACGCACCGGAGACTTCCTCACCCGTCACGCGGAGCCTCGCGCAGCGATTCGAAGAAAAACGGCCGCCACCGCCCCTCACTCGTGAGGAGAGCTGCCAATCAGGCCGCCGCCCGGGCTCCGAGCACCATTGGCCCAGTAACCCCTTTTCGGGCTTTCCTTTCCCCTCATTGGCTAATTGGATCGGATAGGGGGCCGCGATTGGGCAAAAAGCCGGTCTCGGGGGCGGGAATCGACCCGGGGGGAGACTCGATTGGCCGGTAGGCCGGAGCGGCGCCGCGTGATTGGCAAGAAAGGTGAAGAAGGCGGGGCCGCCCGAGGTGAGGGTTGTGTGAGGTGAGGGAATCTCGCGGGGTCTCGCTAGCTCTGGGCGCGGAGGCGCGCGGTGATTGGGCGGCGGGGGTCAAGGGGGCGGGACTGAGTCAGGGAGTCTCCGCAGCGGCCGAGTCCTATGGGCCGGCCGAGCTGGGTCCCGCTCGGTGATTGGGTGGGGGCGGCTCTCGCGGAGCCTGGTGGGCCGGGTCCGATTGGCTGCGGGCGGGTGTCGGGCGCGCGCCCCGCATGGGGGCGGGGGGGGCCGGCGGGGGGAGGGCAGGCCGGGTGCGCGTGCCCGCTGTGCGCTCCGCGCTGGGGCTCCGCGAGGAGGTGAGTGGCGGCGGCGGCGGCGAAGGGTCGGGCGGCCGAGGCGGCGGCCGGGGGGCGGAGCGGCGCCGCGCGGCGGGGGCCTGAGAGCCCGCCGCCCCCACCCCTGCCCGCCGCACGCACGCAGCGGAGACCCCCTCCCCCCACCCGGCCCCGCTCCTTCCCCGCCCCGCCGCGGGAGGGCCGCCCCGCCGCGCCCCTCCGGCGCCGCCGCCGCCGCTCCGCTGTCAGCGCGCCGCCCCCCGCCCCGCGGCCCCGCTCCCGCCCCTGTCATCCATTTGTCACCCGCCCTGCTCCCGGCGTGCCCGCGCCCCCCCCCCCCCTCCCTTCCCGGCCCTCTCTCTCCCTCCCTCCGCCGGTCCCGTCGGCTCCCCCCGCCCCGCCCGCCCCGCCGCCCGCGCCCCCCTCACTCTCTCCGGGTGCTGTGTATGTTTCAGGGCCTGCGAGGAAAAGTTGCGAACTCCCCGAGTTGTTGGCTGTGGCGGAGGGAGCAGGTGTGCGAGCCGAGGGAGCGATGTAGGAGGCGCGGGGCGCTCCGAGGGGATGTGGGCATGGCAGGGGTAGGCTCGGCCCGCGCAGGGCGTCCCCGGGCAGCGGCCCCTCATCCTCCGGGCACGGGGCACTGAGCGCCCCTCCCTCGAAAACAAAGTGCCGAGAGCCCGGACCGCCGCGGCCCTGCCCAGGATGGAGCCCCAGTGAGCGCCGCGGGCGGTGGGTCGGCGCTTGGGCTCGTGCACATGAGGAGTCTCCGCGCCGTGTGGCTTCGCCAAGAGATCAGGCCCGTTGAGCTCGATGTTCTCGCAGGTGGGCCGCGTATGATGGAACCCGACTTCCTTTAAAGTGTAGCAGATCTCATTTTTCGATGGCCAAATGACAGCTTGACCCAGTCGTTTGCCGGTCGAGGGGCATTTTTTTGAATGTCTCTTTGTGGCGCAACAGCCAACGCAAAAATGATGGCGGCTTACAATGGCGGTACGTCTGCGGCAGCGGCAGGTCACCACCACCACCATCACCACCACCTCCCTCACCTCCCTCCTCCTCACCTCCATCACCACCACCACCCTCAGCACCACCTGCACCCCAGCTCCGCGCCCGCGGTCCATCCCGTGCAGCAGCACGCTTCCTCGGCAGCTGCGGCCGCGGCGGCGGCGGCGGCGGCGGCGGCGGCGATGTTGAACCCCGGGCAGCAGCAGCCATATTTCCCATCGCCGGCACCGGGCCAGGCCCCTGGACCAGCGGCGGCCGCCCCAGCTCAGGTACAAGCTGCAGCCGCGGCTGCGGTCAAAGCGCACCATCATCAGCACTCACAACATCCACAGCAGCAACTGGATATTGAGCCGGACAGACCTATTGGATACGGAGCCTTTGGTGTTGTCTGGTGAGTAGAGAAAAAACTGAACCGAGTTTGCATTCTTTTCTACCAAATCATAACTCACGCTTGGTTTTTCTCATTCGATCCAGAATAGAAGGAAGCTGCTCACTACCAGCTCTTTGCTGGCTCTTCTCTTTTCTTAGAAAGTTGGGTTCTCTTGTTTCTCTTGGCAGAGCGAGGTGTGGAGCGGTGAAGAACAACCCCTTGTTATCAGGCCGCACCATCGGTCTTGATCAGGACAAAAGCAGCATGTTTGTGCACCTCCTGCACGTTTCGTTGGAACGTACGTGCTGTGTGGCTGAGCCACACCTGCTAAAATGTCAGGTTCACAAACGTTAGAAGATATTTTCTGACCTGACTTACGAGCTAGAAATTGAAAGCGTCTGAAAATGTCTTCCTGCCCCCATCACCTGCTGGGAGTCGTGCCTTGGAGGCTGCCTGAAACAGAGCGCCTGAACTTTGCTCTCCTCTCGTAAATGCAAATGGGATTTTCTGTCCTACTGTACTGTGCTGCAATACCTTGACTCCCTCAGCTGCTGTGTTGGAGGATTTTCTCAGTGGGTCATAATCTCTTCTAATATATTTTGTGACCGCTCTGTGTATGTCGTAACTGCCGTTCAGGATCACTGGAGCAAAGCTAGCGTGCTTTTGATTGTTTTTTGGATGAGCTGCTGCCAGGTTCCCAGTGCTCTGTAGCCCCCTGGGAGCAGAAGGGACGCCGGGGTTTTGTTGTGAGAGCAGGCGCGTCGCCGCGCACTTCCTGCCTCGCCGGCACCAAGTTTGCAGCAGGTCAGTGGTGTGGCCCCGCGCAGCTCCTGCTCGGCTGTGGGCGCTGCGGTGTCACCGAGAGCAGCGGGGCTGCGGGCCGCGCTGGGGGCTGCGTGGGGCCGCACTGCGGGCCGTGTGGGGCAGAGCGGGGACAGACCCCCTCGGTAGCTGTTGGCCCTGCCCTTAGAGCAGGCCGGTGTTTGTCGCACACCGCGTTGGCTGTGAGAGCTGCACAGAAGAGGCGTAGCTGAGTGCTGTGACTGATCTGTGTCCCTTAATGCAGGAGTGAAGTGCTGGGAGCAGGGAGAGGGGGGTGCTGCTGTATGGGCAGCACTGCTCCAGTTCTGCTGCGCTGAAGTGTTCAAAAAAAGTCCAGGAAAGAGTAAAAACTGCAAAGGAAACTTTAAAAACATATCTAAAGATTATTTATATCTGTTCTTGTATTTATTTCTTGATAAATGTGGTTTTTCATCTCAGTTGTTGTGGGCTTGCTCAAATTTGGAGCATTATGTAAGATCAGACCCTGTTAGCGTTGGCTCAAACACTTAGTTTACCTGTGTGCAATTTTCCGGTCTTTATTTTTCCCAGTTTTATCTGCCAAAAAAAAAAATGGTACAAAGAGTGATCCTCGTTCATAGCATTCAGTGGAATTAAAGGTTACATTTGCATATTCAGTACTGAGAACGCCGAGGGAAGAGAAGAGTAGGATGAGGGTCTGCCCCGGGCGGAGGGCGGCAGAGCAGCGCCAGGCTCCTCTGCTACCACACGGCTGTGGGACGGAGCCTGCGGGACTGCAGCTCTTACCTGAGAGAGCGACAGCCTCTGTGGAGGGGGGCATTGCATGAAATAAAAGCAGAAGCTGCTGTGCTAAAGCTGCAGGGGTGTGCAGACTGAGAACGTGATGGGTGGAATTCAGTTCCTCTTTGCTCACGTGTAGCTGAGCTCCGCGGTCACTGTGCAGCTTTGGTGTCTCACGTTAACTTCTGCGGGTGGGGCTGTGCTGAGCTGAGGAGGCCGTGTAAGCAGAGGTAAGCTGAATTTTAGATTTCATTCCAAAGGGGAGTGCCTGTATAACTCAGTTCTGGCTGTATGGGATAATGGAACCGAATACAAACATCGATTTGGTATTTACAGTTCAAGTTAGGCATGAAAAATGCATCCTTTGGTACAAGTGTAACATGAAAAATTCAGCAACGCGAGGCCCAAGCTAATTGTGTGTGAGTGAGGATTCTATTGCATATCTCTTTCTGAGCATCGGTTGGCGCAGACAAATGACCGAAGAGCTCATATGTGTGTGTCGTTGAGAAATGCTGCTCTGCAGGTGGCTGACGTACCTGAAGGAGACCTTCGTCGTACCCCTGAGATGTGTCGTGTTGTCCAGAAGCTGCAGCTTGTCCCGCAGTTAGGAAGCAGCTCCTGCAGGTCTGTGCTGCTCCCCGGGTGCCGCCCGCGCCGCATGCCCGTCCTGCTGCCAGCGGGACGCTTTGTCCTTCACCAGCTCCCTGTCAGCACATTCTTAACGTGCTAGGAAAAAAGTAATCCAGATTTTAGTTTCAGCAAAAACTCTGTGCCCCGTGTTTCAAAACACACATCAGATGTTTGGAAGTCTTGTGAGTGTTTTGGGGATAAGGAGCTGTCCTTTGCAGAAGTGCTCCCTGTTCTGCTGGGGAGACATGCTGCTGCCATCTGGTGGGGTTCGTAAAAATAATGCTAGTAATAACAAGAAGGCAGTGAGCCTGGTTGGGGAGCGAGGGGCCAAGGGCTGATGCCTCTGCAGGAGGAGCTCCTGCCGTTCTGGTGTGAAACTCCCAGAGCGGAGAGCAGCAGCGGCTGCGGAGGCGGCGGGAGTGGAACTGAGTGCTGTGTTGGTTGGGATGGGACTGTGCCAGCTGTGTGCGGGTCGTGTCTGCCTTCTGTGTGCCATGGAGTTCAGAAAGGTGTAGTTCGTCAGAGAGGATGGAACCAGGCAACGACTGTTATTACTATAAAAACTGTGGTAAGAGGCGTTTCTGTGGGAAATGTGTCACAAATGGCACACAAAAAAAGTCTGTGCATTCTCTTTACATTATTTTTAAAGGCATGATTTATGCAACTTGATGTTGCTGTGTGGTTTTCAATGTATTTGTTTCTGATAGTTTTTATTCAGAATGTTTGATAGCCGTGTAGTGCTGTGATGGTTTGGCTGACTTTGAGATAGGATGTTGTGCACGGGCTGCCACGACTTTGTCAAAGCAGAAATAATTTAGCCTAAATTTATACTTAGTTCCCGGCCTTCAACAGCCTGAAATCACTGCAGCCAGTGCTAAGTTAAACATTGAAAGAAGTATTGCATAGAATTGATTGTTGTGTAGACCCTAAAGCAATGTTAAGCGTTTTATCCCCACACTGGTGCTGATCAGAGCAGTGGGAGAGGTGTCTGTGGGGTAAGCAGGGGACCCCCCCAGCAGTACTGCAAAGGACTGACTCGTGCGGGGCAGGCATGCAGTGCAGATCATTTATCTTGGACAAATTGCTGGAATACGTGTTAGGAAATAAAGGAGGTTTCAGCTTCAAAACCCATATGAATAACTGCAGTATAAGTTCCCCTCTGAGCAAACCCAGGGGATGTTTTGCATGGTTAATGCAAATGGGAATGCAAAAGTCCGGTCTGGTACATGAAAAGTTTAGAGGAAGTTCAATTAGTAAAATCTGCTTTGTGAAAGGTTTTTGGATTTGTGGGTGTGAGACGTCTGTCTGAGCCAAAGCTGTTTGCATTCCGCTCCTTTTCCTGTCCCTGAAAACTCACCTTTAGTGGAGCATTTACGAACAGGAAAAATATCTGATTTTAGCATTAGCATTTAGATGGGCACTGTTTTGCTTTAAACCATTTCACTTGCCATTTTGTATTAATCTAAAACTACTTTTTTATTATCATTGATCAAAAGGAACTGGAAAAGCTGTCTAGAATTTTTGTTGTGAATGGGACTGAGAGTAACAGAACAGTGAGTGGAAGTGGGCCCTCCCGTGGGTGGAGCAGAACAGCCACCAGCGGTTGGAGGAGAGCCTCTGGCAGGAGTTGGCCTGGCCCACCATGTGCAACAGAGAGAGGATCCCTACGCAGCCTTCGAGCTCAGCAGGCAGCAGACAAATGGGAAGAGCCTGCACTTGCTGCTGTTGCAGCTGGGTGAGGTGTGGCAGTTGTACCAATCGGGAGCTTAATATGGGTTATTTGTGAAGGTAGAAAACATCTGCGCATGACATGTTGGTTTTTAGGTTAGTACAATTTGCTTTTAGTAATGGGGCAACAAAGTAGTTAAAGTGATTAAATGAAAAGGTCAGAAATGGTAATAGAAGTAGAGGGCACAGCTGCTAGGGGCACGCTGCAGCAGGCTTTTCTGGTGGCCATGGCATCTGATGCAGACAGGCAGCAATTTCCTACGGAGGAGACCAGTTCATTTTTATCCACTTACCTCTTGGAGGACACCAAGGGGATGCCTGAGGCAAAAGGCGGCCCCAGCAGTGGGCAGAGCAGCTGTGTGCTGTGTTTCACACCTAATGACACAGCTTAAGCATCTGCAGGTGATGGTGTCAGTGTGTTTTGAACGGTCACTTTATTTACGTTGACTTCTGGCTCAGTTTGTGAAGAAATAGAGTGGAACAGTGACACTCAGTTGTGTTATGAGACACTTTGCAGAGCTGCTATGTTTAAGTTGTTGGGGCTGTTTTCAAATTTCGTGAAAAGAAGGAATCTGTTAACATGTAAATGGCAGCTCCCCAAACGTGCAGAAGAAAATTAAATGCATATAGCAAATTGTTGTACTTGAGTCAGGTGCTGGGGCTAAGCGGCGTTCTCTCCACGTGATCTCCTGGATTGTTTGCTGCTGTCTCATAAGGTGATGCAGGAGGGAAGGAGTGTGGATAATACTTTTTTCTCAGCGTTGAGCGAGGACTGTTTTGAATAAATCAGCTCATTGCAGTTTGTGCCAAGGCTGGCGGTGTGCAGGTCACCTGAGCACGGCCAGGCCGGGGGGCACTCATGGCCCTCAGTTCTGCAAACGTTACAGCAGAGCAGCTTGTAACTGGTCACGTTGGTTTCTCAGAAGACATTTCATTTTGGATGTTCTTTTCCCTCTCCTCATTGTGCGTTTTCACTTCTTTTAAAGGGAGAGTTTAACTCGTCCCTTTCACTAAGGCAGAAGACACAAATGCCTCTCGTGTCTGTGTGTGGGCCGAGGCGTCAGTGCTCCCAGCATGTGATCCAGGAGGTGGTAAATAGCAGCAAGAAGCAGTGTGTGCTGCGTGTGGCTGCTGGGGGCAGCGGGGTGGCACGGTGCGGCCCCACGGCTGTGGCATTGCCCGTGGTGACAGGCCTCATCCAGGCCACCTCTAGCAGTAGGCCGACACAGAGGTCCTCGGCTGTTCTGCAGCCTTTCAGTGCAGTTGGTGTAGACCAGGTCCAGGCATTGTAATTTGGAGTACGTCACGTAGTAGGGCTGGAAATTTTGCTTTGCTGTGAGTCAAACCGACTATTACGTCCAATTTTGTAAAGTAGACCCCTGAGTGAGGTAGTAGATGCTTAAATGAAAGTGGCTTATGACAGGCAGTGCAAATATGTATGTAAAGGATGGAGGCTTATGTGGTTAATGCATTTATTTATTGATAATAGTATTTAACCGTAATAAGCTGTAACAAGGAAAAAGTGAATGCAAGTGGTGGAGGATGGGATGGATAGCTAAAGGTGGTACAAACCATAGCAATTATCTGCTGTCTAGCGATGGAGAGGCTGTAAAAATTGGCATTGTACCATTAAGCCAGGCTTTCTGAAAGGTAATGTCAGTAAGCCGTTCTTGGGATGCGTTTTCTGCCTTTGTTCTAGCTCACGTCCACTCCTTTACGTTGCTTCAGTCAGAGTGTTAGAACGACCTGAACTTCATTATAACATTCAAAATTGCGTTGGTTCTCTCTTGGAACACGAGATTGATGGATAAATAAAGGCAGTCTCGTGTCAGCCTTGGTATTAAGCTAATTTCCATGGCATGGAACACGGCCACGTACCGTGTCTGGGAGTGCTTAGCAAGAACTTGAGCTTTAATCACGAGGACTGTAGCAGAACCGGTGTGTCCTAGCAGTATCTTCTTTTAATTTCCTGATGCGATTCTTTTCTATCAAGGCTTGGAAACGTCCGTGTGTGAGTGGAATTCTTACATTGCTTATGATGTTTCTGACACCGGAATGTGACGGCAGGATCGTTCTGTAGCATGTGTGCTTTGATAAGTTATCTTCTGTTACTTCCTCCGTTTCTGCAGAGCACCGTATGTTGGTGTTCATGTGCAATTACAGGAACGTTAATTCTAAGCATCGTGCTCAAGAACAGTGGCAGGAAGTTTTATGGAAAGCTAGAGCTGTGGGGAAGTGAATCGGTGGGCTCCGGTGGTGAGTTTGCTCTGCCAGGCAGGCAGCCCCAGGCCGTGCTCTCCCTCTGCCTCCATTTTGTTGGCTCGGTGCGGTGTCGAAATGGAACGTTCCTTAATGGCGGGAGGGACGCAGAGCGCAGCGTTGGATGGTTGGTAGTCAGGTGGTTATTTTGGCTTAAATCCCACATTATTTGTTTTTATCTGAGAACCTGCTGCCTGTGCCTGCTCTCATGAAAGCATCTGTAGGGGTTTCTATTATTTCAGTGAATACATTTTATTATTTAATATAAATACTTGCAACCACTGAAGGATACTTGTCTAAGGATAAATAAAACTTATTCCATAAACACAGTAGCAGCTTTCAGGAATGGGTCATCTTTGTCACATGAGGTAACTGCTGGGATGTGCAGTGGCGCTTGTTGAGCTCCGCAGGTGAATGGCAAGCTAGCTGAGGCCAGGAAGGAAGGAGTCCAGCAGTCAGTGGACTGTTACATTGAAAACCATTTTATGTTTCTTTTAACTGTTTTGGTTACTAATGAATACATTGAGGTTTGTTACAGTCTCAAGAAAAGCAGGAGGAGGTGTGCCCTGGTCTGTTTTCACTGCTCTTCATTCACATTCAGGTGAGCAGCCGAGGCCGGCCGGCCTGCACAGGTGCCTCAGTGGCTGCATTCCCTGTGAGCACTAAATGAGAGCTTAACTCCCCAGAGATTATACAGTAAGCAGAACAAAAGCAGTGTTAAAAGGGTTTTCCAGTATGACTGTAACTTTTATTTGGGTGTTTCTGTAAATTCCTGTTGGCTTGCTGTATGGTAACTGCCGAGTCACAGCCTGAGCCACTGATGGAGCACCTGGGGAAAGGACCGGGTCAGCCCCGGGAGCACAGGTGGAGGCAGTTCACCTGTATGGCAGGAAGGGGCAGAGCCTGGCTCCTCTTAGAGCTCAGTTAAGGGCTGACTGCTAGCAAGGATGGTTCTCTGCCTGGAGATCCCTTTTTGATGGAGCTTTCCCCTGTGAGCCTCGATCACTGCGGACAGGTGAGCAGTCCTTTTTTCTTTCCCTTATAACACCTTTCTATTCTGTTGGCCCCTTTGTTATTGCACTTCTTGTAGCACCCTTCCATCATGTTGATCTTTCTGATTGTTTCATTTGCTTGCTGCATGTCTCTGATTTGGAGGGAGGTTGTCTTGCAGTGAGCATTTATGATACTGTGGACAGAATGTTATTCCTAGACTTCCTGCAATCTACTTTTCATGGTCTCCTAATTCCTTGGCTGGCGCTTGTAGGTAGGACCAGCTGGAGAGTATTGTGAATCTCACAGTGTTTCTGTATCTCCTGTGCTTTCCCTGTGAGCCTTCCAAGTGCTGGAAGCTGACCTTGATGTTGGTCTGTAGTTTGTGGGTATGTAAGTAGAAGAAAGGTTTTGCACTCAGGGTTGTATTTGAAAAAGTAACCTGCTCTGAAATAAATGGAGTGAGGAATACCCAGCACCTACCTTAACGTTTATTGTTGGGAGCAAGAGTTCTGTGCAATAATTGCTGCTAATTCAAGTCCTTACAGAAGAAGGGAGAACTCTACTTTTTTCCTCATCCCTCATTCCTTCCCCTGATCTGAATTGGCCTAATGAATTAACTGTGACTGTTGTGACACTTTCTCTTTGTTTCCATGATAGTGCCTCATCTTTTTTGACAAGCAGAGTAAATACGTGAGTTGAAAGACTCAGTTTTAATTTGTGAGCTGTCTTTGGTTGAGGATGTGGCTTCACAGCCACGTTTATGGCAGCCCATCGCTGTGCCTCAGCTAGTGCTCGTGTGACAGTGTCCTAAATCGTTATTCTCATAGTGCTGCTTCAGAAGTGAATATTCAGATTACGAATCAGAACGAAAAAATGCGAGGCTGTGATGTGGTGTAACGACTTTCAGGTGTGAATCTTGAAGCTGCTATCAGTCAGCATTTATGATTTGGTCTGTCCGGGCTGCTGCCCACGCCGTGGTCAGTGCATGTTCCCTGGAGCAGCTCTGTGCCGGCAGCTGGCATGCAGGGCAGCGCAGGTCCTCATGGAGTAGTTTGCTGTGGGTCACCTGATTTAATTCCAGTGATAAAGTCAGAGTGCTGTCTAACAAACAGCTTCACCAAAAGCAGACTTTAGTCTGAAGCGTAAAGTACTTTCTTGAGTTATTAAGATAGATACCGGAGTGCTTTCCTGGTGGGTTTCGGATTTGCTCATTGATGTTATTTTAGAAGTGAGGATTAAGGCCCTGCACTGCGCTTATGAGACATCGGCGTCCCCTCCTGAGCCCAGAACCTGAATTGCACCTTTTCTGCTGCCGTGTGGAGGAGAGGTGACTGAGACCTGCTTTGCTTTTTGTTTTCTAAAGGAGGTGGAAAGTAGGTGAATGTTGACAGAATCGGGACCAGCCCTGACCTACTTGTGGCTTTCTCTGATCTGCCTCGGGCACATCGCATGGCCAGCTCTGTGCTGCTGTTTGCTCATCTGAGGACTCATCTAAAATTTTAAGAGCAGATACGTTTGGTAGTTTGGACGTTAAATGCAGATAACATCACCACTCTCACAGTTGTTCCTGAGAAGATTTTGTCACCTGTCATACGATCAGGTGATGGGAATCCTTCTGTAACAGTTCTTACTTCACCTGGAACTGCTCTTTAAACTTTGGGTGAGGGGCGTTTTAGAGCCAATAACACAACTCCCCTTTGAATTTTCATGTTCTGTTTTGTTTGTTTTCCCCGCGGCTCTATGTTTTACTTCAGAGAGTCCTGAGAAGGCTGGAATTACACCCACGGTGGTGATTTGTGTTATCACAAGGCTTTTGGCTGACTCAGAATAGAGAAACCCGTATTAGGGTTTTCAGGTCAGTTCGTGGAGATCATTTAAATCTAAATGCAGCTTTGAGGCGGGTCGGTTAGACAAGGGCCCTGCAGGTCTGACTTCGGCGTTTCTTCACATGAAATTATGAAACTGAAATTGCTGCTGTGTAGGAGGGAAATTAGTTGGGTTTATAGCAGTTCAGGGTGTTTTTTGTGGCGTGGGGCTTTGGGTTTTGTTGAGAAGAAATGCCGTTTCCTTGACATTCTCATAACATTTTAAATAGTTGAAAGGCTGTAGGTTTTTCTTAAATCTTTAATGCATCTCTTTAAAATAGAGGAAAAAGAAGAAAGTCTTCTATACTTGAAAAATATCCACAACTCCAAAGCATTTCCAGGCTCTTGGACTGTGCTGGCAGTAAGGTTGTTTTTCCCTTGTGTTCTGATGCTTCTCTTCTGCCCCTACAGTAACTCAAAGAGTGAATGTGCAGTTCTGGTCACATAGAAGCCCCCCTACATGGGAGAGGGGGGAAAAAAAGGCACCAAATTACCAATACTTGATGTGAGTGAAACATACAGAGGAAGCTTCAGAAAAGCTGATGCCCAATTGCCTTTTATACAGAAACAAGGAAGCTGCCATTGTAGTTGTGCTCTTTACCACCGCTGTCAAAATATATAAAGAATTATCTTCAGTTTGAGTTGCCATTATGAAAAGAAACTGCATTGTCTCTGAAAGAGGTAACACGAAGAGAGCTTTTGTTAGCTGCTGCTTCTGACAAAATAGACAGCACTGTTCCTTTTGTTTCTCAGCTCTTGGTTTTGGTTTATTCAGCAGAGAAAGAAGTGAGCAGTCTCTGGTATGTGCTTACTTTGTCAGTTATTAAATGTTGGTGTCGGGAACTGCAATTCTGGGTGAATTTAACGTTGAGTAATACTTGAAGTTCTATGGTTGTGATGTCCGCTGCAATGCAAAACAGAAATGTGAATGCTGTTGTCTAAAATAATTTCTGGCAAGTGGAGTGGAAAGGGAGAGCAGCAAGTAATACATATTCTGTGTTCTAATATGGGATTCTGCATTATTGTAACAAATATTCTGTATTGTAATAATGGACAGGAAAAAACCTGAAAGGTCAATAAATAAGATTTGCCTCTTGCAAACAACTGATGTGTGGGAGTCCTGAAGCTTAGCAGTCCCACAGAGACAGCTGCTTCCCCTGGGTGCAGCCCGGAACATGGACTGTAGTTCCTTTGGAGCAAACTGCTGTGTTTCCAATACTTGTTGCAGGCACTGCTTTGAATACTCTGCTTGATTTTGGTAGGCTGGCTAACAGCCAAGTGTGGTAGTAGTGAAACGATGGAGTGGCTGAAATGCGATGGGTTTAACCTGGGAGATGGAGCACTGAAATAATGAGGTATGGTACTGGTTCTCAGTGATTACGCTTAGTCTGGTTGGAGTAATGAGCGAAGAGGGGTTTAATCATTAGGTTTTCCTGTTGCTTTGGTTCCCCTGCCCCCAGGAGAGGACGGTAGGAGGAATAGGTAGCAGCAGCTTGTAGTGAAATTTAAGACATTGTACATGACTAGTGCTGGAAACCAGATATCTATGTAGAGGATATGGCCAGCAGTTTTATTAACCTACTTTCCTATGGTGGTACAAAAATATTCTAGGAACTATGCCAAAGCCTAGAGGGCTGTTGGACATGGAGAGGGTTTCACGTTTGGGTTTTCTTTGGTTGACCAACAGGAATGGAGGTCAGCAAACTGCGCCAGGAATGTAGCAGTTCCTGTAGTGATGGTGTATGTTTAAAAAAGAACAGAAGTGCATGGAGATGTGCATGTTTATCCTGTTTGTCAGTATCGCAGACCTTACAGAGCTGCAGCATTGACTGAAGAGAAGACTTGCTGGTATGGCATCAGAAGGTGGCACAGAATGAATGTCCTGTGCAGCGCAGTGACGAACTGTAGCAGTGTTTCAGATTGGCAGTGGAAAGTAAATAAAAGAGGTCTTAAGCATAGCCAGAAAATGTACTGTAAATGGGGAAACAAGTTTGATTTGAAAAGCAGTTTCAGTTTTAAGCTTCCATGAAGGAAGACAAATTAAACATTTTTAAAGATATTAACCATAACAGTATCCCTTTAATTTTCTATCCTTTTCTTTTAAGTAAGATACTCCAAATCAATTTTTCTTCAAGGAGACAGATTTCTTGCAGTAATCAGTTTTGCTTTTAGCTCTGATTTTTAAAGAATAAGTGATAATGGCACACATGCTTGAGGGTGTGATTAGAACACAGCATTAAAAGGCTTTTTAGGACATCTACAGTTGAAAAAGGAGCTCTGGAGAGGTCTGCATTTGAGCAAGATGGGAATAAAGAACACCTTTGAAGTGTGATATGAAGAACAAGTTGCTTAACCCTTTCACTTGAAATGCCTTTTGGTGAAAGTTAAGTCTAGGTGCTTTCTTTGGACTCATCTTAAAGTTATCCATGAAATCTAATACCTTGTGATCTTCCTTTTCTTTCCTTGAATGAATCCTGCATCTCAAAGGAGGCTCTTGTTACAGCATTTGCTGTTAGCAAAGGACAGCAAAGCAGGATGCTTCATTGTGTTGCAATTATGTATCTGGAAGAGGACAACAGGTGTCACATCTGCTGGGGGGGCTCTGCTCTTATGTCCTCGAGTAGATCTCTTGAGCTCTTACCTCTGGGTGTCACTGCACTGTCTGCATGGGCCCTTATTGCTCGCACAGCAACTGGTCTCGTTTGTCTGTGCCTCAGAAGTAAACGTGAGCATACACAAAGGTTTGCTCCATGGTATCATCTCAGCTATCTTTTTCAGTTTGCTTTTGTATCATATCTCTTAAAATAAAGAATGACTGTTAATATTTCATTTCTGTGTCTTTGAAGTATTGCCAACTGGAGTCTGCTGCACAGCATTTGTGACCTGGAAATCTTATCAGCACATCAATTTCATAAATATCTCTAAAAATAACAGCTGTTCTTTTTGGTAATAAGTCTTTCAACAATACAACCTTGTCTGTTTTCCATGCCCGTGTGCTGCTGTCAGCACTGACTTGTGCTCAGTGTTCTGTTTCAAACACTTCTAGAAGTGTGGCTGTTGGCAGCTCTTGGTGGGCAGCGGTTTGCATCAGAAGCATCAACAGATTTTGTGGCCGCTTTATCCATGAACTGGTGAAAATGTGGGCATGCTTTGTGTCACCGTTTGTCTTACATGTGCCTATCTTGTGTGCCCTGAGCAGACAGCTAACGTAGCGTGCTGGTAGGATGGTAAGAACTCACTTTGTCCCCAGAGGTTCATCTCGGGCTCCACCTCTGGCCTGTGCCCTCTGTCGCCCCTGTGGACAGATGTGCTCCTGTTCTGTGTAATTCTGACTTCAGTTTCTTCATCACTGATGATGCTGTGACTGAGGAGTAGATTTCCATCTGTTCTCTCTTCCTTAGTGGCAATGGGCCTCGTGCTGGAAGTTTTATAAAGCTTTCTTCAGAGCTGTGGTTGGTACAGCAAAGTGAAGATGCCACAACAGTAATGTTTTCCTCTTTCTCTCAACTTATCTGCGTGTGGCTTTTCTTTTAAACAGAATAATTAAAATGACTATGAATATTTCCTTTAAACCACAATCTATCAGCTTTTGCATCTCTTAAACAATGTATATACAGCCAGAGGGTAAAGCACATTATAATGCCATGCTAATTGTGTGAGTGTGTATGCTAAGCTTCTCCTGTTGTGGAAATCCAACAAAAACAAACCTTCTCTTCTGATGGTGCCGTGCAATTAGCCACCACTCCCATTCCTCCTCGCAGGGAAAGCCCAAGTCACTCCACTAATAGGACAGGAATTAACATGTGTTGTAACTGATGGTGCTGACTTTGAATTCAGGCTTGGCACACAGGGAAAGGGGAGATTTGAGAAGAATTTAGAAATGAGGGTTCTCAAGTCAGCAAGCATTGGTTATGTGCAGGTGAGCATCCTTTTTAAGCTGGGCCCCCTACCTCTCTCTGCAGGTGACTGGTAGGGGAAGGCATTTCCAGAGGAGCTTTTTATGTGTTACCCAAGACAGGCCCTCCATAAAGAATAATCCCACTTATCCTTCTCCTACTGACTGCACAGAGCCTGTATGACTGGTCACAGACCATGTTTGACACCTGCCCGAGCTGTCTGTGGTAGTGACAAAGCAGTCTGCCTTCTCTTTGTCTCGGCTCTGTTTTTGTGCTGTCTGCCCGCAGTGCAGTGCGGTGAGGCAGGCCAGGGAGGCACACGAGAGCTTCATGTTAGCAGCCCCCACATCCGCTTCCCAAAGTTTGGCTAAATTAATTCCAAGTTTAGCATTTGTGCTTAGCGTTTGGATGATTTCACTGCCATTAGGAACTGTCAAAAAAAAACTTTGAAATGCGTGGGCTTATTATCTGTCAGTAATGCTACCCAGAGACCAGATGTATGTATGGGAATGGGCCACTGCATACCCAATGGAACGTTTTCCAGGCAGGTGAGGTGGTAACCACACGTCCTCTCCCTGCCCTTTAACTGGTCCTGGGAGTCTTTTTGGTTTTGTGAGCATTTCTGAAGTATTTTTTGTTTTGTTTCACTTTCAAATGCTTTGAGAGTCTTTGTTATAAAAGTGTACAAAATGCCTCTAAGCGTTCACCAGACTAAAGCAGAACTCTTAACCTCAGCAGCTGAGAATAGCACTCTGCTTTGTAACATCATGGATTTGTTGTAATGCTGTGTACTCCAAAAGCAGCACCTTGGGTATCGTGTGCCTTTGAATACAAGCTGCATTGTTTGTTTAAAAGTGCTGTATCAAATATGTGCAGGTGAGCAGCTGAAATGCTCATGGGACTGTGTTTGTTATATATTATAGGGTAGAGCTTTCTGGAAAAACTATATATGATTGGAAGAGTTGAGCAACGGAGGAAGAAAGTGCTTGGACTAATAGAGGAAACTTGGGAGGTAATGATGTTCAGCCCCCCAGTTGTGATCAGTGCTGGTGTGCCTTCATAGGTATTCCCTGTGAACAGAAAGGAAGGTTTGCTTCCCTCATAGAACAACCTCAATCAGCATTTTCCCACACCACCCTCTGAGAACGTTCTCTCATTATCTTATTTTGTGTAATAATTGCCATGGAGTAGTCACAAACTTGTTTTTCTGCCAGTTGAAACTACAGAACAGTGTGTATACACTGACCTGGATTCAGAGAGAAGTTACTGTTGGCATAACGTCTGCCTTGAGCCTTTGCCATCAGCACAGTAGGAGTTGCTGAAGACTTGCAGAGAGAGTTGGAAGGCGAAATGCCTGTGAGAATTCAGTTCGATAAGCACTGTCTCTGAAAGCTGGAGGTCTGGGTGGTGTCTTTAATCCTTTCTGCAGCTCCAGTACTAACAAGAATTTATTACTTCTGGAGTGATTAGCCTTTGCTGTAAAGAAAAGCTAGTTTGTGTAAGTTCTTTTTCTTAATACCTTTCATATCAGACTGATTTTTTTTTATGCAGTACTTCAGTGCAGTGAGATGTAGTACATGTGTGTTGTTTGTAATCAGCAAAAAAAGTTTTCTTATGGATAGAAGAGCCCTGTGCCAGGCGTGCTCCCTCCGGGCCTGCAGGCCTCAGCACAGCTGTGCTGCAGAGCACTCCAGAGCTCACAGTGCCCACACAGCTCCGCTGTCACACCGAGGGGCCGGGAGGCCCTGCATGGCTTCACTGTGTGCTCTGTGCAGAGAAACACTGAGCGTCCAGATGTCAGAAAGTTCTCAAATACACAACAGCCAACATTCTTCTGTCAGAGATTTGTTTGCACCTCAGTTAGAAGGTGTTTATTTTTGTTTTAAAATACAGACCTATGTGTAGTAGATATTATTAGAGCTCAGAGGTTATGTACTTTGATGGGTCTGCAGGCTGTAGCAGAATGGAGTACATCTGTTTTGCAGTTCTTGGGCTGTGTGTTCTGGTTGATAAGACCTTATTTTGCCAAACTCAGCCAAACTATTGACGTTTTCTTGGCAACTGTTTGCTATCAGCTGTTCTGTTACATTAAATATGCCAGGTTGCATATCTAAGGTAAATAAATATTTGGAGGGACCACGAATTGTATCTGGATGTTTCCAGAAGTAAGACGAAGCTTTGCATTCCTTGGCATCTTTATCTTTACCTGAGCCATAATCTTTTTACCGCTTTTGTTTGTTTCCTTTCCTCCTTCTTGGCTAGCAGGATATTCTTTGTCCTGTTGATAAGCATGGCAAGGGAGAGCTGATCAGACTGCTGTTCTGGAGGAAACCAGCTGTTAAGAATGACTGCATGTTTTCAAACACACGGAGAAAATAAGAAAGAGAAACAACTTTCTGTGCTGTTTTGGCTGTACTTCTCTTGGTATTACCTGTAGCAGTAGGTGACAGATGACGAGGAGCTGTTGCAGCTGCTCAGCATTTTTTAAGTGGCTGAACCATGAAGCCAATTAGTTGAAGTGGAAATTAATATTAATATTCTCACTGGGGAACAGTAGTCGTTGTGTGCTGGGAGACTGGAGAGGTAACAAAGGCAGCACATCTCACGAAGCTGCTTTGCTTTCCCAGCTGTGTGGTTTGGCAGCCCTCGCAGCTTCCTGCCCCGCGGCTCACGGTGCTGCGGAAGGACTCAGACTGCCTTGGAAGCAAAATGTTGGGCTCTGTTTAATGGCATTACCGGTAGATTTTGACGTGTTTTGCACTGAATAATAATGAAAAAGACCAATGTGGCTGCGTGTTCACAGCAACATCTGCAGCCAAAGTTCTGAAAGGCACAACTAAGGCTAAAATAGATGTTGCTTGATTGTTTTTTTTCCCCCTCCAGATTTTATTTATAACTTTAATTTTTGCACCACACCTATATAGCACTTTATTTTTGGATTAAGTCATGGTCTCTCATCTCTATCCTCAGCGACAGCTGATGTTTCATAAGCGAAGCCTTTGCAAACTTCATAGTCCCTTGCAGGAGCACCCCATTGACTGTGCTGAGTGATGGATGGGTTCCTGCCTGCTGTCCACTTTGCTGCTGGATTCACCCAGGGAACAATATCCTAACAAAGCAGAGGAGGGAATTGAAATGGGTTCTTCTGAGAACAGCAGTAAGCAAAGCTGCCTTTCTGGTTGTTCTCTCAATTAGCTCCTGGGAGACTTTTGTGCTTTTCTTGTTCCTCTTGGGGATACGTGACCTGATATCTTATTGCTATAAATATTTTACCAGTATCAAAGTATACAAGTGCCAAGCCACGTTTTCAGCATCATTGTTGGATGTAAATGGTAGTTTTTTTGGTCAGGCTTCTTTCTTCTTTCCTGTTTTGGAGTACTGTCCTGGCACTGCTGATCTCCATCACTTTGTCAGTTTTTGCTGTCCCTTGAAGTGAAGAGCCCTGGGAGCAGCACTGCAGTGAGGAGGGGAAGGGCTGAGGAGCTGCTTTCAGAGCAGGGCATTGCAGGTGACCATTACTAACAAATAAAAATGCCTTAAATTCACCTGCAGCATCAGCCCCATTCAGCTCTTATCACAGCCTCCAGTAGGACTGTTAGGAAAGGCTGTTTGTGTCCACCGACTTTTGCAGTACGAAAGTGTTTGATGACAGATCAGAGGGCAGCAGACGTGCTATCCCTGCTCACACAGCTGTGATGAAGTTGAGCAGGTCTGCAGCATGTTTAACACTTGCTGGTTTTTAGGTAGGTTTTGGACCTTGAGAAAGAGGCACCAGTGAATCTGTGGTAGCTGTTGGGATTTCCAGGCACTCAGCAGCTGCCCTCCTAACCTCAGTAATCTTTCTCAGGTAATCATTTTGATTGTAAAAACAGTGTTTTTATTTTTATAAAGGGTTTAGGACAAAACTTAGACCAAGTATTGGCTTAATACCAACAGGGAAAAATGCTTTGCAGTTTGTATTGTTGTCCGTGTGTAATTAAAATTGATTGGCAAGAACTTTAATTTTGGCAGCATCAACCGCCTGCTGACTTTACAGAGCAGTTGCAGACTTGCTGGGTGGAGGTGGTGGGCGTTCACCCCAGAAGTCCATTCTCAGTCTGAGGGCCGTCTGTGAGGGGTGGCTGCTGTGTGGGTCCCGCTGGGCCCCGTGGCTGCTGAGGCCGACTGCTGCGGTGCCTCAGGCAGTCATGTCCACATACAGCACTGCTGGATCTGGGTGAGGAGATCTGAGGACTTGAGGCAGTTTTTATGGCTTCCTTTGGAAATCCTCATGGACCCAACTGTGTGGCAGTGCCACTGAAAGCCATGGGTGTGAGCAGCTTTATCTGAGTGCTGCTCTGCATTATCACAGTTCTGCACTGTGGGACAGTGAGAGACGTTCTGCTCCTTTAAAATAATGCACAGAATTTCAGATGCTGCCTGGAAATGATTTGGTTTGCCGTTCTCAAACTGAATTTTGCTGTTTTAATATTAGGATTGGGAGGGACCTGTAGGCTCTAGTTTAAAGGGAAACTTCTGGAGGTCTTGTGGCAGCTGTGCGGGCACAGCAGTGTGAGGAGCAATTGTGGGGCAGTGACAGCTCTGTTACTTTGGCTATAGACTGATAGAAGAAATGTGCTAAAGGTTTTTTTTCTACTTTAAATTTCATTTGACGAGGTAGGACTGTGTAAATTGATTTGTTACTTAATGAACATCTGATTTTTACAGTGTATGCATTCAGAGCGCCATCTAATTAATATGCAATTAACTCGTGAGGTTTGGCTTGAAAAGCAGCTGGCCGTGGGGGCAGACGTTGGCAGAGGGTCGTGTGATGGCAGAGGGGAGCTGACCCGGTGCTGCTGCAGGGCTCAGCCCTGCAGCAAAGGAATAGAAGCCCTCCGGATGGGCTGCAGCACTTATCTCTGTTCTCTGGGACTGTTTGTGCTGAGCAAAAGCAGCTGCTGCCCCGAGTTAAGGGAGAACAAACTCAACATGGCGTGAAATTACTGTGCTGCCATTCACATTCATTAGTTATATTGTTACCAGCTCCGAGCATGACTGGTCTTTGCATGAATAATAACGTGAAATGCTACTTCGTGGGTTTTACCTTAAGCCACCAACATGATACAGTCCTGCTTTGAAACCAGGTGTATTATTCCTGCACCTGGGTGTGTTACAGCATTCTGGTGAAGTGCTTCAGTAGTGTTTATACTCAGAACTCCGGGGTAGAAGGCAGGCAGCACCTTTCTGGGAGGGGATGTGGTTCAGAGGTGGCTGTTAAACACAGCCCTGAGGGGTCCCATGTGTGGCCTCCCAGAGCCGTGCTGTACGGAGCTGTGCTGCCTGTCCTGGGGAGGGGAGGCGGGATCCACACCCTATGGCACCGAACTGTTCCCCTGTGCTCAATTAAAACTCAGCCTGCAAGCAAGTGGAAACTTGTTTTGGTACTTATTCCTCTCCCAGCAGATCGGTTTCGTCCTGCCCACTGACAGGTTGGATTTCAGAAGCAACTTAATTTTCTTCAGTGGAATAAACCTGCGGACAAATTGCTGATGGCTTTTACTCTCTGCTCCTTTTCTGTATGACAGCACAGCCCCAGCATGCGGTCCCTGGTGATGTGTTGGGTCGATCCTTAAAGACAGTGCTTTTCTGCTGCACTCATTTGTTACAGCTAATGGAAGTGTGGCAGTGGATCTGCTCGTTGGATCTCAGGCATTGCTTTATTCTGCCTTCAACTGGAACCGTTTCATCAGGATGTATGGCTGGCTGTAGATTCTTACGTGCGTTCCCACAGAAGAAAGTTGTGACCACCCCAATGAAAGTAGGCAGACAAAAGCAAAGGCTTTCTCACGACTGAAGATCCAGAAACCCTGTTTTACAGGGAGTTTTGAGAAGCCTCACCTTAAAAATGGTGATTGGGAATTGAGGTGCCAGAATCTCCTTGCTCTAGTTTTGTGGTTCTCATTATAAAATCCTATTTTCAGAATCTAATTACTTCAAATTAAAATGCTTGCCATCTGCAAGGCATCTTATACTACTTATTACTACTGTACTTGCATCACATAAGCACTTTGAGAGGAAGCCTGGTGTCATTCCCATCCTACGTGTGTAGGAACTTAGATGCCGTGTGCCATTACTTCTGCTGATGCAGAACGATGGAGTGATGGCCCTGTATTTGGCATGGTGCTGTCAGAGTGGGATTATTACAGTGTTTGTCCTCTTTGGGAAAATCAAATCTATGTAGCTGAAGAGGCGTTTTACTTGTAGTAAAGTCTTTCTTGGGATGTGGAGATGTTTGTGGTCACATCTACTCCTTAGCTGAGCTGTTGATCTCTGACTGTATACTGGTGGCTGGCAGTGTATGCATGGATGTGTGTGTGCTGAGCCACTTAGAAGCTGCCAAGCTCACCTGGGGGTGTGTGTGTGTATTGTAAGCAGAGAGTGATCATGCTACATTTTATGCAGGCTCTGGAGTGCAGTGTGTGACACCATTTGCTTAATACTTTTGTCTCCATGTGATGTTTTTGCATTGTTTTGACTCAGCATCTAAGATGAGAATGGTAACTGTTAAATAAAACATGGACTAACAGTAATGTGATGTTCTGCACCTTCTGTTCTGCAGGTCAGTAACGGATCCGCGAGATGGAAAGAGAGTTGCACTCAAAAAGATGCCCAACGTCTTCCAAAATCTGGTCTCTTGTAAAAGGGTCTTCCGGGAGTTGAAGATGTTGTGTTTTTTTAAGCATGACAATGTAAGCAGTTTTAAAGTATTTCAAACTAATTTTGAAGTATTTCTTAAAGCCTGGTTATAAAGTGATACTTGCTGAAACTTCCACAAATGCAGCTGTGCTGTGGTAACCTCTCACTGGTGCGCAGCAGCGAGCACTGTGCTCCCTTCCAGTGCAACTGGATCAGAAAGCTTGTATGTTTCAGAACTGGATTTCAGTGCTTTTCCTCCTTTCTTAAAATTACTGTTTTTTTTTGTCTGGGATTATCGTGTTCCAAAAAAAAAAACCATTTTATTTGTGGCTCAGCACTGAATTAAGGTAATTATCAGTGGGGATGCAAAAGAGAGGCACGGGTGTGTGAGTTAGTGCCAGACCGCAGAGCTCCGTGCGCTGCCGGTCCCTGGGAGGAGGGCTCTGGGACACGACTTCTTTTGAGCTGATGTCTCAAACAGCTTCCCACCAGGATCTCGTCTTTGAGGGGACTGAAATGAAATAAAGTTATCTCTGTAAGCAGTCGCACGTCATCCTTGATAGCCACTGAAGCATCTCCCAAACACTGTGCTTGGGGCAGGACCTGGAACACTGCGTGGGGATAGATGTAAATTCTGCACTGCTGCTTTTCTGCCTTTTTGCTGTGCTCGGAAAACTTGGTAACTGTCTGCCCTTCTGATGCAGGGTGTAAACAGCTTTGTTTTCTGTAATTCCTACATGGAAGCATTATATCATAGCACTGTTGAAGACAAATGGCTAAAAAGCTGAAGGTGGAATTTTGTTCTTGAATGAAAAAAAGAAAAAAGGCCTCGAATGTTAAAATACCTGACCTGGGGCTCTTAAATGCACACATTCAGTGAGCTAGAATATTGGTCTGTCTGTAGAGGATAACATTAAACTTAGTTCAGAAGAAAGGTGCAGTCTGACCGTCTTTGTGAAAGGGATTTGTTTTGTCTGACTGGGGTAGGTCCTGATCTTGTGTGGTGTTTCCTAGGTACTCTCTGCCCTTGACATACTCCAGCCTCCACACATCGACTATTTTGAAGAAATGTATCCTAAAAATAAAATACAGCTTCTTAATTGAGGTAGGTGTAACTTTCATTAGCTTAGAAGCTATGAGCAGTTGGTGAGATCTGTGTAATAGAACTACAAAAACCCCGAGCCTGTATCTGAACAGTAGGATGTGAAGAAGGGAAGCTGTACTTTCATGAAGCTGTTGTTACTGTTAGTGCTGATGTTGAGCAGTGCACCGTGAAACGAAGAATGTGTAAGGCTGTAAGTGCAGCGCGCTGCGATACGGACCAGCATGTGCTGCTGATGGTGAATCCTCCAAAATGTTTCTTTGAAAACTATATATAGCAATTATTGTCCTGTCAGTTATTAGTGCCTTCAAATGCTTCCCGGTGCTCTCAGAAAGCACCAGCGACTGTCACCTGCTTTGAAATCATGACTTTTTGGGGATGCTGCAGCAGCCTGGCTGGGTGGTGGCTCTCTTTGTTCAGCTCCTATCTTGATCGAGATGACATATTTCAGTGTTGTGTTGGATGTGTCACTGATACAAAGGTATGTGCTGTCTACAGGTAACCATATTAAAATTTACCTTTCATTCATCATAACTTGACGCAGGCATGTCGTTCTGTTTTGTTTCCTTTTTCAGTCTTTGGGTGCTGTATTGGGGTTGGGAATTTCTGCTTTGTGAAATGCTGTAAAGGGAAGTGATTCATGCAGGGGGGTTGTGCTCCTATAGGAGCTCTGGGGCTCAGAGCAGAGGTGTGGGCACTGGGTCTGCTCGTGTCACTGGAAATTAATGCGGTGAGTTAACTACAGATCTGTAGATTTGTGTAGCACAGAACATGGGAATAATATGAGATTGACTTAAAACAAAGAAAATCGGAGTAATTCTGATCTCTGCAGACCCAGAATTCTGGCAAGGTTTTTCTGCATGGTTAATCCTATTGGCTGTTCTCTTCTGTAAGCTAATTTAAAATTTTGTCATGCTAAGATCAGTTTGGGGGAAGTTTTTAACTGGTAAAGCATAACCATGATAAATAGCACTGAATGGATCATTTAGTTCTGTTCCCTCAACAGTCTGAAGATTATTCACAGGTTTATAAACTGTTCAGATATTTCTACACAAGTTATTAGTAAAATAATAACCTTTGTAGACTTGTACTAGTGAAAGTAATGTTTAAGAGCAGGTAGTATCCTAACACATCAGCATTTCTGGTACCAAATAAGCATTTTGGGGGATGTGCCACTCTGAGGCAAGCTGGCAGAGCTGTGTCTTTTCTATGGAAAACACCAGAAGTGTGTGGACTTGTTGAGATGGAGCACTTGCACCGTGATGTACTCAGGTTGCATCATCTCATTGTACTGCAGTTCTTTTTACAGCTTTGGTTGCACTGTCTTTTGAGTCTATAATTCACAACCCAGTTGTTCACACAAGAACTTCCTCCCAAAGCCAAAACTGTTACTCAGATCTCGCTGTAAATCAGGCAAGCCATGAAGAACTACCAGTTCTGAGCTCCTGTAGGATACCTGCCAGTCACCTTCCATCTCAAAATGTGTGTATGAAGTGTTCTGATTGAGGATTTAGGTTTATTTTCTAAAATTATAAGTTTCGTACCACTGTAACTGAGACCTGAGAACTTCTCTTCTGTTAGCAGGATGTGTGCCAGCATTCATTAAAAAAACCTGCACAATCCTAAGGGTGTCCATCACGTGTCCTACTTATCCTACAAGCAGCTTTGGTGTATTGGTGTCAGCCTCAGTGGGGCTGAGTGCATCAGCTTATGGTGATGGTCAGACTTGGGAGGGTGATTTCAACAAAGACCCATCAGGAATTGATGGGTTTTTGTATGACCCTCCTTAGAATAATTAAAAAAAAAAAAGAATACCCTGAGAATTGTCATTTTTTATTTGAGATAAACTGAGCTCTGTGAGATGTGATTTGATCTATTTGTAGTACCTTGAAATCTCTGCTGAAGAAAAGTCTTCAGGAAAATTATTTTGAACCCAGTGGTTGTGACCAAAGTATGATGTGATTTATTGGCTGATAGAAGAATGTGTTGGTTGAGAATTTTGCCTTGCTGTACTCAGGCTTTGTCACATAGGTGTTAGATAAAGCTCTTACAATTTTGCTTGAATATTTCCTTCATATGAACAACATCTGAGTCTTCAAGCTGGGTTTTGGTCATTTGCAATAGTTGAGTGCTTTCCTTTGATAAGTCATGTGAGTGTTAGATCAGATCTAGGTTAAGGATTTTTCCTTCTGTAATTGTACAACCAAGAATCTTTAAGTGGGATAAGCTTAGCTACTGCCAAGTTTCATATGGAAAACCAGGAATGTTGCCTTCCTTCGTGGTTAATCAATTCTAAGTTGTTCTGAGCAGTTTTTGGTGGGGATGCCCAGCTGGGCTGCTGTGTGGCTCTGTGGTTCTGCACTGGGCTGACAGCGTCCAAGTGTGTTGGTTACAAAGGAGAACAGTGACCACTGATGTTGTCACTAAAGTGCATTTCAGTGTGAGGACCATACGTAGTAATCGGTGGCTGAACTGCCGTGCAGCTCTTCTTATTCTGCAGCCCATCAGTAGTCTGTCTGCAACAGACTGTAATACTGAAGTCTGCAACTGGAAATACACAGATGTTTCCTCCTTTGCCGGGAGCTATTGTAAGTTGGTGCTGTAGTAACTTTTGGAACTTTTTCCATTAAAGGGAATGTTCTGTCAGTATTGTGTGTTGACCAGGAAAGATTTTAAGGGTAGACCCTTAAAAAGGTGTGTAGCATCTCCTTCCTACCCATGTGTTAAGAGGGGACAGAACTATTTTCTGACCATCAGGGAGCAAAAGCTGTTCCTCAGGCAGCAGAAGGGGTGATGTGGCCCCGCCAGGACAGCAGGCAGTGCACCATGGGCTGCTCCATGTCCTCCTGTGGCCAGGCTGCTGCCAGCACAGCGCATTCCTTTGGGCCAACGTTCCAACAAACTGAGCAGGACTTGAGGCACTGAGAGGATCAGGGTGTTCTGCAGAGGGCTGTGGGTTGCTGTTTTGCGGCTGGTAACACAACAGTTTGTGTTCTGGGCAGAGCAGAATGCAAACCCAACAGCTTCACAGACATCATATGAAGATAAGGAAAAAATGGTGTTCTCAAAGTAGTAAACTCTATCTGAAAAAGTCCCAGATGTCTGCTTGAATGAACTGTATGCCAAAGTGTCACTGCAACACGAGGGACTTTTGTAGAGGGTTCAAATTTCACCTTATTAGAATTGGACTGCTGAATACCTTTATTGCAGTACCTGCAATATCTAGTCAGATAATATGGTCTGCAACTGAAAAGGAAACTCCAGGAGCCAGCTCTGTCCGGGTGCAAATATATCCCCCAGCCCCAACATTTTGTTGTCAGTTGGCCAGGAGTTTGCCTGGGCCCCATACGAGCTGATACAGAAGGGGTTGAACTGATGCAAATCTATCTCTGCAGGGTGACGTTTGTTCAGAGTTCCTTCTTGCAGCAAAAACTTCCCTGGATGTGAGCCCTGCAAGCTGTACAGCATTCCCAGCTAACAGTGTGGAGTTGTTTAAAGAATAGGCTGCTAGTTCAACACAGAGCTGTCTGCTCCATGTAATTTTCATTTAATAAGAGAACGAGCTACTCATGGAATTTAATTTACTGTATGTAAGTATACCAGTATTACAGTGATTTTTTTTTTTTCCCTGGTATGCATCAATGTGAAATTATTTCTATTGAGAAGATTGTGTCCTCGTGGGAAAACACCAGGGAGGTTTTAAAGTTGAATATCATGTATTGTTAGCAGTTACCTTTCAAGTCAGTGCTGCTGGTGGTGTGTCTGGCTGTCAGTGAGTCAGTAAAAACAGACTGGTGTTTTTTCCCTTCTCTCCTTCTAATTTTGAGCCTTTGTGAGTATCAGTGAATTGTCTTAATTTCTAATTTCAAGTTTACAGCCTGATTTTTGTACAAGCTGAAACGATGCTATGGAAGGAAGTTCTACATTGTGAACTTTGAGGAGGAGCTCTCTGCTGTGTGTTGCTATTTGGCATTGCATCTTTTCAATCCCTTTAAAAGCCATTTGTAGAATAAATTATCAATATTAATTTGTCCTCTATCCACAGAGCTGACTAATCCGCACAGCTCTCTCTGCTGATTAATTCATGCAGCCCCTTGCACTGTTTTTACTCTTTTTCTCCTCATGGAAATATTTGCTAATTTTGCCACACATGCCCATAAGCACTGCAACATTTCAGAATTGGGATCTGCAAGATGTATTCAGTAGCACAAACATCTGACAAACGTATTTCCCATCCAACTATTAAATTCAGGTAACCTTGAGACCAAGCAGTTAGTTCCGAAATTCCCTTAGTTATCTAATGCTGAAGTGTTTATTTCTTTACCCTGCAGGCTGTGCTGCCATACCCTGGGGAATGGTTTGCCATCCCACTGCGTAGGGAAGAGATTTCAGGGGCAGTTTTTGCTGACAGCAGGGAGCCTTTATGTCCGTGTCTGGCTGATGGCAGTGTACAGCCAGGAAGATGTCACAGCAAACCTACAGACCGTTGTGCAGGAGCGCAGTGCCAGATTAAGTTTGTCTTTCCCAGAACAGAGCTTCCACAGCATCCAAGCTTTGTTTTACAAATAGTAGATGTGAGTATTTAGATATGAAACTAAAGCAGTTGTATTGTATGATACAAAATATGGTGCTACTAAACTGGAGGTGACCATGAGCAATGACCTGCACATGATTGGGATGTGGGGCTTTTGGGGGCCTTTACTGGGACTGGCACTACTTTAACAAGTTGGTCAGAGATGTGGGCAGTGGGGCTGGGTGCACAGGGAGCCCTGATGGTGGCATCCCATGGCTGGCTGTGCCTGCAGAGCAGTGGGGTGCACTGCCCTGCACACACACACCTTCCTCCTGCCCACAGCTTGGCCACAAAATGCTGCTTCCTGGAGGAAAATACCTGTAGTTCTGAGTTGTGAGGTGTGGTGAGGAAGGTTCTGAGTCACTGTCAGAATGTTGCATCACAATACTTTGTTTTTTTCTAAAATCTGCTATAAAATGTACCAACTCAGCAAGTCTCCCCATCAGAGCAAGCAAAGTTTTTCTATGCCACGCATTTCCCTCGGTAATTAGTCTGAAGCAAATTGGTACATTTGTAGTTCTAATTTTATACAGCTACTTAACTAATTACTTCTGTCAGATGCAGTTTTTATCTGGTGGTGGTGCTCAGCTTTGTGTTACAGCTCCAGTGACCGCCTCTCTGCCGGCGTGGGCCGACTCCAAGGGGGGAACTGCGGGCACTTGTTGGGATGCTGACCGCAACCCCGCAGGGTTTTGTGGTTTGTTTTGTTTAACATCTATTGCTGCTGGGCAGGGTGAAGTCACTGACCCACTTGGGCACCAGCTGTTTGCAGAAGGCAGGAACATCAGCCGGTGCTGCTTTCGCTCATGTTTAGAGACCCTCATTAAATTATCTAGAGACAATAATCAGATAGCTGCCGTTCAACTTAATGGCACCTCTGAGCCCCGTCAGAGAGCTTTATTTAATGCGCAGCAGACCTGGAGTGGTGCAGGTGCCATTTCAGGCCCTCATTTAATTTAAGCTGCTTTAGTTGGCATGGCAACTAGTTGAGACATCTGGGAGACATTATGCTCGGGATTGAGATTTAGGAGGATTTGTGGCGTAGCAAAACAGAAATCTTATCATAATAAAGTGCAGAGTAATGCTTCCAGATTTTTTTAATATTTTACATTAAAATGGAATGCAAAGATGTATTGCAGCCAAAAGGTAAAATAAAATAAAATTAAGAAGACTGGTATAAATATTTAAGAGGGCCTTTGCAAAAGCAGAAGAAAAACCAGAGGACAAGAAATTATGGAGCTACAGGGTTGGGTTTTTTCTGTATGAAGAACTGTTATTATATTTGTAATGAAAGCAATTGCAATTTGGGATGGTTTTGGTCAAGGTTGGCAACAGTTATTTTCTAAAATGATTTTTTGTCTGGTGATGATGGCAGATGAACGATTTTACTGATTTTTTTTTTAAGATAGGATTTGCAGAGCAACAGATGGAAGAACATCCATTAGGTGGAGATGAGAGAACGTTTATGGGGTTTTTTTTGAGGTTGCTGTGAGTGCAGCTGAACCTGTGCTGATAATTGCTGGTAATGGTAAGAACAGGTAGGTTTGTACTGGAGCTGACTTGCTTATAGTGGTACCCAGAGGTGGACATCTGGCCCAAAGTTGGGCTGTGCTGTTGTATTTCAGACTCACTCTGTAACAGTGGGTTATGCAGAGCACTGCCCACCTGGTTGGCTCCTGCAGGTAATGGTGAGACTTCAAACCAGACCGGAGCCTCTGGGCTGACCTCATTAGCACCTATTGCTCCCGGGGGAAGGTCAGGGCCTTACACAGAGCCTGCAGTGCTGGGAGGTGCCCGGAGCTCCTGCAGGGGAGGGGACACCACAGACTGTAATGCGCTCCTGGGAGCTGGGCCCAGCACGCACAGCTTTGTTTCTGCCTCTGCTGCAGCACCCAGTGCAGCAGTCTGTGTGAGACGTTCCACGTGCTGCTAAGAAGCAGAAATTCATTTGACGTGTGGTGACAGCATTTTACCTTCTTCAGCCACGAATGTACTGATGTCAGTTTTTCCTTTTGTTGTTGTTTCAAATATGACTGCTGAAGGAAACTTCTTAAAGCAGTAATATTTCTTAGTTGTCTCATCAAGCTTATTTATGTTACAACTGAAGTAGGGCTTTCCAGTATTGCAGGTTCAATCCCACCTCAGACATGGGATGTGTAGTTTTGCTTTAAACTTGAGTGTGTTTTATTACTGTGATGTGGTCAGGAAACCAGCACTGCTGCTGAGTACATGGGTTCAGATGTGCTGCTGCTGTCCTCTGCATTCCATTTTCTGAAACTTTATTTTTAGTACTTTCAGTGCTTTCTGAATAAGCACAGTGCCTTTCTTGCAACGCCTCACCTCAGGGTGAACTGAGCATTTTGGATCTCTTTTGTATCTTCAGCTACTCCCGGGTCTTCTGTAGTTAATTGTCAGTGGACGTGGCTGTTTGTGCTCTGTGCAGCCATGAATACATCACTGCTGGGTTCTGTTTGCTCTGCCTTTCACCTCCTTCAGGTAGGAGGTGGTTTTGTTCCTTTAGTTTCTCTTCTTGTGTTACAACTCAGAAGGGGTTTTGTGGCCGGGATCTGTATGTGTGCTGTTTGACCAGGTACAGCAGCAGAGATGGGGAAGGCTTGGGGAAAGTGTGTGTGCTTGGGAAGTCTGCATTACCAGGCATGTAGCAACCCGCGAGATGCTTCTGATGACAGATGGTGACAGATCTGCACTTGCTGTGTTGATGGGTCTCCCCTCTGACAACACAACTCTGTTACTTGTGATTTGGGGCTTACAGATCGTAAGGAAAAATACAAAGATTTCAGTGTCCCATTCATTATGTTGAGAATTTTGTTTTCTTTGAGTCCTAGCTTAATTTGGAATAATTGAGTAACAACTGCCTTAATGCAAATGGCATTTTGCTGAATAATCCTCTCTCCCAACTGCTGTAAGTGTGGGGACTTGGCCCATCCCGTGCTGTTACTGTCGAGCTGTGCTCTATATGAGCTCCAGCTCCTAGCAGTCGGAGTTGATGTTTCAGGAGATCACGTGCTGCACTTTCTGCTTTTGCCTTAACTGATGCACTGAAGCTACGTTGTCACTGAACTGATGCAGAGCGACCTCCATAAGATTATCGTCTCTCCTCAGCCTCTCAGCTCGGATCACGTCAAAGTTTTTCTTTACCAGATTTTAAGAGGTAATTTCTTTTTTCTTGTAAAATGAATGGAAGCTGTGTACTGCTGTAATTTTTCTTTCACTGTTTCTTAAATATTTATTATCAAGGCATCCTTGTAAGTTTCCATCCGAGTAAGTTTCCTGTGGGAACTTGGTCTTTTTATTTCACAGTGTGAATGAATAGCAAGGATTTAACTAGTTATTAGAGTACACAGCCTTGCTGCCTTCCATTCCGTATGTGGGTAAAGATGGCAAAACAGTTTGCTGTGAGAGATTTCTCAGTGGCCTTTGAGAGGCTGCATTTGGGGGGAGATGTTGGTGCTCCGGAGCTCCTCTGTATTTGGTGAACCGCCCCTGCGTGGAGCCAGGCTGACACAGACCCAGCTGTGCCCACTCACTGTGTTGTACAGAACTCTAATTTAAATTGATTGTGAGTTTTAGCTAAAGTAAATCACTACAATAGTGATTTTAGATGTGATTGTTTGGGGTTTTTTAATTGATTTGGAAAGTTCCGTCTAAGAAACTAGATTATTTTGATCAGCGTTAGTGCAGTTGCTTTCCCATTAGTTTTACTGGAATAGTTTCACTGCAGCAAACTGTCAGCTTTATCTGATAGTAAATAAATAGCAAATCTGTAAGAAGTAGAGCAAAGAAATGTAAATGACATTCAGAGTTGGGCTGTTGGTAGTGCCTGCAGAGACTGGAAGGCAGAGCAGTGTGGAAACGACTCTGTGTGCAGCCTTTGCTGACTGCATTGTAGGACTGCCCTGGAAATGCTGTCAGCTTTGAACTTCTATTTAAAAGAAAAGGAGATACTTACTTGAATTTTGTTTAATGTTTCAGGTCTGAAATATCTACATTCTGCTGGCATTTTACATCGAGACATCAAACCAGGGAACCTACTTGTGAACAGCAACTGTGTTCTTAAGGTGCTCCTTAAATTTATTGAAAATGTTCATCTGTATGTGCTGTTCATCATAAATCAGATGTGTTCTGTCATGAAAACATTGAATATTCACATTTTTCCTGTAAAGTCATTTTAAACGGGGAATAAAAAGTCGCACAGATTCTTTAAAAATCACAAATGAAACAAAGGGGTTCCGTGTTGGGCCCACGTCGGACATCCGCGGTTCTCTGAGTCGTGGGCTGCCCTGCAGTGTGCGGTGCTGGCAGCCGGGGGGTCGGGCGCGCTGAGGCAGTGCGTGTGCTCACGGGGACTTGTTAGGCCTGTGGAATTTTGGAGGCATGCTGCATAGCAATGCTGAATGCCAAGAAAGCTTCCTTTACACTGATTTGCTGTGCAATCCAATTGTGAAAAAGTCAGTCTGCTTTTTGAACTCTTCTGGTTAAGGAAACTTCTAAAAATCCTCTAAACCAAAGTGAGAGACGGTTGAATCTGTAACGTTTTGAGGCATCCCATGAGCAAATGAAATCTGGTGTGTGATGCTCTGGACCCAGGGGTTTTCAATAAGTATTCTAGTGCTTTTTTTGTGCTTTTAGACTGAATATTGCAATGCCAACAAAAAACATACTATGATTTCAAATAAAATGGTGGAAAGTTTAAATGGATATGGAACGAAGTAACAATTTCTACCTATTCCCCCTTTCCTTGGCTTGTGTAGTTAGGGGTTATCTGGTTTATTTAAATGCTGGCTTTGGAATTACATGCTCCGTTACCACCAGGTTACCTATTTGAAGTGCATTAAGTATTTTGGTTATTTTAATTTTTTTATTTACCTTCTCAATTTAGATTTGTGATTTTGGATTGGCCAGGGTGGAAGAATTAGATGAATCTCGTCACATGACTCAGGAAGTTGTCACTCAGTATTATCGAGCTCCAGAAATCCTGATGGGCAGCCGCCACTACAGCAATGCTATTGACATCTGGTCTGTAGGCTGCATCTTTGCAGAATTGCTCGGGCGAAGAATATTGTTTCAGGCACAGAGTCCCATTCAGCAGGTATAATTACATTTCCTCTAAAATAATTTGATGGAGTTAGTCACACTGATGCACTCTGAATCTTGTACTTGCTTTTGTTTTGCTTAGTTTACTCATGGGCAGAAAACCAAACTCTTTGCAACATAACTGGTGGCTTCCAGATGCTGTTAGAAGTAGTAGTAATTGCAATTAGCTTTTGAAATGTGTGTTTTTCCATATTCCCCTTTAATCTGCTGCAGTACTAACATACACTGTGGCATTTTAAAGTGATATAACTGGGGTCAATCTTTTTCTGACTATGAATAAGAAAGTAATGTTCCCATCAGTGTATAATGGGAGTTGCAGTATTGCGTTTGAGCTGTGAAGCTGCTGGACCTGGTGGTGCCTCACAGAGCAGTGCTTCTGCCTGGGAGTGGAGCTGAGATGGAGAGAAGCCACCAAGTGTAGCAACACGTTCGGTGTACAGACAGTAATCACATTTCTCAATTTGATGCCAACAGTCGATGAGTGATTTTCATGCATGCAAGGCCTGTGTAATGATGGTAATGGGGTTATTCTCAGAGGGGAGCTGGGCAATTGCTCATTAGCGTGAGTGGATGGTGATCATGAGGGAACCTTTGGAACCAGGGAGCTGAGCTCACTGCTGGCAGGATTCATTTGTTTTGTTTTTTTTTAACTTTTTTAACATCCTCCAGGATGTTTTTGTTTTCATTCACAATAGGAGCATATGCATTCACTTCTGCAGAAACACAGTGAAAGCACTGGATCATACGTTAATTTACTTTAGCTTCAGAATCTGCTATCGTAGTGAAATACATTGATATATGCGTGAAATCCTAAGTGTGTGTGCTCTGTGCCTGCAGCTGGATCTGATCACAGACCTGCTGGGAACGCCCTCACTGGAAGCAATGAGGACAGCGTGCGAAGGCGCCAAGGCACACATACTCAGGGGTCCTCACAAACAGGTACTGGTGGCTCCACTCGGCCTTCGTGGCACAGCATTTCCTCTGTGCAGATGCTACTGCTGTCTCATTTCTGTAGATATTCTGTTTTACATCTCAATTGAATTCTAATTCTCAGGCCGGGGCACATGCGCTCATAAATACTTTGTTTGATATCTAATTTCAGAGTTGTCTCTGCTTGTAAACTGAGTGAAGTTCACTGAAGGTGGTAATGGTTAATAGTGCAGTTATTCAAACTCCTATGCAGACGAGATGTTTTCTCACTTGTCAAGTGCATTTCTGACTTATCTCATTTATATTGTTTGAATTGCAGATACAGGTGAACATTGCTCCTATTTTTGAGATGGTGTTTTGATAGCTATTCTGAACGGAGTTGTTAATTTAAGCAATAATGTTGGGAAGAGGCAAATTAAAATTGGTAATGTAGCTCAGAAAGCCCCAGAGGGACTCCTTTACAACAGACAGGATTGAGAGTGTTAGGAGAGGAAATAGCCCATTATCAAGATCAGTAAGCAGAATAGTCAAGCAGATCCTCAGCAAAGGTCCCCTCAGACATCTGTGCAATGACCCAAGCTGTTTGTGGAAGGTTTAAGATGACACAGAAAACTGAGGTGCAACGTTCAACATACCTGGTGTAAAAGTTAATAAAAGAAACCAGAAAAAGAGATGAGATGATATCCTTATGCCAACTGGACAAAAATAACAAATGAAAGATACAGATACAAAGAAATGCTCAGGCAGGAATCCTTAGCACAGTGGTAAAGCAGTATGCCCACCCAATGTAGCCAATTTTATGATTATTAGATAGTAAAAATGAACAAGATGAGTAACCAGTACGTGTTAATACATCAGGTCTTTCCAGTAGAGTTTGCATATTTATTTTCTCCATATAGAAGCAATTTCTCAAATGTCAACTCACCACAATGATAGTTACCATAGAAATGAGCACTGAATATATCTTCTGCTATATTATTAACGTGGGAGTTCTACCTCCTAGGCAGCCTTGATTCCCTACATTGTGGTATGTGCTCTGTTTTATGACTTTTTTCTTTTAATGTTAATAATAGGAGGATTTCCTTAAGACTTTCTCTACCAGTTCTTAAACAAATTAAGTTTAATTGTATTTGTTTTCACACACTAAGATTTGTAAACTTTAAGCCTATACTCTTGCACTCCCAAGATTTGAGTTGCTAACAAGAATAATAATTGTTTTGTAGTGCCTGGAGCTGGGGAAAATAGATCTGCTATACTTTATGTATACAAATGTATAATGCAGTGTGCAACTGCATCCAGATGCTTTATGGAATGTGTTGTTTTTAAATTCTGATGATTTGATAATTCCTTGGCATTCCCACAGTGCAATACTTGTGCTCTTGGTAGGGCTAAACAAGAACTCTAGACCTGTTCTGTTTGTTAAGCCTGGATGCTTTATCAGGAATTGAAAAGGGAACAGGAATATCTTCTGATTTTTTTTTTTTTCTAATCCCAGTGCTGAGGTGGTTCTCTACAAGCCACTGAAACTGTCTTTTTACCCACTGAATTATGGGAATGCCAAAAAGCAGGCAAGGTGAAATGCCGTAAAATGTTTCTGATATGGATAGAATATCCATATCAGAATTTATCATATATTAGCCATAGGAACTGAACTGTAAGCTATATCTGTGCCTTCTGTTACCTCTGAGCACGTAGCAGGAATGCTTATAGAGAAAATATAAATGCATCCCCTAGAAAATAAACATGTAGGAACTAAGCAGAAGGTTGTTTTATAGAAAATGAAAGTTGCAGAATTTACCAGAGGTTTGGAACTACTGGGCAAAACATGGACTCGTGCAGGGCACACCTGGGGGCTGGGAGCACTGGGTTCTGTCACTGCTCTGCTACGTGCTTTGGAAGCAAAGTGGAAGTGATAGCAGCTTCCCTGGTAAATGCCTGCAATGTACTGGTTTAGGGGTAGCACTGTGGATAGATGACTTGTGATCCAGCCTTGATTTCATGACAGTAATTAAAGCATGGCAAAATTTGTTTTTTTTTCTTCATAGTGATCTTAGGAAATGGTGTAAATCTTCTTCAGCATCAGTTATATCCATAGTTTGCCAAGAATTAAAATCTATTGGTTTTCCAGCTGGGGATTAATTGCCGACTTTGGGCAGCTCTTGGAATTAATTTGAGTGTGAAGGAAGACCTTGTACTGTACTGGTTTGTACTGCAGTCAGAGCAGAGGCCATTCACCATCAGATATTGGGAATACTGACGCACCCAGGGATGATGTCTCAACCAAGGAAAAAAGGATCAATTAGACTTCTGTTACAATTGCTGAGTTAGTGATTACAGCCTTGTTGGGAAGCATGAAGCAGTGTGTGTCCTTAGCAAGAAGTTTGTCCTTGGTAACTGGCAGATAGTGCACGCTGTAGCAAGATTTTCTGGCTGATTGATCTGACAGGAAAACTATCTGTGCTTTTCTTTCTTGTGTTCCCTTACAGCCATCCCTTCCTGTCCTGTATACACTTTCCAGTCAAGCTACTCATGAAGCAGTTCATCTCCTTTGCAGAATGTTGGTCTTCGATCCAGTAAGTATGATTTCAAATACATATAATACCTTTTGTTTAAGAATATTGTGAGTAAAGAACTGCTTGAACCGATTTTCTAGATTGCATTTCAAAACTTTTGGTTCCATAAGAGACACAAAAGCATCATCTTACAGTTGGCCAATTAATTTCCTCCTGGAATGAGGATTTCACAATTAAAATCTGCTGGCCTTTTGCAGAAAGCTGTGATAGAGTCAGGGGGATGAGGGTGTTTGTGAATCATGCTGTCTTTTCCTAGCTAGGTGTAGGTAGCAGAACATCAGATACTTTGATGCAGTTCTAATTAAAGATGTGTGGGTGTTTGTGGTCATGCAAGGCACAAAAAATTCCTTCTGCATACATAGATAATGTGTGTATCTGGGTAATAGTTTCCTTTTTGATGGGATGACTCGATGGGACACTTGGGTTAGGCACAAAAAGTCACATTAATGTGAAAACAGGCTATAATTAAATCCTTTATTGTGAGCACCTTCTGCCCTATCCTTCACCACTTTCTGAAACTTGTATGAAACTTATATGTTTCTTATATATAAGAATATATAAGATACTTCTAAGAACTCTGGGTGCTATATGCCAATTATTTTACTTTAAATATGTACTTAGGGACACAGGAAATCATTTTGTAGAACATGGATTTACAAAGTACTGTATTTGCTCACATTTAAATTCCTGGCGTTTATTTTGATTTATGTGAAGGTCATCACTTGAAGCTTATTGGGGGGAAAAAGTGATTTTTGAAAAACAAATTTATAAGTGTCACATTAGTGGCATTTCTATCATTGGCCACCTACAGAAAGGTCAGTGCCATCTTAGTGGTGGTGCTTTTGTAGGTGAAATGTTCCCCCTAGTGGCACCGTGTTTGCAAAGTCAAAACATGTAATAGGATTTGGGGTTTTATAGAACAATTGGTTGAAACTGATGAGTAGGTATTCCTTAGGCTGTTTCAGTAACTCTGAAAATATCCTGACTATATTTTCTTTAAATGTAATGTTTCAGTCCAAAAGAATATCTGCTAAGGATGCCTTAGCTCACCCATACCTTGATGAAGGGCGGTTGCGATACCACACCTGTATGTGTAAATGCTGTTTTTCCACATCCACTGGAAGAGTTTATACTAGTGATTTTGAACCCATCACTAATCCCAAATTTGATGACACTTTTGAAAAGAACCTCAGTTCTGTTCGGCAGGTTAAAGGTGAGTCATAATCAGCCTTTGTGTACGCTTGTATCTTCCTGCTGCATCCTTTAGCAGGGCACAGCTAGGACACATGGCCCAAGTATTTTTTTTTTTCCTTTAAGGTAATGTTCCAGGGTAAATACTGGCAATAAATCTTTTTTACTAAAAGAGTAGAAATGTTTCTGGTGGTTCTGACGTACCACAGTGTGACGCACACTAGCTGACGTGTGGAGGTGTTGCTTTGACCCGAGCAGCTGCTGGCAGTAAAGTTGTTCCCTGTGCCACTCGCTCTTTTTGAAGGCTGTACCAGAGTGAAAAGGGAAATCACCATTTTGTTTCAGGCATGAGATGTTCTCTTGATGGCTGTCTTGCAGAAGGGTCAGCGCCATCAATGAGTAACAGAAGCTGAGTGGTCTCAGTTTGGCTGCATTTCCTCTTAGCTGTGGCAGTGTGCTCACACTGAAGTGGCCGTGCCTGGTGTCTGTGCAGCAGCTGCAGCCATCAGCTCTGCTGGGGGTGCCGCTCTCCAGTAATGCAGCGCTGTGCTCGGGGTCTCCATGTGCTGCCGTGAGGAAAACTCATCTCTGCCTGGAACAGGGAGCTACTGGTGCAGGTGGTTGCCAGGGGCCAGCCTAGCTTTGTGGCACAGGAGATCTGAAGTCTGATTCCATGATAACAAGCCATAAGAAACATTATTTCTCTGGAATTCAGATCCAGCCAGGAAAGCATTCATTTTATGAGAGCAATACAGTATGAGAGAGATTAGTGGGGATTCTGTTTCTATTTGGTGGCAGCTCAAATAAGACACAAAGATGACAGGAAGAAGAAATGCATTACCTCCACAGTTTTTAACAAACGATTCAATCAGTTGGGGAAAAGATACCATTGTGCTGTGATAATGTGACTTGTGTTGGATATATCCTGAACTTGGAATTCTGAAATTCACACTGAGAGTTCCTCAGAGTTCACAAAAAAATGTTTTCTTTTTATCCCATGATTCTTTCCATTCCCTTTCTCTTTGTTCATCACTTTTCAGTACTGCATGTAGCTCTGCTGTCTTCTGTCATCTGTTGTTGTAAATGCTGTCTTTAAAGCTCGCTGACAGCAGCACAGATACCACTGCAGTACAAATGTTAATCTCATGGTGTGGTGTGTTTTATTTTTCTCTTACGTACAGAAATAATTCACCAGTTCATTTTGGAACAGCAGAAAGGAAACAGAGTACCTCTCTGCATCAACCCTCAGTCTGCTGCTTTTAAGAGCTTTATTAGGTAACTGTATGTAATCACATCTGATATTAATTCACATTTATTAGTACAGAATTCACACATCGACAGTGTTTTTGTTTTGAATTTCTGAGGATAGTGAAGGTCCGTAGATAACTTCTGAAAAAAATCCATTAAGTGTATGTGTAGTTGCATTAAAAAAATCATGTTAGAGAGACTCAGATTTTATGCATACTTAGAATACAAATACTTAGAATTTAAGTAAAATTTGTAGAAGTTTCAAGTAATATCTTTGTTAAAAAAAAAAAAAACTATTGAAATTAGAACTAAAAGATAGATGGGTTAAATTCTGATTGTAAAAATGGACTGCAAAATGACTACAACGAGGGACAGTTGTAGGTGAAGTGTCATTAAGGAAATACATAAATGAATGTGGTCCAGCACCTGGTGTTGGTGGTGGTAACTGCTGGGCTTGAGGCTGCTTTGTTTTCTTGAGCTTTTGAGGGGATGGGGTACTGAAATGTTTGCATACCTGAAACATATGCTTTCTGGTCAAGCATTAACTTTGTTGTCCATTAGCTTTTGCAAATGAACACTGATTTTCTGTGTCACTTCCATTCTAGTTCCACAGTTGCTCAACCTTCTGAGATGCCACCATCTCCACTGGTTTGGGAGTGAAGTGGAAGATAATGTACTACTGAAGATGTAATGTAGCTTTCCACTGGAGTCTGGGATTTGCAATTCTGGAGGTTAATCATGCTTGTACTGTAATTTTACTAATGAAGTTTTAAATTAACAACCACTACTTGTACAATATGAATAATATTTAGAAATGTACTAGACTTTTAATCTTGTAAAGTGGTTGTGCTTTTAGAAGAAAATATTTTACCCAGAGTTGCACGTGTTTTATGAATTATAGTGCAGCTGTGATGGCTCAGCTTGGAACAAACAGAATTGAACCAAATCTGGGGAGGATTTTTTTTAATGAAGTGAGATTGTACAAAAAGACAGACATACATTTTGATATTGAGCCATTCCTGAAGATTTTGGGTTTTCTAAAACTAAGGAATACAGAAAACTTGACTGCGACCAATCATGAAGTCACGTCGGGTGGCAGCGGCCGCAGGAGGTGGCACTGCGCCCGATGATCCAACCCTATAAATAGCTTCTCACTAGAGCTGTGATGGTGATGTGTGCTGTTCTAAAATCAGATGTTGTGAGTAGAGAGAATGAGTTTGTGACTAGGAGAGACTAAACTTCTGTTTCCTTACCCAGTATAAATATATATATATATTTAATCTATTTTTATTAGAAGTTTTTTCTGCTCTTTCTTACATAAAACCCCCCAGCATGCATCTTCTATGTGTGTAAATACTTCCATTTATGGGCTAATTTCAGAGATCCCTGACGTCATTGCTGTATAGAGAGAAACTAGCTTGCACATTTTAGGTCTGTGAAATTTTGTGAGAACTTTTTCCTGCACTGGACAGTTGAGAGAGAGAGAGAGAAGAAAAAAAAAGAAAAGGAAAAAAGCACATAGGGAGTTATGTTAATTGTGTTCGTGTCTTTAGGCAGAGCTGTGGAAGTCTTGAAATGTCACAGTAGTAAATGACTTTTATTACTTTTTGGCAAATTCTTTTTCTGTTGGAACACTGAATTCTGTGCATATGTATATATGAACACAAATTGAAGGCCTCTACCTCCTGGAGTTATACAACTTGGTTTGTTTACCTCCACATGATTTTTTTTTTTAAGTTCAGTGTGGAGACTTGAAACTTGAATGTCCCTTCCAACTTTTGTATTTAAAACAAGACTAGAAAATCGAAGACTGTTTTTCACCTGTACAAAGAAATATTAAAGGGTGGTCTTAAAATTTGAGCATTGGTCTGGAGAAAAACCGTGGTGTTTGTTATGGACAATTAACTGTTAAAGTTATTGTAAGTTATCTGTATTTAGCAGAGTATTTTCAACAAGGGTGATCTGAGCTGAAATTGGAAACTATCAGTAAGTTATGTTCGGAAGTTTTAACTTCAATGAAGTAATTATTTGCTGTGAAAGAGACAAACGTTGAATTACTGAACAAAGATGGTGCAATATCTTTGTTTTTTGTGAGGCTCCTGAGAATAGAACCAACTGAAGCATTTCAATTCACTTGAATGAGAAAGGTGTGTAATTACGAGAGCCCGAGAAGACACTGGTATGAAAGGTAAAATCTCAGAGGTTGGTCAGTTATGTGGCACACTTGCTGGTCACTTTGTAAAATGTAGATTTGGAGTACAGTGGTGAAAACATTAAATGTGACATTTGAAAAAGAAGCGTGTTATCTTTATTTCCTGTCTCATCTCCTACTTTTATTTAAGATTCAGTTGTTACAATCGTGATTAATGCTGTCTGAAACAATGCAAGTAAAAAGAGTTTATAACACCTCGTCTTGGCCGCCGCCTCCCTTCTTGCACACGCGCTCACGTGGCCGTACGTGCACGGGGCGTCCGCGCGGAGACCGCGCACAGCTCCGCGGGGCGGGGCTACGGGGGGCCACGAGGGGCGGGGCCACGAGAGCCGCTCGCGATGGCGCGGGCGCTGCGCTGCCTGGAGGCCGCCTTCGCGCTCTACTTCGTCTCGCACATCCCCATCACGCTGCTGCTCGACCTGCAGGCGCTGCTGCCCGCCGGTCTGCACCCGCAGCAAGTGAGGGCCGGGCGCGCTCCGCGGGTGCCGCCGGGTGTCGCCGACCCCGCGGTTCGGTCTCCGTGCGTAGAGGGGCGATGGAGGGAAGGCGCCTTAAACAAAATGACGCTTAACGGCGGCGCCGCGCTCCGTGCTTCGAGTCCGCTCGTTCTTTGGGCGTTAGGGTAGATGCGGCTGTCGGCCGTGGAAGGGGGGCGCGCGGCCGCTCGTGTCGTTGCGGTGCCCCGAGCGGGGGGCGGAGAGGCGCTGTGCCGCGGATGGAGCGCCGCGTGCCGGGCGGATCGCTGCGCGTCTCCGGTGGGCCGCGTTCTGAATGGAACCGTAGGGCTAGGGGACGGTTGGCATAACGAAACCTATGAAAGGAGCAGATGAATAGAAGACCTCTGCTCTGGCCGTCAGGCTGAGCTCCGCAGCTTGGTACTGGGCTTTACATCTAATGAGTACGTTTTCTGCCATCTGCAAAACCCTTCCATTAGGGAAGCCATTTTTAATTAATAGTTAACTTGCAAATCTCAACACGTATCTCTGTTCAAAGTCCAACTTAAAGGTATGCTGGAGTTTACATTTCTGTCATGGAAACCCATTGCAACTCACTAAGCTAAAATCCTCCCGTCGAGCCATTGAAGAATGGAGTTTGTCCCACTGCAGTAATGGCTCCATCCAAGCAGCGCAGGAGGGTCACGGTTTGCCCCCTTTGCAGGCGATGCTCGGTGTATTCATGTGCGGTTTTGTTCTTTCTCTGCAGCTGACGGAGCTGCTGCGCTGGTATGCCACCACCTTCCGGGACCCCATGATGCTCCACCCCCCGGAGTGGTTCAAGGCGTTCATATATTGCGAAGCCGCCCTACAGCTGCCGTTCTTTCCCGTCGCAGCGTATGCCTTCTTAAAAGGTTGGTGTGAACAACATGTGAGAACGTGTCCCATGCAGCATTTCTGCACAGCACATTCTGTGCAGGGGTGGTTTATCTATCAGTCCTAAGCAGCGAAGGGCCACAGCACACAGAGTGCTGTTTTCATGGCAAGTTTCTCCTGAGAACGCAGCGTAGAGTGAGCCCTGTCAGAAGCTAAAATGGTGACTCAGAGACCCTCTTCAATTGCTGTCACTTATGTGTAACCAGCATCAGCCACTGACATGTGCTAAGCTCCAGCATGGATGAAGCTCTGGGTTGAGCTGTGTACTTATTTTATCACTTTAATACCCTTAGCAATTGCACCATCGTTCCAAGTTTCCACAAAGTTGGATCATTCCATGGGTTGCTATAAGTACTTCATTTCTGTTACCCGTGATGCCTTTTGGCTCGTGCTGTGATAGACGCACAGCTGATGTTCTGTTAATTTACGAGTGTCTGAATTCCGTTTGATTCCCACTGCCTGAATATTGCTTCCTTGCTCCTTCTACCCAGGTGGCTGCAAATGGATAAGGACTCCTGCAATTATATACTCCACCCATGTAGCTACAACGTTGTTTGCTATCCTGGCTCACATCCTGTTCCATGATTTCTCAGCATCAGAGCATCTGGGTCCTCAGACACTGCGTGAGCGCCTCATTCTGTTATCTGTATATGCACCATACTTGCTGATACCACTTCTGATTCTTTTTACCATGCTGTACAGCCCCCAGTACAACCAGGTGGAGAAAAGGAAAAGGAGGTAGTCTGCAGTAAAAGGTGTAAGCACAACTTTTCCATTAGTTTTGATCCAGACCCCAGTCCTCTGACAAACACCAAGCAATGATGTCAGCTGCAATACCTATTACCAAAGCGTCACATTCCTGCAAGGAAAGTTTGAATTGGCTTTTGTTCACAGCTCTTCCATCAGAAATAGGTTTGGCAGAAGCCTGTATTAGCAGTTCCAGGTGGTACCTGGGTATTTGTAGCTTAAGGGACCCGGCAGCTCCCTTCCCATTGTCGATTTTGTGTGGTACTTCTGTTTTAGGAAAGTGAACTTCCAACCATTAAACATATAACCGTATGATGGAGGCTGGAAACTGCAGCCCACGTTTTTCCTTCAACTTTCCTTTTTCCAAGATTATTTCAGGTTGAAATTTGTCTTCAATAACATATTCAACAAAATCCTTAACTGATTACATATAAATTTGCAAAGCTAAAATCTTTTTCTAAGCTGCTTTTGAAGCATTTCAGATCATGTAACAATCCTTACCTTCCTCATCCTTTCATCTAAAATTTCACCTTATTTTTCTCTGCTCCAATTTTGATTACTTGCAAATGCCTGGTCAGTGATAAATGTGCCAAAATCTGGATTTCTGAATGCTTTCTTTTGTTTGACAATCCCTCCTGGATTTCTTTTGATTACTTCAGTAGCTGTAAACAAGGATTTGTAAACTTTTCCATGAAATAACTTCTAGTGTGGTAATAAATAACTGCATTCCAAATTGCATTTCATTTCTGAAAGGAATAACTAAGAACAACATAATCTTTGAGAGCTTAGATAAAGAAAAACACTCGCGTTATACTTTGAAGTCATAGAAAATAAAAACAACTGCCGGTAGACTTTTTTTTTTCTCAGTTTGATCTGTAAGAATAAAACGTGAAGACTCGTGTAAAATTATAGGCCACTGAGCAGGCTCTTTCAGTCACTGCCTTATTATTTTCAGGACTTTACTGATGTATAATTTAAACCTTCCACAAGCTTTGAAAAGGCCAACATTTTCATATTTGGTTGCCTAAAGACAGACATAAAATGTATGTATTGCCATTCCAACACAAGCCTTGATTTTAGATCACAGGCATTCAGGTTTTAAATGTCACATTTGTATTTATGGTTTGTATATGTTCCTGGTGCCGCTACATGCTGAGTTGTTTGTCTCATCAGTGTGAAGTTCTGTGGTTAAAATGCCAGTGAAAGTATTCCACCGTGATATTACTTCAAGCACAGTTCTTAATTCTATTTTCTTTCTGTGTGCAACTGACCAACTCTGTTAATCACAAATTTGTCTAACTAGTTAAAAAACTAACAGGTAGGAGTTACTACTGCTTCTCTCAGCTGCATGTTGTGTTGTTAGGAATGTGAAAATTACTACATGAGGGAAATCCTTCTTGATGACCATCCAGGGAGTCACAAACTTACAGGCTCCCCAATAACACCGCGGAAAAAACTAATTCTGGTATATCCAAGAAGGTGAAAAACAAAACTTTATTTCCTGATTTCTTTGAAAGAGCTGTACATTTCAGAAAGTGACAGACATTAACATAGGAACAGTAGTGTAAATTCAACTACAATTTGAATTTGAACTACTGACTGTACAAAACTTCTATAAAAATCAAAGGACAGAACAGTCTTACATCTGTTAGAAAGCCCTCCTTATTGCCACTTTTAGTGTAATCCACACTGCATTAAAAGACACTTTTATTTGCACAAACCATCTGTATTCATTAATACACAGTGAAAAATTGCATATTTCTGAAATTCTGGAATGCTCATGTTTCCAAGTTAGTCTTTATCTTAAAGTCTTCTATTTCTGAAAAATGAATTGGTCAATGAATTCGTTCTGGTCCGCTTCAATTTTACACAGAGTCTCATATTCTATTCGGTATCTGAAAGACAAAGAAAATAGGTTACCAGCTGATGATATATTACAGTGCTCACTGGTCTGAGAAGGAAGCTTAGGCTATATGTGTGTCTTTTTTAAAGCAACAGTTATGAATTAGAACTTTGCATTATGAATTAGACTTTGCAGTTCTAACATGCCTTTACAAGTCAGCTACCCAGCACTCTGTTACAGTTTTATTAATTTCCACAACTGCATGATCTCACATCACCTCTATTCAGTTAGCCACAAAGCTATTAGAAATGATCCTTCTCAGTACGTGGCTGTTTCTCTCATATGCTACACGACTTTCTTTTCCAACTATTACATCAGTGCCCCAAAAGTATTTAATAGAAAACTCACCTTTCCAGTTGCATCTTTTTCTCAGCTATTAAAGCCTGAAGTTGCTGTTCCTGTGCTTCTCTTTGCTTTGCTATAGACTTCAGCAAATTTCGTGCACCAATGGCCTGTCAAAACAGACGTTTGGTGATGGAGCTGTACAGGGATCTTTAATCCCTTTCACTACCAGCACGTCACGATTAAAGTGCTTCAGCCATGCAAACAGCAAAAGGGGGTATCGTTCTGCTGAATGGGCTGTGGAGCAAGCACAGTCCCTGTTGAGGCTGGGCAGGTTAAGACATTTGAGGCTTCCTTCCAACCTGAGATATTCCTAACAGCCTGAAATAAAAGTCACCAGCTTCTCTGGAAATGCAGCCTGACCCCTGGTGACTGGCTACCAACAGACAGGCTCCAGAATTTCTCCCACAGAACAAATAAGGAAAAATTAATCACCTACAGTTGTGCTGAAAATTCATTTCCAATTCCATAATAAAGTGAGAAAATAAAGAACACTTGGTGACGTGTAGAAGTACACATTTCAGAAGTATTACAGAGGTTCTTATTGCTTGGATCTTTGGATAGCCCTCTCCTCCTCACAGAGCCCATCGTGCCTCTTGAGAACTATGTCCTACTAGGAGAAGGTGTGATTGGAGAGATGTTTTCTCTCCACAAGCAAATGGAGCAAGACAGATAAGCAACAGCAGCAGAGTTGTTAAATGCAGGAGTTGTATGGCACTGAGTGTGCTCAAAATATTCCAGCTGTTAATGAGTTATGTGGAGCCTTTGTGCTCACACTGCACGCAGATGGGGCCGCGGGAATGCCCGTATGACGCTGACAGGGCCGCCGTGCTGTGACAGGACGGTACGGGTGGCTTTTCACACACACATACAGCAAGGAGCGGCAGACAGGAAAGCCCGTAACGGCACGGTACCTTCATCTTCTCGCTCTCAGCAGCTTTGGCCAGCTGGTCAACGAGCTCGATTAAGCTACCCACTGTTTTTTGAAATTCTACTATTTCTGAAAAGAAAAACAGTCACGTGGTACCCAAAACAACACCACAGGAGACGAACGCTCCCACAACGACAGCGAGGCGCCGCTCTGTCCCCAAGCCGCGCAGTGCGCAGGCGCGGTCGGGGCTCTTAGCACTACGCGGCGGGAAGTGGAGCGCCCCACGGCCCGGCCCCGGCGCGCAGCACTCACTGTCCACGAAGGCCTTGCACTCCTCGCGGAGCTGAGCCGTTTGCTGGGCCACGTCGGGATCGAGGACGCGCAGCTTGTTCAGCTCATCGAAGTGCAGCCCCGCCGAGCCCAGCGCCGCCTGCGCCATCGCCCAGCGGGACGGGACCTACGGCCCCTCACGGCTGCCACAGCGGCCAGAGGAAGCACTTCTGGGAGGCGGAGGGCGGGAAAAAGTACTTCCGGGAGGCGGAGGGCGGGAAGAAGTACTTCCGGACTGCGGCGGGCGGCAGAAAGCACTTCCGAGCCGTAGCGGGGCGCGCAGGAAGTGAGGTATTGCCGCGGGCCGCAGCTGTGGGGCGGTCGCAGGCGGTGAGCGAGCGCCGGGTTCGGGTGCGGTCCTGAGAGGTGGCCGTGCGCGGGCGGGGTTGCGGACACGGAGCTTCGGGCTCGCCGCCGCGTTTGGGCCTGGGGCGCTGCTGAGGCCTGGGACGCGCGCCGCGCAACGGCCCCGCATCACCGGGCCCGGCGCTGCCCGGACAGGGCCGGAGCGGCCCGCACAGCCGGTACGGGGCAGATGAAGGGTCGGTGCGGGGCGGAGCGCGCGTCTGGGCACGAGCAGTTCTGCTCGGGGCGCTCGGCGCGGAGTTTTCGTTTTCTTCTGGTTGCTTTCTCTGTTTTGTGCGTCTTTTTTCCATTGTATCTTCTTGTGTTCTTCACTTGAGCTGTTAGCACCGCTCCTTTTTATGGCAGCGCTGAGCAGGGACCGCTTCCTGAGCGGCTGTGTCGTTGTTGAGCAGCCCTCCGGCCGGAAGGAAAACACGGGAAGCATTTTCTCTTGTTAATGGGGGTAATTAAAGGTTCCGTCGTTGTTTACTGCAGAAGCCTCCTCCATGATCGGTTATCAGCGATCCCGGTATTGGCTTTGTCTACTGCTTGGATGCAAATTTGGCCTTTTTTTTTCTCTTTTTTCCTTTGTTCTTCTTGGTCAGAAACCTTACGATGTGCCACAAGTGAGGCAACCAGCAGAAACGTTCACTCTGCATGTGTTTAGAGAGACGGCCGTTGAGATTGGAAAGCTCCATGCACACCCAGAGCTCTGGCTCATTACGGACTCTGGCTGTCCTTAAAAACATGCTTTTATTTTGGTGAAAGGGTTCTTGTGGTCTAAAGACACTGAAGGACAAACCTGCAGACCTGAATTGTGTTTCTGTTTTCACCAGAGGTTTTAGGTGTAGGACAGTGTGCTGGTGGTTCTACTTCTGGTTTACTTATGTGTGTGAGAATATAACCCATAGTTAATAAGAAATATTACTGGAAGTAACTTTGTTACTGGCGATGTGTTCAGTGGATTTCTTTAACCCTTAGCTGCTTTATTTGAGTAATTAACTTCTTAAAGAACACAACTGTAATAAGCAATTTTTAGTTGCTGTTGCTTGGTTACTGGTGGGGAATTACTCTTCTGGCCAATATCATGCTGACTTTTTAACTGAAGCAAATATTACAAAGACTGGATGTTTTTTAGGCTTACCCGTCCTCAAACAATAATAAAAAACTACATTACATTGACTGTTGATTTTTTTTTTTTCCCTCTAGGAGTGAGGGGAAAAAAAACTGAATAAAAGGAGTTTCCAGAAAATAGAATGTAACGTTTCAGCAATTCAGTATCAAGTTATTTGAAGAAGTTGTAGCTGCTATAAGAGTATCACGTTAGAATATTTTTTTAATGTAATCCCCAGGTGAAGGAATTGGAAAAAGCTCTTCCGTTTGTTTCCCTCCTGCAGGCAAAAAAGTTACATTATTTCAGGAAGTTGAAAAGGAGCTGAATTCCATCTAGCACTTAACCTTGGGCTGCAGTGTTGTACACTGATAGTAATGTTGGCTGAAGACTGAATAACAGGAAGTCCAGAAGAGTTCAGCTTGCCTCGCTAACAGTAATGCAGTCATAATGTCTGTGTGATGCTGAACAACTTCTGTATTGCTGTGTAAGTTGTTTAAAAATACACCTAAATTTTGTTTTGTCAGAACATGTGTAGATGTGTCCTTAGGAATATACTGGATTTGTCTCTTCACTGTGGGCTTCATGACTTTGTTTCTTTGTGAAAATTCCTGGCTTTTGTGTTGACCTTAAACATTTCCATTTCAAGAGTCTGGAGGCTATGAATGTTTTTGCCTTTCCATCTTCACCCAGTGACTCGTGACTCATCGCCAATCACGGCGGAATCCATCAAGCCCACGCTCTGCAGGGTCGTCATCTACCTACAGAAGGAGATGTCGGGGGACACATGTCTAACCACCACCCTTTGTCCAGCTGTGGGACCCAAGCCTAAAACTTGTAGCTTCAAAGTTGGCAGCCTTGGTAACAAGTATGTGCGACTAAATGTTGGGGGCTCCTTGTATTACACTACAGTGCAAGTCCTGACCAGGCACGACACAATGCTGAAGGCCATGTTCAGTGGTAGAATGGAAGTTCTCACAGATAAGGAAGGTAAGTGAATGTCTTTTGTTGTTGAGGATTTGGTAAAGTAACTGCTGGGGTATTTTTTGTTTGTTTTTAGTATATATTTAAGCTATGCTCAATGAAAGGCGTGGAGAAAGCTGTATTCCAAAAATAACCAGGAACATTAGGCTGCCAAATCCCATTGGCTCTACCAGTCCTCTGTGCTTTATATAAATGTGTGCTTTTGTTACTAAAATTGACGAGCGGAAGGACTGGTTCTCTTTCCTGCAATCACACTTGATATGCAGATTGTTGATGTTTTCATGAAGACTGAACAGACAGTATGTGGGCTGTCATATCTATGGTGTTATGTAGTGGCATTAATCAAAATGTCTTTAGGGAGGGGAGATTCAGTCTTCAGCTTTAAAGCTCAATGCAGCCTTGATTGCTGCACTGAAGATTTTTCAGGTAGGCTGAATCTTGCTGAGTGCCACGTAAGACTAAATCTGTCTGGCCCAGCAGTTCTTTGTAAGCGCCTCTACCAGAATGGAAGACAGGATTTGTCTTCCGGCAGCCTTAGCTGGAGAATCTGGCAGTGTTTTGACCCTCTTTCCTATGTCACCTTATATAGCTAGGTCCTAAAATAAAGTAACTTTTTTTTGTCTGCCTTCCACTTTATGAACAATGATTGGGCACTTTATTAAGCCCTCTGTCTGTGTGTGTCCTTTGCTATTGTTTGCCAGCAAGTCAGACATCCTGTTTCCTAGTGAATGTGACTGCAGGGAAGTTTCAGAATCACAAAAACTGTCTACTGCTGCTTCCTGTGCTGTATGCCCTCCTCTACTTCTTCCTGATCCATCCTTGTCCTGTTCCTTTTTCCTGTTTGGAGACTGGAACAGCATTTTTCCCTCACTGGCTCTGTCAATTAAATAGATGTAAGCTGGTGACTTCCTGTCATAATTAGAAAGATTTATTCCTTTAACTGAAACATAATACAGAAAGGATGAAGCACAGAAAATAACTTTGGTACAATGGCTGATCAAGCCAGGTTCTTGCTGCAGTTTTTTTAAACGTCTCGTGATAGCTTATGGCTTCTCTTCTGGGGTGCTGGAAATTGAGAATACAGACAAGGTGCCAAGGGAGTGGTTCCACTCTTAGTTTCTGTTCTGTAACATACCAATTTGTTGAAAGTCAGTAAACTCTTCCCCTGAATGGAATTGGAAGAATGTTGTGTAGTTTCAGGCAATACTTGGCTTACTGAACCTCTCTGAGGAATTTGGTTGGTTTTTTTTTGTTTGTTTTGTTTTTTGCCTCCTAGTGTTAAGGTCATTGAAATGTTGTGATGATTATATTTCAGGCTGGATTCTTATAGACCGTTGTGGGAAGCACTTTGGAACCATTTTAAACTATCTCCGAGATGACACAATTGCACTTCCAAAACACAGACAGGAGATCAAGGAGTTGATGGCAGAAGCCAAGTATTATCTCATTCAGGGCTTAGTTGATATGTGCCAAGCAGCTCTGCAGGTAAGAAATGGAAGTAGCCAAAGTAACATAGCAAAAATTAGACAGCAGTTAAGTAAGATGTTGTCCAGTCCATTTATCAAACCCATGGTTTTCCTTGTTCTGTGTGCATACCTAACATGCTGCAGTGCTTTGGATAGAGACAAAATCTGGTTTATGATCTCCCCAAGTATGTTTTCAGACCTTTGTGCTGTCACAGCACAGCCTTGCAGACTTCTTATGCCTGAGCTCTGAATATCTTTGAAAATGTAATAACTTTTTTTAAGTTTGAATTTTAATGTAGAAAAAAACTGATATGGTAAGCACTATTTACTTTAAGGACTTTTCTATCATTTCATTGCTATACATTGCAAGTATGTAAATCTGAGTTAGTATTATTAATTCACCCAGTTCCTATGAGTTCAAGTTCTGCTGATTTAAATCAGCTTGTTTGGTAAGCTTTTTTAATAAGGCTAGCCCAGTTATTTTGTGTATGATTAATAATATTTTGTGTAGGACAAAATGAAATACTTAACAAATACCTCACGCAATAGGTTCAATATGCTTCTTATATCCACTGAAAAAAATGTAAAGGTACACTGACAATTCTCCTTCTGGTTGGGAATTCAAAACATTTCTTCTAAAAACAAAATGTTCCAAGGCTTTCCTATTAGCTATTGAGCTCTCCTTAATTTGCTACGTGAGGAATCTGGATTCACAGACTGTACCACACACTCTTGATTGCTGCTTTTGTATGGCAAGGGGCTAAAGTCCATTTTGGTGACGTACTGTTCTTGCCAAATGTTCAGTTCATAATGACTGATATTCTTCTATACTGCAATCTTTTGATTTGATTAAAACTCATACCACCCTTTTCTTCAAAAAAGGACAGAATAATAAAACCACTTAAAGCAGATATGACTTGAGCTCAGAGTCTTTGCTATAGCTAAGAAGGATGTTCACCTGCATCCTAGTATTTCAATTATCACTGCCTTCTGGGAATAAGACATCTCTCCGCTGTATTTCTGGGTTGCAGATCAAGGTAATGCTCTGTGGTTACTATAGCAACACAGAGCTTTTCCTTTGCATCACAGGGTTTGGAAACATGGCTGGAGGGCTTGGAAGAGCAAGCAGCAGCAGATGTTAGTTTTAGCATTGATGTCTCTAGACAGTTTATTATGAGGTTTATTTCTATTTCATTTTTTTTTTCAAAACAGGACAAGAAAGATTTGTATGAACCTGTCTGTAACATCCCTATTATCACATCTCCTAAAGAAGAAGAAAGACTAATAGAATCTTCAATGAAAGTAACTGCTTTTCTCCATCTATTCAGTGAGAAACTGAATTTTTGCTAAATGTGTTCAAAGACAAAGGTTAACTTTTTTTTTTCCTCCCATTAGCCTGTTGTTAAGCTGCTGTACAATAGAAGCAACAACAAATATTCTTACACCAGGTATGTCACCAAGTATTTCCCCCACTGGGAAAGTTTAACTTTGGGGGTGGAGGAAGGTGTGGTACAGCCTAACTTGTATTTTGTTATTTAGCTTACAACAGTGCTGTTATGTGGATTTGAGTAAAGTTAGTTTTGGTTGATATGAATCTAAATGAAATTTGGAGGAGGTGACAAACTATCTGAAATGTGCTGGAGGTGTGTGCCTGAGAAAGATGAACAGAAATAAGGGACGAGAAATATGAATTATGAGGCTACTAGCTGAAATAAAATAGAATGCAAACTATTAACAGGGTGTTAGCTTTTCAGTGTAAAGCCACTGCAGCTATGATTCCTCTCTCCCCAGTTTTGCACTCTGTTTACCCTGACCTACAGAAATTCTTGATGTTCCATCTCTTCCAGTGACTCTAGATGAATTAATTATTTGGGTACAAAGGAAAGCAAAGCATCTGTTCTGCTCAGGAACAACCCAGATAGGGCCAGTGCAAGAATTCACTGGCTTTTCATTTAGTTTAATGGTTTAACTATCAGGATCCATTTATTATGATGCTATCAGAATGGCGCTGGATTTTCCCAAACCAGTCACTGAAGTGATGTGAGTAATCCTTTATGCTGCGCAAAATTCTCAGTTTCAGCCTTTCAGTCTAACATACAATCTTGGAAGTTTTTTCTCTAGGCAAACTGACTGTCTTTCTGTCAGAGAGATGGATTCTAACAATCATGAAATTTCAGGTAGTCAGGAAATGCTACCTGGGGGAGTGCTGAAGAGCAGCCTGTTTTTCAGCAAACTGCATTTTGTATCTGGCAGTCATTCTGCACTCCTCCTGGTGTTATCGTTTAGTTTATGGCAGTGATGCTAAAGCAAGTGCAGAATAGCATATTAGTCATCATGGCTCTGGAAATGTAAACATGCTAGCAATGAGAGCAACAGAATCCTAGATACCAGTAGGTGCTGGTATCTCGACTAACCATAGGATTCTAATTATTACTTGAACATAAATCTTCATGCCTTGATGGTGTTTAAATGAGGAATTTTTATTCAAAATTCTTTGCTGGCTTCTAACAACCAAAGGTTGTCTCCTTCTCTTATTCCTAATCAACATTATGAAAGGAGTTTTCTTAGTTATATAGTCATTGTGGTCATGTATCAGAAATGGATGAAGACTTCTAAATTCTTTTTGCAGCTCTGCAGTTGATAAAGCCTGGGATTTGATGCTGGCTGAATCCCAAATTGCTTTCATCACATGATATCTTAAGAGCTGAAGATTCTGTTGGGTTGCACATCATACTTTTTTGATTTAGATCTGAACAGAAGTACATCTCGGACTAAGTATTTTATGTAAAGCCTAGTTGGCTGTCCTTAGCAGCACTGTCTTGGTTCACAAGTATTCATAGCCTTCTGGGAGTACTTCCAAAAACTAAGGCACTGCACACAGAAGTACAATTTCATTCCTCTGGGTAGGTTCATGGCAGCAAAGTGCGAACCTTCAGCATTTGGGTCCAATGAGTAAGGAATTTTACTGTTAAAGCTAGTAAGGTTAGCTTTGTTTTTGTGTCAGTAATATGCTTGCTATCTTCCACATATCTGCACACAATTTCCTAGTCACTTATAAAATGAGATCAAAAGGTACACTGAGTACAAGCTTTAGATAGAGCAGCATTCAAGCTAATATCAGAAGGATAATGCTTTTAAGTTCTTTTTCTAATTTGTTCAAATTGGATGTTTGTTGGTCATTATGTTCTTATTTAAATAATATTTAAAATTTTAAGACTAACATTCTGATGGTTCTACTTGATTTTAAAGCTACAACATGATACTTATGTTTTTTCTCCAGAACATCTAGATCTTGCTTAGAAAATTAATCAAGATCCTAAATTGTTCTGCCTGTCAATAAAATGTAATTTAGTAAATAATGTATCCACCCTAGAAATTTGTATAAGGTATGGCTAGTTTTACATGCAGAACACCATCGTTTTTAGCTAGCCTTTGAAGACACATTGACTCTTCAGACTTGGCTGTTACTGAGCTAAACAGAACTGTAGTTAGCATATGATTTAATTGTCTTGAGCATAAGTCAAGAGATAATTGCAGATAGTTAATGTAATTATTTGGGAAATTATGCTGTCATTATTAATTATGTAACTTAACTTCTGAAGGCTGGTGTGTTTGTTCATGAAAATCAGAGCATCTTATTTGTATCTGAAGTTGGCTACTACCCTCTTTTCTTGGCAGCATATGGCAATGAGTCACTACTTACTTGTATTCTGCACTTAGAGCAATGCTTAAAACTGTGGTGGAATAGGCACAGAAACTCTGTAGAGATAGCCAGTGGAAAAAATAAAACCTTTTTTTGTTTCGTTACAGTAATTCAGATGACAACTTACTGAAGAACATAGAACTGTTTGACAAACTCTCTCTCCGATTCAATGGCAGAGTTCTTTTCATTAAGGATGTCATAGGGGATGAAATCTGCTGCTGGTCTTTCTATGGACAGGGTCGGAAACTTGCTGAAGTCTGTTGTACCTCTATAGTGTATGCCACAGAGAAGAAGCAAACCAAGGTACAGGAGTTGTACCCACTTGTCTATTATAGTTTGTAGTAAATCAGTTGGATAATGCATAGTGGAAAGATGTGGATAAACCAAATTTCTTGGGGGAAGCAATGTCATTTCTTGGGGAGATTTTTATAGTGGCAGTCATAAATATTGACTGGAATTGATGGTCAGTGACCTGCATGTTACTTGGATGGTTTACTACGTACAGGGCTGCAGCATGATCTGGTAAAAGATGGCATGTACAAGGTAGAACTCAGAGAAGACTGAAGGACTGCAAATGGTAATTCTGAAAGCACAGTCTTTTTAGCACTAATCTGTAAAGTTGATGGAATTTGTGTCCCAAAACCATGTCAATGCCTATAAACTCTTCTCTAATTAAGTAAGGATTTAAATTTTATTATACCTACTTAAGTTTACTTCATTGCAGTTACTCAGACTTACCAACTTTGTTTCTGTTGCACTGATGTAGTCATTGTGTGTAATTTGACTAAATGGTTGTGTCTCTGTTATTTCTGGGCAGGTGTTCCAGTCAGGTTAGCCTGTGTAGATCAGAAAATGACATCTGCTGTTCTTTTTAGGTTGAATTCCCTGAGGCGCGTATTTATGAGGAAACTCTAAACGTCTTACTGTATGAAACACCACGAGTTCCTGATAACTCTCTGCTGGAAGCAACCAGCAGGAGCCGAAGCCAGGCCTCTCATAGTGAGGATGATGATGGTTTTGAACTTCGTGACCGAGTACGCCGAATCCATGTGAAGAGATACAGCACCTATGATGACCGTCAGCTTGGCCACTAGCATGTCAGTTCAGGAGAGAGGGGTTGGTTTCAAGGCTTGTATCAATATTCTTTGATGGAGATCAGGAAGTAGGGAGGGATCAGATCGACTCTGGACTGATTTTTTCATTTGGCTTCTTGTCTCCCTAGAGAAGCAAATGGGCATTTATGCACACAAAGCAACACTAAAGGCCAAGGGCTTTAAGAACTAAGATGTTTGTTTTGCACCATGTGCTTTAAACACAGACTGGCCCCTTTTTCATGTTACATGAGAAATGTATTCCAAAACACTGATTCTGACCATTTGTGGTTGCTCTTTTATATCTAATGATGTGCTGTATATCTTACTTCCTGTAGGAAGTACTGCTTTTCCTGAATGAGATGGAGTGATTTGAAAATATTTTTTTCAGTTACCTGTCCTTTTAGGGTTTGGTGTAATGGAACTTCCAGTTAAATCCAGACACTGAAGAGGGGGTGGAAAGAACTCAAACATGACTACTTCTACCAAACACTACAGCTGATAATCCCTGGAGGAAAGAGTTAGCTATCCACTAGTCAGATGCACTGCATATGTGATTTCTTCCACCTATTTTTCCTTTGTGCACATACAGCAATTTGTGTTCCAGTATAGTTGTATTTAAAACCCATTAATTCTAAGGCATGTTTTTCTGAGAAGTTAAATCATCAAAAAATCTCCCCCTATGAAAAATAAGAAATATCTGGAAATTTAAATACATAAAGAATGACATGTCACGGGAACTGGAAAAATATATATGGTGAAGGAAGAAAGTCATCAAATAAGAAAACTTCAAGAATGGATTGTGGCAGGGTTGGCGTTGTTCAGGGCTTTGATAGTGTGATCCTGTTTATGTAAACAATGGCAGCCTGTAGAATTACATAAATTTTACGTTAGTTTCCCCCCATGGCCCAAAAGCGTCATTTGATGTTAAATTTCTCTGACAACGGGGAAAAAATGCAGTGGCTGGGGAAGTGCAGACTACACAGTTGTAATGCTACATAATATTAACATACTGAAGAGTTAGTTTAAGTTTTGAGTTCTGAATCACTTCTAGAGCATAGAAGTTGAAGTAGAGAGAAGAATAATCGTTAAAACTTTGTTCTGGCATGCAGGAAGCCCTGGACAGAGGAAAGAGATGGTAAGCTGAAATATCAGCTTTATTCTGTATTCTGAGTGCTTGATTGGGTGCTAATTTTAGAGGACTATTCAGAAGGTTGGAGTCCCAGCTGTTTTGCACATTGGGTCTCTAGAAAAACTTTGATGTTTAGTATGGAAAGTTGCTAATTTCTTTTTAACTGTTTGATTGTATGTTTCAAGTGTAGGTTGCAGATTCAAATTTTACCACTGTTATAAATGGTTATTACTTGAAGGTTGCTCACTGACACACATGGACATGTGTCAGTGGCTTAGTGTGCTCCACCACTGCTTTTATTTCCTTATATTTTATGTGGAGGTGGAAGCCTCAGATTCCATGGTTAGTCTTGAACTCCTTTGACCAGTGCCAAAATTACATATAAGCTTTAAAGCAAATTAATGCAAAAGCCAAATCAATGAAGTCATAACTAAAATTAAGATAGAAGATGATTAAAAAAAAAAGGGGGGGGGGAGGGAACAAAACAGTGATTTCCACTCAATTAGGCTTTTGAAAATGTAACTGTTGAGGCTTTGTATGAAGAAGCTAATGGCTGCAAAATGTGGGAGGTTTATTGCCTAATTGGGCCTCCATGTGAAAGGCACTTACTTAATTCTCCTCACATTCAGGAAGTAATGTTGGCACAGTAATGCACCTGCCTTTTTCTGAAAGGCCTCTTTAAAACTAACAACTTCTTCCCTTTTTATATTGCTTTCTTCTAGTTGTTTCCCAGCTGTTTTTTCTATTGTGCCAGGAAAAATACAGCTGCTGAGATTAGTTTTGACTAAAACTTTTGTTTTTAATTGTGATAAAGCATGATGTGGATTTTCTTTCTTTTTTTTTTTTCAGTTGATTCTTCTTCACTGATACTACTTAAATTTAATCATGGTGGGTGCTTTGAAGCTACCAGCAGAGACTGTAGCAATATGGTCTTTTTGCTGTACTTGGTAGTTTCAGTTTATTCTCGTACTTTTATTTTTCCATTGTGTAACAAATAAGTCTGCCATTTAAAATTCATATGTATGGCATTTCTATTTCTTGGCAAATGATTTTTTTTTCGTGTTACTGTTATAGTGAATGTTAGCAGATTAAGTAAGTGATGCAGGTAGCTTTGCACAACTATTCAAAGAATTTATAAGCAGAAAAACGATCTCTGAGGAGGTCAGGTTTGGGAAAAAGTGTGAAAGAGAATGAGCATCAGAATGGTCTGCTGGTACAGATACTTCAGTTGGTGGTTCACATCTGTGCTCACAATATTCCTTAAGAGGATTGATTCAAGTTGTGGAATTCTTACTATGCTGTAAGAAACAGGGGAAAAAAAAAAAAAAAGGCTTGTGCATTGATTTAGCTAGTTCTCTTTTCCTTGTGTCCCATAGCAACAGTTAGGTTTGTCTATTTAAAAGACAGTTTTAAAACCATGGTCTTGGTGTTTGTCCTGATAAGATTTTCAGGATGTGGCTGAGAAGATCCTAGGTGAATAGCTGTGGCTGGATTTCACTAACAGTCCTATAGTTCCCTCCACTGGTGGACAGATCAGGAATTGGAAAACATCAGGAAACTCACTGTTAGGCATGTTCTGGGATGTCTGCACACCACTAAATGATAGTACTATTTAGAGACTCCAATCCTAGGTACAGCTGCTGTACTCATGTTTCTGATAAAACCTGGAATGCCCTGGGTTGTTTCTTACCTGACTGGTTGTGTAATTGCATAATTTACAAGAAAGCTCAGTGACTGTAAATGTAGACATGGATTCTGCCATCACTTACACAGTTCATAGATTAAACTTCTTTTTCTTGTGCAAGTACAAACTAATTTATTTTCTCTTAGGAAGAGCCCTGCTTATCTGACATTGTTCCAGTGTGGAATGTCAACTGAACGTTCTTTCCACCAAAATCATGACATTGATAGTACAATCTGACTGCTAAGCTCTGATTTTTAACACTGCAGTTCTGACATAATGTGTACTTTATATTCTCATCATACTTTGCTTTACCTAGGTCAAGGATATAAGTTTTGACATACATACTAGAACATATTTCAACAACCTGGTATAATGGAAAGAAAGCAGCACTGAAAAGGGTGATGCAGCATGCACTTGTTTGCAGTAAGCTGACCCCTTTTAGAGCAAACAGCTGTGCTTCCTAAGAATATTCTCTGCTGGCTTTAAGTATCACATTATCCTCCCTACTAAGGTGATACAGATTTCTAATTATATGCATTTGTGTCTGTTAATTAAGAGCAATGACTTCCTACATAGAATATCAACACTGGATGTGTTTTCTGATATGACTAAATTTAAAGTAGCCATTAGGAGGAAGAGGTACCTCTTAGCCTCATCCGTAACCTTACTTTCTTCACTTCTGAATTTAAGTGAACTTTTGTGCATTCAAACATTATATTAGCAGACTGAAAGAATGAATGGAAAACATTAACTGACATTTATACACAAGCAATGTAATAAAGTGTTACATGATTCTCTAATAGGATCCTAACATACTGAAAAACAAACTCAGCTTTTCAGCAGAGAAGGAACCTTGGTGCCTTGAGTGAATGTCTTATGTTAAATAGTTCTTCAATACTGGTGTTAATTAGGCAATAATGTCAAAAGAGTGAGCTCTGCATGGCAGCAGCCTCCAACTGCTTGATAAATGCCAAGGCAAAACTAAGTGCTTAACCTTCACTTTGACATTTAGTTTTTGGAACAGGAGACATTTATCCTATTGTAACATTCCAGTGACTTCACATCTCTTGCAATTTTTGATTAAAAATTAAAAAAAAAAAAAAAAAGCTGACCCAAGTCTGGAGGGCATTGGAGAGACTGATATCACAATATTTCACTGCGTTCAGCCTCAAGTGGGCAATGCTTTTATTTTTTGTATTTTAAATTTTCAGACAGAATTCACTCTTAGAAATGCTGGTGAAGTACAATTTAGATTATAGTCTGTGACAATCCTTGATGTTAAATCTTTATGGCCAGATTGCACATTGTGCATTCTGTTAGGACAACTGAAGTCCTGTTAAGAGATGAGGGAACATGACCTCGTTTCCAGCTTTGCCACTAACTTAGTGACAGACAGCAAGTCAATGTTTCTGTATGTGAATTTTTCCTCATCTGTAATAAAATGGGGATAAGACTCTCCCCTACTTCAGAGGGATGTTGAAGCTTAGTTTCATAACAATAGAGCACTTTGGATTTCTACATTTTGTATCTGGAGGATAGTAAAGGTGATTGCTGTTTAAACTGACGTTCTGCAATCAAGCTGTTTTCTTACAGCATCGGGCTTACTTTTGTTTTTGTCTAGCTTTTAAAGGTCAGTCTTATGAATAAGATAATGAATGCAGTTAACCATATTAGCTATTGAATAAGGTGTTTTCTCTGTTATCAGTGAGGTAAATGGAACACTGGTTTTTAATAAAGCGTTGTATTTTACATTGCCCTTGATTTTTTTTTCTCTGGCATCATAATTTTTTGCTATGTGGGTCTCTGGACTGCTGTTCTGTGTTGTAGTTGCGATCCTCACCCATTGGTTAGGGCTCCCAAGATGCAGAAATAGTGTCTTAGGGTCTGGCTGTTTGCTGTATGGATGTATCGCTACCTTTCACCCAAGCCCTGCAGGCTCTTGTTTTGTTGCGCGCTGAGAGTGCACTGCAGGCAGCTGGTTCTCTCTCTGGGATTTTCCTTTAGTTGTAGCAATGTTGTTTTTCGTGTTCATGAAAATAACCTAAAAAGAATCATAGAGCATACTGATCTGATATTTAAGGCCACATGCAACTTCTGCTACCACAGGAGTAAGCCAGCTCCTGCTATGGAGGTCCCGAATCTCTCCAGGCTGTAATGGAAGAGGAGATAGGTCTGGGGCAGACAGTCTGGGGCTTCTCTAGCAGTGTCTGTGCTGTGGGGGTGGACTGAGGAATGAACTGCCAAAAAAAACGACATTTCCACATGGTTTTGGAAAGTGCTGTCCTTTTGCCAAGATTAAACATGACATTACCTGAGAGTCGCACAAACTGAGCATGCTGTTTGCTCTTTTACAGTTTCCTACAGTGAGGGCCCCTCACTGTAAGAAAGACATCGAGGCCCTGGAGCGTGTCCAGAGGAGGACAACACAGCTGGTGAGGGGTCTGGAGCACAGGCCTTATGAGGAATGGCTGAAGGAGCTGGGATTGTTCAGTCTGGAGAAGAGGAGGCTCAGGGGAGACCTTATTGCTCTCTATAACTACCTGAAGGGAGGTTGCAGGGAGCTGAGGGTCAGCCTCTTCTCTCAGGTGACAGTGATAGGACTAGAGGGAATGGCTTCAAGCTGCGCCAGGGAAGATTCAGGCTGGACGTTAGGAAATACTGCTTGTCTGAAAGGGTGGTCCAGCACGGGAATGGGCTGCCCAGAGAGGTGGTGGAGTCACCGAGCCTGGTGGTGTTCAGAGCATTTGGATGTTGTGTTGGGGGGACATGGTTTAGCAAGAACCATTGGTGAAGGGCAAATGGTTGGACTGGATGATCCTGTGGGTCTTTTCCAACCTTAGCGATTCTGTGATAAGGAGCATAAAGAAATAACCCTAGCAAAAGGCGGCTTAAACGTGTGTAACTAACCTGGTGCTTCGGCCCCCTTCTCTTCTCCCCAGGTACGCTGCTGCAGGCTCCCACGAGTAGCGGACAGCCGCGATCCCGGGACTCCCCGCTGTCGGGCTGCTGCTTACCGCGCAGTGTCGCTGGGGGCGTGGTTTCACAGCGGCGCGGGCGCGGGGCGGCACCGCGGGCTGCTGAGGGAACAGCGCGAGCGCGCGGCCCCGGGGCCCCCAGAGCCCCCTCAGCGCTGCGCGCGGCGGCTCCGGCTCCGCCCGGCCGTCCGGCGGCGCAGCCGCTGCGAAGCGGAGCGGTTGCCGTTGGCTCCCCGGCAGCGGCGGGCAGGTGCGGTTCCGCCCCGGCTCCCGGTGTCGCCGCCCGCGGGCGGGCCGAGCCGCCTGACGTCAGCGGGAGCCGCGGAAGATGGCCGCGGAGCCGCGCGGTGCGCAGCAGCCCCTCCGTGCCGGGCCGGGCGGTGCCGCGCCTTCGCCCCGCGGGCGCTCCCGCAGCGGAGCCGGAGGACGGCTCTGAGCGCGGGGCTCGGCGCGGCGGGAAGCCCCGCTCCCCGTTCCGCCATGAGCTGCTCGGCGGACGCCGCGAAGGAGAAGCTGCTGTGGAACGTGAAGAAGGAGGTGAGGGCGGGCGGGAGCCATCCCCGCAGAACCCGCTGCTGCGCGGGGTCGCGTCGTGGCGGTTCCTTGCGGAGTGGTTTCGGTCCGGTAACGGTACCCGGAGCGTTCCGCGTGACGAATGCGTTTAATCTCTCTTGTAGCAGGGCCGATAGTTTAAGAGTCCACCAGAGCAAATAAAATGAAGCTTTGGGCGGATTGGGTTAAAATCTCATTTCCCTTCGGGAGGCAGTGAATGAGAAGTGCCGAATTTGTTCCGCTGTTTGACGTTCCCGCTGCTGTTGGCGCACGGCGCGGTGCGAGCAGAGCAGGAGCGCCCCGTGGCCCTTTCTCGTCGCTCCGGGGAGAAGCGGAGGTGAAGGGCGCTGCCGTGACGGCGCTGCGGGCGGGATGGCGGCTCTGTGCCCGCGGGGAGGAGCGCTGAGGCGCGTTGCGCTGCCCCCGTCCCGCCGGGGCGGTCCGACCGAGCTGAGCTGAGCTTCGTCCCTGGGTCCGCTGCCCCCGAGCAGCGCTGGTGGCATTGCTAACAGCCGGGACTGCGCCGGGCGTTCGTGTGGCGTTCCGGTCGTCAAGCGGTGTGCGGCTGTTCTTACATAAGAGCGAAGCGAGGATCTAATGCTTATCCCTCGCAGCAGGATGAAGTTTTTCCAACAGCTGGTCGTCCTCCCCTACCTGCTCAGGCGTGCAGTGTGTGGTGGGGCAGCTGCGCGTCGGTGCAGCCACAGGTGTGCTGCTTCGTTAAGAAACTGCGCCTTAAGCTGGGGCCTCTGAGACAGAGCAGTATGGGCTTTGATGTGGGATTGAGCGCACTTGCTCTCATGGGTTAATGTTTACATAGAGAATTAAATCAGTATTGTCCAAATGCATGAAAGGAAAATGGATTTTCATGATCCCGGCTGGCTTGAGCAGAGCTGTGTGTGAGGTAACAGCTGTGCACTGCACAGACTTGTGGGGAACCCATCATTGGTTCTGCACTGAGTGAGGGAAATGGCAACGGGAGGTGCTGAGACGGAGACTCTCTCCAAGCAGTGGGCTAACACAGGCAGGAGTTAAACACAAAGCCCTGCCATCCTAGCCGACAGGCTTCTGGAGTTTTTCAACCTCCTTTTTTTTCTCCTTTTTTTTTTCGTATGGTTTTTTACACAGCCATTTTTTAACTGCCTTGCTTCTATTTTGTTTGATAGTTCAACCAGCCCGTGTGCATTCTCAAAGCTATCGCTGTTTTTCAGTCCCTTAAAGCCGGGCTGTTCATCCTGTTGCATTATTTCCATGTCATCTCAGTGTCTAATGGAGTTCACAGTAATGTTATTCTTTTTCTGTATGGTGTTTACACCAATCCTGTTTGCAGAGTAGAAGGGGCAGTCTCTGAAGTCACTTGATGCAAAGCATTTTTTTTTTTTTTATTCTCTTCTCCCACAGCAAAAACTTTTGCAGCGTTCCTTTGGGAAAACGTGATGCTTTTTGCTTTTCTCAAATGGACTTTTCATTTCCCACTGGTAAAGAGGGTATTTTGTTGACTCTGATAGAAAGGAGGACGTGTAATGTGTTTTGAAAATTACACTCTACTGGGATTCGTGCTGAGGCTGCTTATGAGTTCATGTTTCAAACATCTCTGCAGGAAAATCTGTTGTGACAAGTAGGCTCATAAAACAAGATTTCTCTAGCTGTTTCCTTCTACCTTCTCAAACGAAAGCTTTTTGCACTTTATGGATGTAATTACTCTTTCTAGCTGTGAAACAAACAGAATAACAATAACCTTAGCAGTTCCACCATAAAAAAAAAATTCAGAGCACTTTAGAAATGCAAATGCTCATCTTATAACGAAAATGCAATGACTTCTAAACAGAGATTGTTTAACTGCTTTCATTTACACCGCTCAGTTCTTCAAGAGTAACAAACGTCAGTGCAGCAGAAGCGATGGATAAATGAGTGGTAGTTGCAGAAGGTGAAGAAGGCGAGGATGTAAGGATGTGGGAGATGGGGTTCTCTTCCTTGAGGAAAAAATGCAATGGGTGTGAAACGTGTTCCTGGTTGTTCCAGTGCTTTGTGAGCACTGTTGTTTGCCTCTGACACTGTACTGTCCCGGTGGTGCATCTCCAGCATCCCAGCGTGATGCACGGTGCAAAAAAGCAAAACTTAACAAAAATTTTAACCATATAACAAAAACTGAAAAAAAAACCCCAAACATTTCTCAACTTAGTAAGTCGTATGTTGTGACCTAAGTTTGGTGTTTGCCTCTGAAAGCACTGGCTGAAAGTCAGAGTAACCCATTATAACGTGCAGTGTCTGCTCAAGGAGCTTGCTCTGCCTTAGTGTGTGGGCAGAGCTACCATCAGGATATTCTTTGCTCCTCAGATGCCAGGATTTTTGCTTGGATATCTTTTCCATTCTTATGGTTGGTAAACTTGGTGCACGTGAACAGAATGTCTTTGGAGACTGTCAGTGTGGTCTGTTAAAATAAAGCTTTCTGCAGTTCTCTTGCTTTGTTGCCACTTATGGTTCATGAAACAGAAGTTGATGCACTTACTGCTTTTCTGTGTGCTTGTGGCAAGAGTAGAAGGCTGACTGATTGGGTAGGCACTGTACTGACCTTACAGAGGAGGCATGGGATGGAAGGAGCCTGTGGCACCTGGGGTGAACCTCTGTCCCTTGGAGCCACCTGAGGGGTTTTCTCTCCAGGTGCTGTTCTGTTCATGCTGCTGCCTCCTCCCTTGCAGCAAATTCAGCACACAGCAGACCAGCAATTCTAACAGATTTCTCACCTGTGCAGGTGGATGAGTGAAGGTGGGAGGAAGGGATGCTCATGTTTATTTTAATGAGAATAGGTTGCACTTGATAAGGTGAGTGCCTTGGTAGGCTCAGAAAGCTTCATTGACGAGTGCCTTCCCAGAACAGACAGTAGAGCTGTAACAGCATAATTCCCTACAAAGAGAATGATGCAGAATTTGAGGGGAGAGCAAAGAGCTTGTGTTCCACTTGAATAGAAACAGTTTGACTGAACTCCTTGCCTAGGGCGTCCCTGAATTGCATGGCATTGAGCAATGACGTGGACTGAAGAACAGTGCATTCCAGCTTTTGAATCTTCACATTTACTGAGTGCCCTGAAAATGTGCTTTAATAGCATGCAGTAACTCTCCTGAAAATTTGCAACGGTTTGTTCTGCATGTGGTGGCAGCTGGGAACAGACATTAATTGTTCAGTTGGTCTGTACTGCTTAGCTGGGGGTTCTAGATTGAAGATCCAGCAGTGGACTGACCACATGGTGCTGCTGCACAAAAGTAGTGTTGATTTATTGCATTTGTAACCTTGTTCTTTCTAATTGTGGCTACAGTTCAATTATTTTTTTTCTTCCTGAGGCTACAGAGTGGGGTCTACATCGGGTACTGAGCTAATAAACACTAACGTGCAGGGGATGCCTGGGAAGTGCGTGACAGCAGGAACTGCCTCCAACCTCCTGAGCTCTCATTCCTATTAAACTACTCATCTTCCTCCCTGTAGTCAGAGGCAGGATTCTAGTTACTGTTCTCTGGGGAGCTGGGACTGAAATCTTAGCTGCAGTCTTACGGACTTAATGGTGCCTAAATTCGAGTCTGTAAACTTTAGTCACACGTGCATGACTTACCCTGGAGCTGCTGTCTGGTGCTCCCTCTTCTAGCCATGTTAACGCTCGTGGCACTCAGGTACTTTTCCCCTGCAGCAAATCAGGCCATTCATTTAGCAGCTTAAATATGATTCGACTCTAAAAAGGATGTCACATGTTGAAATGCCTGTACAGCAAGCATCAGGACTGGGGCTTTGTGCAGTTGCTCTTCAGGTCAGGGGGTATGGGAGTGGGTATGGGCCTCAGGCTGTCAGTTGGAGGAAGGCACGTGTGATGGCTCCACAGATCGTCTCACTGGAGGAATAATTCCTCCAAACTGAAGAGAACACCTTTGTAGGCAGCTGCCACCTCAAATACAGAGCCCAGATGCTGCCCAGGCAATGCACTGCAGCTCATCTGGGCTCAGGCACTAGGAGGGAAGAATTGCAACCTTTGGACCTATCAGCACTACAAAGGAGCGGTAACCCAGCTAGCTTTAAACTGGTTATCTCAGGTACCAGATGCCACCTAATGAGAGCTCAGTGCTGACCTGCTGAGAAGCAGGAGTTGAGGTCTCCTAGATGTAAAAATGCAGCCCCTGTGGCAGGCTAGTGATGGCCATTGCCGTCCCACTTGTATTAACCCTCAGGTCAAACTGAGCTGATACACAGGCTGTGTCCTGAGTCTGTTGATAGAGTTGCCTATGGGGACACATGATTACCTGCTAGGTAATTCACTATTTGATGGACTCCAGAGCTGCTGTAAAAATTGCTTCTGAAGTTTTTTTGTTGTTGTTTTTAAAATGTTTGTGATGTTGCATTTATTTAGTCAGTGTCCTAACCCTGTAATTACAGCTCACAGTGGGAGAGACCAAAAACGATTGTGGATTTGTGTCTGGAGAAGCAAGTGCTCCATGGCCAGAAGGGAATGAGTATGTGATGAATGAGTTGATTAAGGCAAATGAGGTTCATCAGGCTAAGGAAGCCACTGGGGGAGGAAGGAGCTAGCAGCTGAATTGAGGGTAACTGCAGCTTCTCTTCAGGAGCCCACTTGGAAGATGTGTCTGTTTTCTTCCTTAATTTGTGAAAGTCAGTAATCTGTAATGAATTCCCTTTGGAGCTCAACACTTCAAGCTTGAAACTGTAGAGGAACTTCATTTAAAATCATAAGAAATGTGATAAATGCAAGTCTAGTTGTTGAATTTTGTGTAGAAGCTCAAACTGAAAGCACTGTCTCCTCTGTGGGTGCTATGTTGTTTTTATATAGTGTCTGGCACAGTAGAGCTTTGGGAACATCTTTTGTAATTACTGTGGCATTTAAGCCTCCATTATTAACAGTGTCCATCTATTAAAATGTTTGCTTTACAGATGTAAGTGCAGGCAGTGAGAAGTGTGACTATTTCCAGCGGTACTCTGTCTTACCAATTCCTTTCAGCTTGAGCAGGAGGACTGCAGCTAGGAGCAAAGTATATGTCTGTGCGTGTGGGTTTTACGTCTGGTTCTCCAGACCAGCATGGCTAAAACTGATTATGTTTTCTTTTAAAACAAGCAGTATTTTCCTGCCCTAACCCACTCAGATGGAGATACAGTGTCAGGGAGCATTTATGTATATGGTTGCAAAATGTCCCGGTCACTCCCGGTGAGCCTTTTGCGGTCTGTCTGATGTTGGATTCTCTTCCCAGCAGAACGGGAGAAAGGTCACTGTAAACCTTGCTTAGGATGTATGTCTGTGTAGCTCAGGGGTTCCTTGTGTTTGAAAAAGAGCAGAATGCCCCATGTGGGGACAAAAAAACACGTAGGAATACATAATCTGTTTAGTGAGCAGAAGTAATATACACAGAAAGGCCAGGAATGCACCATATAAAAAGCTTGTGAGCTGACTAACTTCTGCTGAGGAAGTTCTCCACAGGGCACTCTGAGTGCTCTGAAAAAATTCAGCCTTCTAGAAAGTCATGCTGCAGATTGACTTAACCGTGTTCTCCCTGTGGTTTACCCCATCCTATAAAAAGGTGTTTCGTTTTGTTCTTCCTTTCCCTTCTTGCATCCTTTTACTGTTTCCTCTGAGCAGAGTAACTTTCAGGAGTGATTCATCTTCTAGCAATGGGGAAATGCCAAGGAAAGGTTGAAACAAGCTGAAACTCCCAAGTGCTGTCCTTGTTTGTGTTGGGATTTTAAAATCGCTTCTTTTTACTTCTTTCTTTTAGGTAAAGCAGATCATGGAAGAAGCAGTCACCAGGAAATTTGTACATGAAGACAGCAGTCATATCATCGCCTTATGTGGTAAATGGCACACAAAAAATTAATGCTGCATACTCTTACTTTATAGGGATTTATTCTGCTGTAAGAGGTAAATACTGGGATTTCAATATTAGAAAACATGGATTGCAGGCTCATGCTACCATTTCTTTGTGTTTGCTACATCCATTGGTACATTATGAATAATAAAGTAACTTAGTAAAATAGCTTTATCCTAAACAAATGCCAAGCCAAAACAAGGTGATTTTCTAGGAAGCATTAATAGTTTAAAAGTATGTATTAAGAGATAAGTGACTGTTCAGCTACAACCCAGAGAATAACTGGCAAAAGTTGAAGTTTCCACAGTCATGGGTTAAAGTTGGTCAGCTATCTTCCAGGCTAAAGCACTTTGTTCTGTAAACTCTATCAATGTATTTGTAGAATAAAATGTCTCATTTTGAATGAAGCTGACAGAATTCAGCCCAAAGAGTCATTGAAAAAGCTGTTACATTTTTTTAGAACAAGGCAAACTGTAATAGAAATCTCAGACTTTCTGAGTCAGAGATAGAAATCTCTGACTTTTCTAGCCAGCATTACAACACTTGGCATGTTGTAGATCTTCACAACAATTCTCTGCTCTCTGCTATGAACTAAATGCTGCTTTTCATCAGTGGTGCATTTGAGAGATTAAGGATCTAGGCTTTGACACTGTGGACATTCTCATACATTTTTACATACAATAACGTATTTTGAAACTTGTGTTACCAAGAGTTAACAAGAAAATAATACCACAAAGTACATCAAAGACAGCTGATGTTTCAGAACTGTCTCTGAAAAGATCAAAGTCTGAATAAATTATAGAGTTCGACTGTTGTTTGCCCGGCTGCTGGAGACTGATGTGTGTGTATGTCATGATGCGGAGTGAAGCAGACCCTGCGTGGACTGGTGGATAAAGGATGGTCCATTTGCAGGACCCTCAGTAGGGGCAGCTCCTGAGAGTTTGTACCAAATGCTCCTATGGAAGCATAGCCTCTTCATTGGCACGCTTGAAAAGGAACTCTTGAATATTGATTCTGTGATCCAGCCATTATTTACTGGGGCCAGTAAGAATTTAGTACTATTCATGAGACTTCGGTGTGTGGAAAATATCTCAGCAAGGTATTAGTGAGAATCAAAGCTGCGTACAGTTGTAAAGGCATGTTGGTCTATGAACTCTTGGCTGCTTTCTTGTCATGCTTCAAATTGAAGATTTAGTTCAGAGCGATGCTTGAGAATGACTGGAGAATAGCCATCATCTAAACAGAGAGGTTAAGAAGAATGCAATTTGCTTTTGAAGATAAGTGTGGTAAGTGTAAGGCTGTTTAGAGAAACAAGTATTGGCACGTGTTCACAAAATTCTGAGAATAGCAACCTGCATTGAGTTCTGCATTTATGTTGTCATTATGTCTGATATTCTCCTTTAATCTGCTATGTACTTATACAG